>NC_069120.1:52776417-53143917 GCF_025612915.1 Magallana angulata
ATTACTGAGTTTTACTGTAATAAGATGTCTGTTAATGTTATCATGTATACCTGTGTAAACTTGTTGCAGTGTTGCCGCTGTTGCGTAGCCTGTTGCTGCCTGGAGCCCCGACAGACGTAAAGCGAGCGGCCCTGCAGTGCTTCTCTAGCTGGTTGGACCTGGGCTCGGTGTTTTCCGAGGCGGAGGACATCATCCTACTGACCTTCCAGTGTCTCCAGAACCAGGACCTGTTTGACACGGCTGTGGAGACCCTGGTCAACATTTTCTCCCATCCCAGCAATGAAAGGTACTCACCCAGCAATTAAAAGTACTCACCAAGCAATTAAAAGTACTCACCCAGCAATGATAGGTACTCACCCAGCAATGAAAGGTACTCACCCAGCAATGAAAGGTACTCACCCAGCAATGAAAGGTACTTACCCAGCAATGTAAGGTACCCACCCTGCAATGAAAGGTACCCACCCTGCAATGAAAGGTACCCACCCAGCAATGAAAGGTATTCACCCAGCAATGAAAGGTACTCGCCCAGCAATGAAAGGTACTCACCCAGCAATGTAAGGTACGCGCCCAGCAATGTAAGGTACCCACCAAGCAATGAAAGGTACTCGCCCAGCAATGAAAGGTACCCACCCAGCAATGTAAGGTACTCGCCCAGCAATGAAAGGTACTCACCCAGCAATGTAAGGTACTCACCCAGCAATGAAAGGTACTCGCCCAGCAATGAAAGGTACTCACCCAGCAATGTAAGGTACTCACCCAGCAATGAAAGGTATTCACCCAGCAATGTAAGGTACTCACCCAGCAATGAAAGGTACTTGCCCAGCAATGAAAGGTACTCACCCAGCAATGAAAGGTACTCACCCAGCAATGTAAGGTACTCACCCAGCAATGAAAGGTACTCGCCCAGCAATGTAAGGTACTCACCCAGCAATGAAAGGTACTCGCCCAGCAATGAAAGGTACTCACCCAGCAATGAAAGGTTCTCACCCAGCAATGAAAGGTACTCACCCAGCAATGTAAGGTACCCACCCAGCAATGAAAGGTACTCACCCAGCAATGAAAGGTTCTCGCCCAGCAATGAAAGGTACTCACCCAGCAATGAAAGGTACTTGCCCAGCAATGTAAGGTACTCACCCAGCAATGAAAGGTACTCGCCCAGCAATGAAAGGTACTCACCCAGCAATGAAAGGTACTCGCCCAGCAATGAAAGGTACTCACCCAGCAATGAAAGGTTCTCACCCAGCAATGAAAGGTACTCACCCAGCAATGTAAGGTACCCCCCCCAGCAATGAAAGGTACTCACCCAGCAATGAAAGGTACTCGCCCAGCAATGAAAGGTACTCACCCAGCAATGAAAGGTACTCACCCAGCAATGAAAGGTACCCACCCAGCAATGAAAGGTACTCACCCAGCAATGAAAGGTACTCGCCCAGATTTTCTGATGTCAGGGCAGATCTGCAATGGGAAATTGATCTATGATTTTGCTTACATCAATTTTAGCTTCTTTTTCTGTAGTTTTTAAAAGTAACTCGTACCATTATGTTTATGGCACTTTGATTGAGATGGTGGATAAAAATTGCCTCTTATCATATTTCTTTTCTAATGAATTTTAGATATCACAACACCATGAAGAAGTACCTGCCATGTGTTCTAGGATTGCAGGATTCTTTCATGAAAGCCAGAGATTCTCTAGATATGGTATTCACATGCTCTTTTAATGAACAAAAAATGCATATTACATACTTGTAATTATGATAACCCATGCATGTAGAGATGATTGTATAAAGTACAAAGGAAGAAGTTTCAGCATGACTTTGATGAGGTTCCTATTTGTATACAATGCAGGATGTTTGTCAGAGGGTAGGACAAATTATCATCTCTTTTGCGGAGAACAATGTCACTCTTTTACTGCAGTGGGCCGTCGACCCAGAAGTAAGGGAGACAACCATCAACTTCATCAACCTAGTCCTGGTCAGTTAGTACAAGTGTAAACCGAATATATGTGATTTAAACATACTCTTTTTTTAGAACTTGAATGGATTGGGTAAAAGTACAAAGCCTCTATAAATCGTCTCCCAAATACAATGTTAAGAAGTGGAGTTATGAATTATTTTCAATTTTATCTCTATCTTATCAAATCCGTCTTGATGTGTAAGCATTACACTCGTGTCACTGTTTGAATCTGGGTTGTTTTTCTGTATACAGACTTGCACATCCATTCCTGGCCATTTCCCTGTAGATGAGAATTTTAGCAACATGTTTTTCACGTTTTGGTATCTTCTTCAAGTAAGTACAGTACTTCCCCGATTATGATTTTCTGATTATAGGATGGTATACTGAACTTTCCTGATTATGATTTACCAGTATTATGATTATAGGATGGTATACTGAACTGCCCTGGTTATGATTTACCAGTATTGCGATTCTCTGATTATAGGATGGTATACAGAACTGCCCTGGTTATGATTTACCGGTATTATGATTATAGGATGGTAAACTGAAGTGCCCTGATTATGATTTACCAGTATTGCAATTCTCTGATTATAGGATGGTATACTGCACTGTCCTGATTATGATTTACCAGTATTGCAATTCTCTGATTATAGGATGGTATACTGAACTGTCCTGATTATGATTAACCAGTATTGTAATTCTCTGATTATATGATGGTATACTGAACTGCCCTGGTTATGATTTACCAGCATTGTGATTCTCTGATTACAGGATGGTATACTGAACTGCCCTGATTATGATTTACCAGTATTGCAATTCTCTGATTATAGGATGGTATACTGAACTGCCCTGATTATGATTCTCTGATTATAGGATGGTATACTGACCTGCCCTGATTATGATTTACCAGTACAGTGTATTGTGATTCTCTGATTATAGGATGGTATACTGAACCGCTCTGGTTATGATTAACCAGTATCATGATTCTCTGATTATAGGATGGTATACTGAACTGCCCTGATTATGATTCTCTGATTATAGGATGGTATACTGAACTGCCCTGATTATGATTTACCAGTATTGTGATTCTCTAATAATAGGATGGTATACTGAACTGCCCTGATTATGGTTTACTCGTATTGTGATTCTATAATTATAGGATGTTATACTGAACTGCCCTGATTATGATTCTCTAATTATAGGATGGTATACTGACCTGTCCTGTTTATGATTTACCAGTATTGTGATTCTCTGATTATAGGATGGTATACTGAACTGCCCTGATTATGATTCTCTAATTATAGGATGGTATACTGACCTGTCCTGATTATGATTTACCAGTATTGTGATTCTCTAATTATAGGATGGTACATTTGTATACTGAACTGCCCTGATTATGGTTTACCAGTATTATGATTTTCTGATTATAGGATGGTATACTGAACTGCCCTGATTATGGTTTACAGATATTGTGATTCTCTGATTATAGGATGGTATACTGAACTTCTCTGATTATAGGATGGTATACTGAACTGACCTGATTATGATTTACCAGTATTGTGATTCTCTGATTATAGGATGGTATACAGGACCCCCCTGTGGAGCGCTCTAAAGTCCTGCACCAGATGTTTTGTCCAATATTTTTGTCCCTCATCCAGACCCTTCTGATCAAAGTCCAGTACCCAGAGGAAGAAGAGTACAACTCATGGACTAAAGGTCAGGGTCAGGTCTAAACATAGAAACACTGGTACTAGAGGAAGTAAAAGTTATTCCATTGTTCTGTGTATTTCTGATATGGGTGTGTCACAACCCCAATATGTACATTCAAAACAACATGGTTACTTTACTTTGGAAGAGCTAATGAATGACTTTGTATTCCATCATTAATCAATGCATTTGATTGAATGTCACTATGCAACATTCAAACTATGATGAATTTTTTACTTTTTTTAAAAGTAAGACTTGAAGGATTTTTGTTTTCAACTTTTCACAATATTTTTGTCAATGTTCTGTATATGCTGAACATTGTTTGGTCTTTCTATAAAACGTGATTATCAATTGATTTTTGACAGATGATAAAGAAGAATTTCGTTGTTACAGACAAGACATTGGTGACACAATGGTATGATTCTCTCATTTTAATTGGATGAAGATTGGAATGTATTTATATGTACCACTAGTGACCCAATTCTCTTAAATGGAATGTCAGCTTAAACAGCATTTTAATCCATGATGTTTTAAAGTTTCTACCAATAAAAGTTTCAAGCCTGTCTGTAATTCATTAACAAAAATCTGTTTTTACAAATTACCTTCAAAATGATATGTGGTACTGTAAGTATAAAATGACCCTCTGTTCCCTGTAAGCTATGATTTCACTCTGCTCTTCTGTACGTGTAGATGTACTCCTACAGCATCTTAAGGGAACCCTTGCTGGGCTTCATGTGCAATACACTCAACAGCGGTGCTGAAAATCCAAAGGAAACACAATGGCAGGTAGGCATGGGGCTTTACAGACAAGAATATGTAACCACCGCTAGACCTAGGACTTGATTTATAAAGTGAATATATTTATATTAGATTTATAAAGTAAATGTATCAATACTCGATTTATAAAGTGAAAATACTTTGTAGATTAGTACAAATTCTCTAAAGTGTTTTATAGATTAACCTAAGCACATGTTGATGATTTAGTCAAAATCTCTTTGTGAATTGAAATAAAAAGAATTGCTTTGCACCCGTTTGATTTGATTTTAGTTAATAGAGGCAGTCTTTTTCCTGTTTACTTCTGTCGCTGAAAATGTGGACTTGGAGGAGGAAGTTCACATTCCGAGCATGCTCAGTGTGCTCCCAAAGCTCCCCTACAACAATGTCAAGTACATCTCAGCAGCTCTCAAAATGATAGGTAAATTCTTAGCGTTAACCATGTTTTTGTATTGTGGACAGGATCAAAGGAAGTCAATATTGATAGCACTTTGAATAATATTTCTTATATACTGTAGTATATCTTTATTAATATCATTGCTGTTAAATACATGTACTTGTATGAATATACCCGTTACATGAAATTTTTTTTGTGTTTGATGTTATCTGTGTAAATCACTGAGTACTTCAGCTATTCCAACAATTAAAACGCTATGAGTTTGACTTGGAAAGGGAGTTGATAGCATGGTAGAGGTTATCCTAAGTACTGTGTCTGTATCCACAGGGTCGTACAGTGAATGGATAAACTGCCACCCTGGCTACCTCAACTGTGTGATCCCCCTCATTCTACAGGGTCTCCAGGGTCTACAGAACTCGGAAATAGCCGAGTCGGCCACCATGTCACTTAAAGATGTCACCGGAGAGAACCTGGACCACATACAACCCCACGCCCCCCAGATTCTGGGGGCCTGTCAGGTATAATACATAGGTTATACCAAAATGAGTTTGCCACATTTAATAATTAAGAAGATTATGTTTGACAAAGTGGTATTTTTTTTCTTTTTCAGCATGCCTTCCAAAGTGGACTTCTAAAGGTACTATTTTTTCCTTCAAAACTATAATGCATGATGTAGTTCTTTTATTTTTTTATAATTTCAACAGAGCTAACAAAATGAAATGCCATTCAATTTAAAATACATGTACATGAAATTGTTGTGAATACTACTACCAAGTAGAGATATTACATATAGGCAGTGACTTCCTGGTAGTACATTTTAGTACCTGTACCAGTACATGTACTTTGTTTGGTACTATGTGGTAACTTGTGTGTTGTGCTTTGTTTGGTAGACCCGGGACAGCATGCGACTGATGCACTCTGTGGGGCAGGTGCTCTCTGTGATGAAGTATGAGGATATCATGCAGTATCTGACCTCCCTACTCTCACCATTACTCCAAGAACTTCAGAATCTCATCACTCGAGAGGTCAGTCTATTTGAGTATAGTATGAGAAAGGAAAATAATTGAAATAATTGTTAAAATTTTTCAAAATTTGGAAATATGTAAACTTTTAGTTCATAACTCATTTATATCCTGATTGAAACTTGCCTAAATGCTCTGCTCTGACCCTGATTTCAGCCCTCCACCCCTGTGAAAGCTGCTATCCTGTCCAGGTTGTCCATACTCGGTTCTTTATTTTCTTCACTGGACACAGAACGAGACAAAGAAGATGTCAAGGTCAAACCGAGATCAACCGAACCAAAACCAGTAAGGAAGTTTTGTGCTCTAATCTTTCAATCACAATCAGCAAATTCTGACTCCTTATAAAGATGTGCTCAGTGTTATACATTGGTAGATTTCATGGAATGGTTAGTTTGTTTAATTCAGTAGAGCTTTAACCCCTCTGTTTCCAGGTGGCTGTGCTCCTACAGCAGTTAGCTCCCATCATACAGGGCCTCCTGGCCAATTGGATCACAGACCCTGGAGTGATAGAGGTCAGACACCAAAAAACACTATGTATTTTCATTTATATCATGTTTTGTAATGATTTTCAAAGTGAAAAAAATTACTCTTACAGTAATTAATTTAAGTGTGGGAGAATCACCAAAGATTGATAAACAACATTGTGTTGTTTGGAATTATGATCATACAAATGATTATGATATTTACAAATAATGGACCTATGGAATCTTACTTAGAGCTACAGGTTTTAACTTTATATTCTTGACCTGTATTTTCAGGGAATCTGTGCCATGTTTAAGCATGCTCTGAAAACCTTGTTAGACGACTTTGGTTTGTTGTCCAAGGATGTTGCGGAGATGTTGGTACAGATGTATCAAGTGAATCCTAGTCCAGCCATCTTAGATTTGTCAAAACAGGTAAACTACAATAAAACAGGTTAACCACAATAAAACAGGTAAACCACAATTCAACAGGTAAACCATGATAAAACAGGTAAACCACGATAAAACAGGTAAACCACAATAAAACAGGTAAACCACAATAAAACAGGTAAACCACAATAAAACAGGTAAACCACAATAAAACAGGTAAACCATGATAAAACAGGTAAACCACAATAAAACAGGTAAACCACAATAAAAAAGGTAAACCACAATTAAACAGGTAAACCACAATTAAAAATTTATAGCCTTTGTGTCTATAAACTGCTCTTCTATAAATAGGAGGATTTCTTTTCATTGTTTTTCAATAAAACAACATTTACATTCTGACGTTATCAACACCAGGTATTTGTTTTACTTGTAGTTAATCATCATGCACCACGAGGACTCCCAGCTGAGTCCAGTGGTAGTCACTCTCTTAGGAAGTCTGTCCACTATAACCCTGGAACTCTTCACAAAGGGTAAGTAACTTTATTATTTTGCCCAGCTCACATATCTGCAAATTATCTTTTCAATATATTTCAGTAGTTGAATTTGGTAACTCTAAGTTTGATATCTTGAATACAATGGCAATATGATCTGTCAACTGTATTTTGTAGTCCCAACCATTTAATCTTTGAGTATTTTTACCTCAATATCTTAAGATATCTCAAAGTTTTTTTTTTCTTGGTCCCAAAGAGTATGAAATAACAAGGTTTTACTGTTGTTGTGAAGTACACACAATTCAATGTTTTGTCCATTTACATTGCAGGCCCCCAGAATTACACTGATGTGATTGAAGCTTTCATGAATCTCCTATCACAAGTGAGTCATAATTGCTATTGGTATTTTTACATTAAGAATCAAATATCAAGGTATAAAAAATCCAGATATGTCAGCAGTACTTGTTTTTCGCCTAATTACAATATTGTTTTCTTGGTATTTCCAATTGAAGGTTCTGAAGAAAAGCAAAGCCATCCTGACCACAGAGCAGTGTGTAGTACAGATGAAAAGTCTCTTCCACTCAGGTATCAGATATAATCATTTGATACCAAAGTATAGATTCAGTGTATTGATTTGACATTCTGATATAGATCTAGTGTAATAATGTAACTCTTAGGTACATATCTAGTTTAATCAAAGATAAGATTGAAAGTAATGATGTGAAGTTCAGGTATAGATCTAGTGTAAATGAAGTGACTCTCAGGTATATATATACTGGTAGTTTACATATGTGACAGTCAGGTATAGATCTAGTGTAATGATGTTATATTCAGGTTCAGGTATATATCTAGAGTAGTGATGTGACATCCAGGTATAGATCTTGAGTAATAATGTGACATCCAGGTATAGATCTCGAGTAATGATGTGATATTCAGACCTGTATATATCTACCAGTAGTGTAGTGATATGACATCTAGGTATAAATCTAGAGTACCGATTTGATATTCAGGTATTCATCTAATGTAGTGATGTGACATCCAGGTGTAGATCTTGAGTAATAATTTGACATCCAGGTGTAGATCTTGAGTAACAATGTGACATCCAGGTATGGGTATAGGTAACAATGTGACATCCAGGTATGGGTATAGGTAACAATGTGACATCCAGGTATGGGTATAGTGTAACAATGTGACATCCAGGTGTAAATCTAGTGTAACAATGTGACATCCAGGTGTAAATCTAGTGTAACAATGTGACATCCAGGTGTAGATTTAGTGTAATAATGTGACATCCAGGTGTAGATCTAGTGTAACAATGTGACATCCAGGTGTAGATCTAGAATAATGGTGTGACATTCAGATGTAGATCTAGAGTGATGGTGTGACATTCAGATGTTAATCTATTGTAATGATGTGACATCCAGGTATAGATCAAGTGTAATGATGTGGCATCCAGGTATAGATGTGACACTCTAGTATGGATCTAGTGTAACAATGTGACATTTAGAAGTAGTTCTAGTGTATTGATGTGACATCCAGGTATAGATCTAATGTAATGATGTGACACTTGGATATGGATCTAGTGTAACGATGTGACACTTGGGTATAGATTTATAGTAATGGTGTGACACTTGGGTATAGATCTAGTGTAATAATGTGAAATCTAGGTTAAATCTAGTATTAGATGTGACTTCCAGGAGTAGATCTAGTGTAATGATGTGACTTCCAGGTATAGATCTTGAGTAATAATGTGATATCCATGTATATGACATCATTGTACTTGGTATAGATCTAGTGTAACAGTATGAAACTCTTATATAATTATAGTGCAATAATGTTACATCCAGGTGTTTATCTCGTGTAAAGTAATGATGTGAAATTCAGGTACATGTATATATTCGGCGAAAAGATGTGAAACCGAGACATAGATCTGTATTTTCATCTTATATGGTGCAAGCTGACACGAACAGATAGTGTGTCTTCCATGTCTTTAAAGAATTTCCATGCCATAGCTAGTGTAGCTAAGTTTTTCTTTATTGTTCCAGCTCTACAAGCATTGTCCCTTCCTGAGCATCAGACCGTCAAAGCTACCTGCTCCTTTCTGGTCAGTAAAAATCTCCCAGGATTCCATTCTGTAAATCTCCCAGAATTCCATTCTGTTTGATTAAGAATCACTGGGAATGTCATGTTTAACCCCTGTTTTTGGCATTTATATAGATATTAATAATTTCAAAATAACTACAAATAAATCAAAAAATGATTAAATTGACTTTACATTGGAGTAAATAGATTCTGTCAAGCATGGAGTTAAATGATGATGCATTTCCTAGCGATGTCTATTATTTTCCACAGTTTATACTTATTTATTTCTCTGACAACAGGGAGAGTTCTTGTCGGCTGGGGAGACTACTCCGGTGATAAAAGCTCTGGTTCAGGAAGAAGGCAGTCTTCTGTTGGACAAAATACTGAGAGTAAGAATCCTTGACAAACACTTATCAATGCTATTTCACTCAATACAAAATCAAGATTCTACTTTTCTAAAACTAAAGAAAGCAAGAATATGTCAATGATTGTTGTCAGAGCAAATTCCTCTGAGAAAATCACACACAGTTTTGACTCTAGTTTGATCATTGAATTGATATTATTGATGGTACATGTAATTTCTTTTTTTTGGGAAATGGTTACAACAACTTGGTGATCTTTGTATTACCCTGATTATTTTGAATTGACTTAATAGTATATCAAATAAATATTGACAAATTCCTTAATATATTCAATAAATGTTGACCTAATTCCTGAATTTGCAGGCAGTAGGCGGAGAATCTGCCAGAGGATTGGTCGAGAACTTGTCAGACATTTTCCTTATGCTGAACAAACACTACCCAGAGAACATGCCTTTGTGGATGAACCAACTCCTGAAACGGGAAGGCTACCCCTCCCCGAAGGTCACAAAGGCAGACAAGGATATTTTCATCAAAGCAGTTCTCAGGTCTGTGCCTCTCTCTTTTCTTGTCTCTTCCTAATGCTGTCTAACTTTAATCTGTGTTTTATCATCCATGTGCATCATTTTCCTCAAGTCTAGGATTCTGATCTACTACATGACAGAAACCCTTAACATGGGAAGATGGTGTGCATTTGTTAGGAGAAATTAACCTTTTCAGTTTTGGTTTACATGGCTAGTGTACATGTACGAGGGTTGTCCCAAAATAGCGTAGACAAGTGGCGTTATTCAGTTAATCGAAGACAAAGGAAGATGAAATTTGTGCCACAAAGGGTTCAAGAAATTTGCATTCAAATAATGTTTTAAAATCAAATATTGTTTGAGATTAAATTAGTGAAATGAAAGCATGTTAGATTAGAAATTCGACATGCGGCGCAATGTCAAAAACAAAAAGTTAAAATCAACATAATGAAAAGAAAATTGCGAGGAAAAGTACTTTTCGAATGAAAAAATTCAAATAAAACATACATTGATATTTGATAATAATTCTATTATTTACTCAATAAATGTTTTGGCTATAACAAAACTTTTAAATATTTTATAGCGCATTTTGTGACAAGTTGAAAAGTTAACTCGTAATAAAATGACGATGTCAGCGTTTAAGGCGGCGCAGCAGTAACTGATACAATTTTGTAAAGACCATGAAATAAATCCTAAGCGGCTTTGGAAGTAAATGAAATTAACAAAATCGATTAAAAATGCGTTTTGTGAATAAGTAGTTAAACAACATTAAAAATATTTGAACAAGTATGATAAAAATGAGTGGAAAAAAGAAACCCCGAACGATATCAGTGGACTTCAAAATGCTGAACGATACATTTCGGCAATACGGACGTTAGAAAAAAGTAATACAGGCAAGTTTGGAGCCGACAGATCGATTGTACTAAGAAAAATATTTAAAAAAAACAAAAACAAAAACAAAAAAACTAGAAATATATGTTGAATGTGCTTGTTCAAAGGTAATATTTTTTCTGAGACATTTTCGGAATTAAAACGTAAATGTTGTCGTTAACGATGTGGAGGGTTTACCAACAACGTAAAACTGGAAATTTTCGACGTCGCACATTGCGCCGCCTGACAAAACTTGTTGTTACTAATTATTCATTTTCTCGAGAAATAAATAAAATACAGATTTGAATTTTTCAGTATTGTTTGCCAAAGGGTCATTGAAGAAAACATAGAAATCTAATGAAATTGCAGTGAACAGATTATAAATTATGTGTCCTGTCTACGCTATTTTGGGACAACCCTCGTACATGTAACTTGAATACTCATGGTATTTGTACCAGTATTATAAATGTAAATGAATGAAAAATCTTGTTTGAAAATTTTATTGTCTCTTTCTTCTATGAAATTTCTACTATCAATCATTATTATTTCATCAGGGAGAAGATCAACAAAAGAAAAATCCGGGAAGTGTCTAAGGAGTTTTCATTGAAGTGTCGAGGGATGTTTGGAACTGAATATGCAGCAAATACAGGGTTTCCATGATGTTTTGGAGAGTGAACTATATTCTCTCATTTTGTGTGCAACTCCATCCAACACTGAGTTAATGCTCTGCTTCTGTGATATGCCTATATTGAAGTCTTTATTTGCTCCCATTAAAATTTTTAGAAAAAAAAAATTTGTTTTTTATACATAGATGTAAAATATGTGTGTGTGAACCTCACTTTGTAGAATATCAGGAGTTAGACTTGATTTCTCCACAAAACAATCTACAAAAGTCTCTGGTATATTATTTTCCAGATAATCGACCTCGGTTGTAAAAATTAGTCATTGCAAACTAGTGTATATCCGTTTAATCACAAAATAAAGTTGCTGCAAATAGAAGTTGGTTGACAGTTTTCAGATATTTAACCTACCAGAGTTTGACCTACAGTAAAAATCAACTGACATATGTTCTTTCAAAGTGTTATACTAACACTTCAAAGGGCACAAGCCAAGTATTGTATGGAAATTTTGTTTCGTACACTGCTATGTTTCTCATAGTATGCACTAGTATGACCTTGACTGCTAACAGATACTGTCGACACACACTGTATTCAAAATGTCTTTTTGTGAGATAATGTCCAACTATTCCAACCAACGGACAATCTTCATTTTTGTGAAAGTAGAACAATAAAATGCACTGAATTTTATGGGCCTTCAGTTTTATTCTATATTAATTTGAAACATGTATGCTTTTTAATGACTGGATCTGAAGAACATGAACTACACCAGTTCCAAGCTGTAAATACATCTTGTTAAACATAATATATCAGGATATAAAAAATAGATGTCTTAACACAGAGAATTAATCATAAATGAAAGGGAATCAGCTTGATCAGTTTGTTATTGTCTGGATGTCTAGTTACAATTTGACATCTCAACAAGAGTTCCACATATGGCGGCCAGATGCTGTCGTCAACATCAATGTATGGATCGTTTGGATCTTCCATGCATTTGTTCACCAAATCTTCAAGAATCGATTTCAGGGACGATAGGTTTTCTGTATACCTCCTCTCTGAACTCCTCAGCCTTTTCCGTGCTTCACTCACAGCTTCCTCTGTTGGTAAAGGAAAATGTTTATTGATGAACGTTCCAAGACTGTTTCGCAATCCTTTCCCTTCCTTTTTTGCGTTTTTTATACGATTTTCAATTTGCACCTTGTAGCTGTTGGGCGACTCTTTCCTTGTGCTCTGTTCTTGAAGTTTGCTGGAGAGAGCAGACTGAACTCTGCCCAGTTGTTCTTTCACATCCCTCTCTCTGGAAATATCTGCTTCCAAAACTTTTCTTTGAGAACGGAGGGCAGATAGAGTTAGTTGCAATTCTTCTATGCTCTTCTCGTATTCAGTGATTAAACTGCCGATATTCACCCGTTCACTAGGCACTGTGTTTGGACTGGCATCAGAGGATGTTACAGCTGTAAGATATTGCAGTCGAGTCTGTTCTATAAGATTGTTTCCATCCTTACTACACACGCTTGGTTTATCTAGGGAGTTAAAGTCGTCTACAACTTTCTCAAGCACTCGATACAAATCCGAAACCGAAGCATTTTCCATGTCTCCACAAATGAATTCTAAAATATCAAGACCTAAAATATGCGCGGATATCAGATGTGTTAAAATAATTGTTTAGATAAGTCTGAAAACCCCGCTTTCTAACCGATACTCCGATCCCGATCATAAATTTCCAGATGCAAGTTAATTTGTTCTTAAAAGATTTCTTTTCTGTCATTATCAATGATAAACTAAGATTACTCCAATCAATTTTAAACTTTATTACTAAATAAAATATGTATATGATATGTAGCTGTAAAAAAAAAAAATACCCAACGTACACTTTACATTCATTACCCGAAACAATGGATGAATGAGTTAACAAATTTAAACTTGCATCAGTTCAGAATTTATTCCTTAAAAAGTAAGTAAAAATTGTAAGAAAAAGCATAATTTATTGGGTAAGGAAATTATCATGATATTTTCATGAATAGTAACTTATTCAATAAAGTGTGATTAACGACAAGAACGTAAGTATAACAAAATAAATGGCTAAACTAGTCAGAATACCGGTGTGTCCACGTGAACCACAGCTGTTCTGGTCTTGCTACTGTCTGTTGGGTATATTCTGTCCCTTTTTCAAGCAATATATATGTATACTATGCTTGTGATGCCTCCTATTCTCTTGTAGAGGCTTATGAGCCGAACAAAAAACACAAAGATTGTTAAACTTGCAGAGGAAATTCGAGCTATTAATTGAGTGTGTAATGAACTTTAATTCAGGAAATGGTTATACTGTTATATGAAGACACCCCACAGTAAGCTCTATGTGCATTTATTTGCATCAGATTAATTTCCACATAGCATACTTAGAATAGACAGAGACATCATTTACATATTTCTTTTGAGGAAAAATCTGTCAAATTGGCATTCTTCTCTTAGTTTAAGCAGAGATGTGCATAGAAATATAGAATTAAAGTAATAAAAACTTATCATTTTTACCTTTTCTGTTGTATATACAACATATACTTGTACATTTAGGCAAATTGTGTATCTGCTTTTACAACATGCAAGCAATTTTTGCATGCCTTAGAATGCTCCTGTTTTAAAACTTTTGATAGCATTATGCATTTACCATCTTGTTGAAACATATAAAATTTTATAGTACTGATCTATCATGTGTTCAGATTGCTCATTTATTAGTTAGTCTGCTCATTTCTGTTCAGTGTCATTGCTATTACATTCTTTTATCGCAGAGAGACTGTGACAGCCAGCACAATGGTGTTGACGTGTAGATTTTACAAGAACAAGTATCCAGAAGTAGAGGATGTTGTTATGGTCAATGTTCGCTCCATTGCTGAGATGGGAGCCTACGTACATCTACTGGAGTACAACAACATTGAGGGCATGATTCTCCTATCTGAATTGTCCAGAAGACGTATCCGTTCTATCAACAAACTCATCCGTATCGGCAGGAATGAATGTGTTGTTGTCATAAGAGTGGACAAAGACAAAGGTGGGCTACTGATTATTTTCAAGGAACTGGTCAACTTAAAACCACTTACATTTTTTTACTGGGGCGGGGACTGTTAGATTTTGTAAAATTTGGCAAGAGTTTGTGAAAAGTGGGGAAATAAACTCATCACTGTTACACATGTGATTTTTCTAGCCTTTTATATCAGTTTTTACTCTTAATTTACTTGTGATATAGATAAATATTGTAAATGCTTTCTGTTTGTCATGTATGAAAGCCAGCAGGTTGTGTTTGGTCATGTGTATTAAATATTTTGTTTTAGATGACACTATTTGATGTCATAGATAAAAGTTGGGATGAAATATTTCTATAATTTTTCTCTGAAGGGATACACTAATGACTGATTTCTGCTATTTTGTAGGATACATTGATCTTTCAAAAAGAAGAGTCTCACCAGAGGAGGTCACCAAATGTGAAGAAAAATTCGCTAAAGCAAAAGCAGTAAGTTTTATAAAAATAATATGTTTGTTATTTTTAAGTTGTAAAATGTACTATGAATTATGACTGAAGCTGCTATCAAGAACATGTACACTTCTTTAATTAGAAACTGATTGAATACATTATCTAAATCATTTGAAACCCAGTTTGGAAGGAACACATGATTTTTCTCAGGTTAACAGTATACTACGCCATGTTGGAGAATTGATGAAGTTCCACAGCGATGAACAGATGGAAGAGTTGTACACAAAAACAGCCTGGTTCTTTGACGACAAATACAAAAAACCCGGGGCCTCCTATGAAGCCTTCAAACATGCTGTAACGTAAGATAATGCAAACAATGCTATTATTCAATTCAGATTGATGGCTGTTTCTTATTTGTTGATGAAATACATGCTATACAAAGATTAAAGTTCTCTAACTACATAAAAAGAAAAGAGTTTGAACATTGATCTCATGATGCAAGATCCTATATATATTGCATAATTGCTCTATGAAAAGAGTGCATATTAATTTTTTTACATACTGTACTAAGCAAACGAAACTGGTATTTCTCTCAATTTTTATGTATTTAAAAAGAGAGAGAGAAAGAATGAATGCATGAATGAATAACTCTATTTACTAACCAATATACTTGTATGTATCATATATGTGATGTAGGAATCCTGAAATTTTGGATGAACTGGACATTGATGAAGAAACAAAGAGTGTTTTACTGCAGAACATCAAAAGGAGGCTTACCCCTCAAGCAGTCAAAATCAGAGCAGGTACCGTGGATTACCATGTGAATTGAAATGAATTTCATGTACTGTAATGTAATGAAATGAAATACATATACTGTAATGTAATTGCTTCTTAATTACAAACTTATCAGGGTGAATTAAAAACAGGGTGAAAAACAAAAAATAATGCTGTGTACAGTTTGCTGTCTACATGACTTACAAAGTAATAATTATAGCATAACACAATGTGAATATCAAAAACAATGTGAAGATTAAAGCAGTGAATGACACATAATACAATGTGCAGATCAATGTTAATCTTATCAAACTCAGATCCTCATTGCTCTTGGTTTATCACACATGTAATGACATACCATTAATTAGAGACCCACTGTTCTGATTTTAATCAGATTTGGATATATCTACTACTATACAATAAATCAAAGCAATTCAAAGATTATTGAAATTAATGGTTGATATAATGTATAATAAAGGTTACACTCTGTACAATCTTTCTTTATGTTTGATGGTTTACTTTAAATGTTTATTGTAGATATTGAGGTTGCCTGTACAAATTATGAAGGAGTAGATGCTGTCAAGCGAGCTCTGAAGAAAGGTCTGGAGCTGTCTACAGAGTCCATGCCAATCAAGGTAGGCTTTGGAAAATGCTCACAATACTTGAGCAGAGGATGAATTTAGGATACCATTTTTGCATCAATGTTATTGATATACATGTATACAGTCAAACTTCGTTATCTCGAACTAGATGGGTCTGTTTAAAAACTTCGATATATTCGTGATATCGAAAGTAAAATACTTGAAAAAAATAAGTAGCTGGGACTTACAAATCACTTCGACATGTCTATGTATAAGAAATATCAGTGTTTTAGATATTGAAGTTCAACTGTATATCCAAATTCAAAATTGCCATATTTATTGTTTGAATTTTTGCAATTTGTTTTGTACATTTAATAAAACTCGAGTCTGATTCTTCCAACAACAAACTTTTTCATACAAAGGGCCAAAATAAGAACATAGAAAGGGAAAGTTAGGACAGTGAACTGGGTACAAAAGGAAACTTAATTTAGAGTTACATTGTATGAAAGGGACATTACAGTTTTAGATTTGAATACAAATAGCAAGTCATCCTCTCAGACCTTGCTTAATTCACTTTGCACACTCCATTGGTTTTGATTTATATTGAATATATTCTATAAAGCTCATTCAGTTGAAGTGAAAAAGTTGCTTTTTTGTGTTTAAATGAGTAATGTATTGCATTGTCAGATAAATCTGATTGCCCCGCCCTTGTATGTGATGACAACCTCCACCCTGGAGAGAACTGAGGGCCTAGCCACACTCAACAAAGCCATCGCCAGCATAAAGCTCACGATAGAGGAGGCCGGAGGAATATTCAACATACACAAACAGGTACTAGCAACTACAACGGGTTGTTTAGAGCTATATGCCATGGTGTGTAAATTAACAAGTCAAAGCAGCAAAGAAGGGTAACTTGCATATACACGTGCAATATAGGTCTCAGTATAAACAAAAACTAGTGTATTACATGTAGTACTAATCAGGAACTAAATACATGTTGTCAAGTATGGTTATAGAAAACTGCTTAATGATCAGAATTGTCTAATAAAGGAAAAAACTATGCACATCTATCAACCAAAATTAGGCAAGAATTTTGTGACTAATATTAAGGATTATTTTCCCAATGTATATGGCAAATAGGTACATTAATTCTCTATATCTTTTTACATCTTGGTAAAAAAAATGTGAGCCATAAAGCACTACAGTAGATTTATATACACTTATCAATAATTAAATATTCTATACTATTTCAAACTTCATAAAAGTGTTGATATTTATAATGTAAGTAAATTTTCTTATACTGCCCATTATCATATCAGATATTGACAAGATAGAATTGTTTTATGCTTACAGCCACGTGTGGTATCAGATATTGATGAGATTGAGCTGGAAAAACAGTTACAACAGCTGGAGGCTGAAAATCGGGAAGTGGCTGGCGACTCTGATGAAGAGGATGACGTGGAAGGGATGGGAGAGTTAGAAGGAGAGGAGCCAGGGGAGGAAGAAGAGGGAGAAGATTGATGGGGAGGATCCAAATATAACTTATATCTAGGAGTGGAAACGGGGACAGAATCAGGCAACAAACCATGAACTCTATAACAAACACTTCAAAGAGTGCTAATCTATATAACTAGGTGACAACTGTGAAAATTGGCAAATTAATTCTAATGGAAAGTTTAAAGAATTTGAATTGATATTCACTTAATTACATAATATATTGATGTCTGATGTGAGAACCAATATTTGTATCCCATTTTATGAGAAAATTTTGTTTATTTGCCTTGAAGTAAAATGTTCTCATGTGAAGCTTACAGCTTGTGTAAGAGTGAGTGGGGCTGTCAAATGAAAGCTGAATTTGTGAAGGTTTCAGTCACTTTATGAATGTAGTCTCATGTTCATTTTTATTGTAGTGTCTGGAAATATAATATAAATCTGTCACATAAAATTTCTTTTTTTTTCCTGTAATATTCTGTTGTACATTTATCTTGTTTCACCAGTCACCATTCAAATAAATTAAACCATTGAAAAAAGACACCGGTATTGTCACCATTAAAACAACCTGAATTTAGAATTTACCCTCAAAATAGCGTTCCTCTTTTCTAGCCCATCCATTTTCTGCCTCTCATTTTGTTTTTCTTTCTTTTTTTCGATCCTGATTGTCTCCCTAGAATAAACTAGGCCAATTGTTTACAAAACCTTCAAACTAGCAAATTGCACATATAGATTTTTAAGGAGGCTTGGTGTCGACAAATTAACCATGAGATCTACTTTAAATGTGACTATTTCTTTCTCCATAAACCATTATTTTACTGTAAAGAAAAAAATCCATATATTTAAGCTTTGAAATTTGCTATTTGTATACACAGAGCTCTACTGCTTGAGGAGGTTGATATCCAAATAACATAGAAGTCCACCTGGACCTTAGTAATGAATTGTAATATCAAGGTCAGACTCAGCCTATAGAGTTACTTATTCAAAAAAGACAAGTAGGACCATTTTTATATGACAGGTAAATGAGGTTAAAATTGCAGGTCGTTGCAATATACAGCAGAGGCCTGTTCAGCAAAGCGAGTGCTCACCAAAATTGTGTTGCAGGAATAGGGAATTTTGGCTAGCGCTCGCTCTGTTGAACACACCTCTGGTGCTGTTGTCTTGTGAAGGTCTCTGGTGCTGTTGTCTTGTGAAGGTCTCTGGTGCTGTTGTCTTGTGAAGGTCTCTGGTGGTGTTGTCTTGTGAAGGTCTCTGGTGCTGTTGTTTTGTGAAGGTCTCTGGTGGTGTTGTCTTGTGAAGGTCTCTGGTGCTGTTGTTTTGTGAAGGTCTCTGGTGCTGTTGTCTTGTGAAGGTCTCTGGTGCTGTTGTCTTGTGAAGGTCTCTGGTGCTGTTGTCTTGTGAAGGTCTCTAGTGCTGTTGTCTTGTGAAGGTCTCTGGTGCTGTTGTTTTGTGAAGGTCTCTGGTGACATATGTCGGTTTCCCTTGGTACTTCTCTCTACCGTCTGTATGTAGGAGAGAGCTCTGCAAACTCCGAACCATGAATTGTGATGAGGACTACTTCGTACACTCCTTTACCTGACTACTTCATACACTCCTTTACCTGACTACTTCGTACGCTCCTTTACCTGACTACTTCGTACACTCCTTTACCTGACTACTTCGTACACTCCTTTACCTGACTACTTCGTACACTCCTTTACCTAACTACTTCGTACACTCCTTTACCTAACTACTTCGTACACTCCTTTACCTGACTACTTCGTACACTCCTTTACCTAACTACTTCGTACACTCCTTTACCTGGCACGGAACACTGATTTTGACAAGATCCTAATTACGTTGTTATTGCACACAATTTTCTGTATACCTTTCAGGACAAAGGGATCTTTAAAGTAACAGAATTTTTATCCCCCGTCAAAGTTGTCCTTTTACCAGAGGATTCTTTTTTGAAACTACACCCCCCCCCCCCCACATAGAAAATCATTCGTAGATAAAAATTTGCAAGCAAATGGTTCATATATATTTTCAAAACGGCTATTATGTTTTCATATGGCGATCAAAAGGGAGCAATTGGTTTATGAGAATTATTCAATAATATTAAAGATTTAAAGATTCAGTCAACTGTTTGGCTATTCACCGGAAAGCACCTTGCAAAAAAACAAAACAAAAACAACAAATACTGTGAAAAACTTAAATGTAGCTTATATGCAGGCACGTAGTATCGGGGGGAGGGGGTGAATATAGAAAATTGAATTTTGGAGGAGTTGTCCCCTCACTTTTAGGACAGGTAAAATAATTATATGCATTTTAACCAAATTGACTTTAAGATATTTAGCCTCCCCTCCGGGATTAGGATTTTGGAGGTATACGAAAAAGGATTTGTTTTTTTTATTTGCTTGTCGAGATTTCGGTTCAGTGTGCCCCCTTACAATGCTTGAATAAATCTACTCATTGATATTAATCATTAAAAAAAGATGTAAATATTTTATAAAAAGTTTGATTTTAGTTTAAAAACTATCAACTATAAAGAAATAACTTGATATCAGATTTTCCGTACGCTCCATCTTCCGTTTCGTCCTGGGTTTTGATCATAAGGAAGATGGATATTCAAGATTGCTAAGAAATCTAAAAATTGTTTCCATAGGAAATGGAAATTGAAAATACACCGGAAAAAATATTAACAAGAAACTATTCGTTTAACATAGCTTCTCCGTGAATATCTATGTATAATAGCCAAATTTAGGCCCTTATTTTAAATATTTTTAAAAGGAAAACTTTTAAAATAAAATGATAAAATAAACTTTTTGAATTGATAGATTCTTGAATAGCAGATCTCCAATACATTAAGTAATGTAAAAGTGGATTCACGCATTGAATGAATTTTAAAAAAAAAATGATTCAAAAGCCACTTCATTTAGAATTGTATGACCCTTTCCTCAATGACAGGCCATGTACTGATTGCTGTTGATGGCTGATCACGTTCCCGAGAGCCCTACAAGCAAACCAGGGACACAACCACTCCACCAGGAAACCTCTTACCGGCACCGTGATCGTCAGAGCCGAGTTTCGGTCCGGTTATTCGACGTCTCTTAACAAAAAGGAAGTTAAACGTTCAAAACGTCATTTCATCTTACTAGATTTTATTTTTTTTAAAGATTTTATTTTGCTCATTAACACCATTTTTGTTTCCCTTTGTAACAGTCTGTGTAAGGAAACACTGGTGTTTTTATTAATTTTGTGGAAACTTGAAGAATTTACATAGAATTTATTCTTTGTTTTTTGAAGAAAGTATCAGTCCAGCAAGTTACAAATGTTTTTCAAGTTTGTTAATAATATGGACAACTATCTTGTATTATTATGGTTGAATTGTTGAAATATCAAAGCATTTCTTATCTTTTAAAAGCGTTCCTTGAAAAAAAAATATCTGAGAAATCCATTAGTTTTTATGTACAGGTTGTAAATAAAAATATTTTTTATTCAACATTTTTACTGCAAATTCAAGCATCGGTCATTATTATTTATTTACAGTTTTCCTTAAAATTAACTGGTTTGTATTCTCCACCGATCCACCATGAATTGAATACGTAGACGTTCTATATTGTATAAGTACAAAGTGATTGTAACAGTTCCTAACACTTCCTGAAATCTGATTTTTTTGTTATAAAAAGAACTTTTTACCAAAAATTGAACTTTATGCAGTTTTTGGTGAACATTATGTTTTTTTTATGATACGTTGCATTGTATGGTAATTATTATCACTTTTAATTGCCTGCTATTATTTTGAAATAAAAGTCACCGACGCTCAAATTAAACATCTGCCCAAATACTGTATAAAAGTACAACCACTGAGCTCATTTTCGTATGTTAAAAACATAAATTTTATTCCGCGAATAAAGCGACACTTTTGCAAACAAACCTTTCGAACATTTCTAAATATAATATATTTAGAAAGGTGCGAAAAGAATATTATTATGTACATGTATATGAGATGAATTCTGTCAAAATGGTGAAACGTTTGGGTTTTTTTTCCTAATAAAAATTATAATTTAATTTTATTCAATAATTTTTAAATAAATACACATGTAGGCATGGTTAATTTCAAAACTTTGGTACTAGTTTTAAAGGGACATGGTCAAAATTTTGGTCAAAAATTATTTTTTCGATTTTAATGTTTATAATGCTTCAGTGAGGTATTTTTAATAGGCAGCCAAAATTTGAGTGCCATTTGTTGAGTTATAAGCGAGTTACAGAGCTTACAATTCCTCGTTATGTAAACAAAGCTTTTGTTTACATTTTGAATGTTGAAGTGAAAATTCAAGTTTTAGACCTAAAATGAATGTGTTAATCGTTAGGTACTGTTTATTTATGCTTAAAAAGAATGGGATTATAGACAAATCATCTTGAAAAAGATTTTTTACTGGTATATTGAACCTATGTAAACAAAAACAGGGCACGAGCCTTGTTTACATGACGAAGAATTGTGAGCCCTGTATCTTGCTTAAAACTCGTCGACGGGCTTGATCATTTGAAATGCATTCATAAAGCATTGTAAATAATAAAAACAGAAAAATATAATTTGACCAAAATCGTGACCATGCCCCTTTAAATGACATATACGTATACAATAACATGAATTGAATATATTTTATTGCATAAAACATACAGAAAGGGTTAGAAACAAGTTCGAGCAACTTGAGATTTTTCCTTAAAATATAAATAAATGTAATATTACACAACTGTCGTTGAAAACTATGCATACTGATAGAACAAGTACACAGGGAACATTCATGTTCAGAAGTGTTTAGTAAGATAATACAGTTTAATATCAACAACTAAATCTTCTAGTTTCGTCTGAACATAGGGAAAAAATACAATAATCCAATTCAGTAGGTATGTATAACTTCGAGGTCGGTCTTTGTACTTCTATAGCAATGTTGAAAGCAAGGGAAAGCTTGGTTTAGGTTGACTTTCTCGGTTGCTTTCTGGGTATAAAAGTGGTAACGGAAATGGCTGTAATATCTTGGCTGCGTTCAAGATCGTAGCAGCTACATTGTTCTACGTAGCCACCATGATTCTGAACGACCTTAAAACAGCATTATTGAACGCAGCCTATATGCGCGGATCCAGAAAATTCACTTATAGAATGTCCGAGTTTACCGGGAAAGTCCATTGTCTATTAAAAAGCCAGGACCAACCCCCCCCCCCCCCTCCCTCTGCTAGATCCGCGCATGCGGTATGAGTGGGGGCCCCGAGACTAGTGTCATCATGTGAAAATGTCTTATTTTGAGGGCCATATAATTTTTCTTATAATAATAACTGTGTAATTTAGGTAAATATTTATTTATATTATGCAAACAAGCAATGAACTCTTCCTGTGAATTATCCAAATTGATTATGTATACTTTGTTTTTCTTACTGTTTATTTAATATGTATATGTTCATATGTATAACCTATGAGACATTTGTCTCTTGGAATAAAGAACTTGAACTTGAACTATGATTAAATGTTAATTATAGTTTTC
The DNA here is from genome assembly GCF_025612915.1 of Magallana angulata. Lineage (NCBI taxonomy): Eukaryota > Metazoa > Mollusca > Bivalvia > Ostreida > Ostreidae > Magallana > Magallana angulata. The sequence continues at coordinate 52,799,896 of NC_069120.1, forward strand.
AGCTAGTTGTTGAAAGCTTAATCTCAAATCGAATTATAATTGTTCATTTTGAGTAATCTTTTCACTTAATCAATTATTGCTATAATTGTCCGCAATGATTAGTTGGAGACTTTTATTGTCCATGTCGCTTAAATCGTATTTATAGAAACCGTCCGACTTGAGCACGTTCGCTGCGGGAGTTGATTGAACACGTAGCTTTGGAAAAAAAAAAGGTGAAGATTCTGTTTTGTTTTAAAAGCATATCTGTTGGTAGGAAAAGTGTCACAGCCAGCAAATATTTAATTAGACTACGTTAGACTATGTATGTGATGAAATTCCCAGAAACACATTGCTCCATTATAAACCGATAAGACGAGTGACCTCGATGTGCATAGTGAAACCGTCCAGATCGGAAACCCTCGGGACGTCAGACTTGACTCACTGTTTAGAAACCCACTCTGTGTTTTCCACAGAGCATAAACATGGTGGGGAAAATCTATAAGCCCGTGATCTGAAACAACCGGAAGCCCGTGAAGTCAAGTACACACAAATCGCATACGTCATTCAATGTACTTTCTCTTTTAAATAGCAGCCGCGTTCTCGATATAAACATTGTATCTGTAAAGCTTATGCGACACGTTATTGCGATGACATAACTTATTGACAGATACAGTTGCAGTTTTTGTATAGTAAGAGAAGACGAAAAGTTCATTCGAGGTTGGGTTTCGTCAGAAGAAATTCTTCAGCAAGTCATCGAAGCGCATTCAATACGTAAACACAGGATGACAACGTGTTTCAGGGTATGTATTAGGCCTAATTAAGACTTTCAAAATCCGAGATGCTGACAATAATAATTATATTTGCTTAATTCTATTGTGTATTTTTTATCACTACTTCAAAAAACTTCAACAAACTACGGTAACCAAATTACATGACCAGATGACGGCCGGTGTACTTACAGTAGCTTATATACATTATTTAAAATGTGTTGCTTTCTAAACCAGCCAGTTAACTTATTTCTTACGTTAATGTTATTATTCGAATGAACAAATCATTACATAATATTTTAAGTGGTTGCATGGAGAAAAAAACTTCATATGTAGTGTACCGTAGAATTTATAAAAAAAAAAAATGAATGAAATGTTATATTTTGCAGATGTAATATGAGTACACATACACATACACAAACACACGTATATATTCGACTTCATCGACACTCTAAACTAGATTTAAGGCCCATGACTTCATCGACACTCTGAACAGTACTTAAAATATGAGGCCCGTGAGCTCATTGACACTCTATATAAAATAAGATATGAGGCCCGTGAACTCATCGACACTCTATATAATATAAGATATAAGGCCCGTGAACTCATCGACACTCTATATAATATACATGTAAGATATGAGGCCCGTGAACTCATCGACACTCTATATAATAAAAGATATGAGGCCCGTGAACTCATCGACACTCTATATAATATAAGATATGAGGCCCTTGAACTCATCGACACTCTATATAATATAAGATATGAGGCCCGTGAACTCATTGACACCCTATATGGTACAAGATATGAGGCCCGTGAACTCATCGACACTCTGTATAGTACAAGATATAAGGCCCGTGAACTCATCAACACCCTATATGGTACAAGATATGAGGCCCGTGAACTCATCAACACTCTATATGGTACAAGATACGAGGCCCGTGAACTCATCGACACTCTATATTATACAAGATATAAGGCCCATGCACTCATCGACACTCTATATAATATAAGGCCCGTGAACTCATCGACACCTATATATGGTACAAGATATGAGGCCCGTGAACTCATAGACACTCTGTATAGTACAAGATATGAGGCCCCTGAACTCTTCTACACCCTATATATTACAAGATATGAGGCCCTGAACTCTTCTACACCCTATATATTACAAGATATGAGGCCCATGAACTCATCAACACTCTATATAATATAAGATATAAGGCCCGTGAACTCATCGACACTCTATATAATATACATGTAAGATATGAGGCCCGTGAACTCATCGACACTCTATATAGTACAAGATATGAGGCCCGTGAACTCATCGACACTCTATATAGTACAAGATATGAGGCCCGTGAACTCATCGACACTCTGTATAGTACAAGATATGAGGCCCCTGAACTCATCGACACTCTGTTTATAGTACAAGATATGAGGCCCGTGAACTTATTGACACTCTGTGTAGAACAAGATATGAGGCCTGAGAACTCATCGACACCCTATATAGTACAAGATATGAGGCCCGTCAACTCATCAACATCCTATATAGTACAAGATATGAGGCTAGTGACTTCATTAATAATCTATATGGTATTAAGATATGAGGCCCGTTACTTTATCTACACTCTGAACAATTATTATACTGGATATGAGGCCTGTGGCTTCAGAAATATTCTACACAGTACTAGATATGAGGCCAGTGAACTCATTACCACTCTATTTACTGGTTGTTCCTGAGATATGAGGCCTGTGAACTCAGTAACACTCTACAATAAAGAACGGTTATAGCGAACACGCTTATAATGACTAATTAATGCTTAATTACAGCAAAGGGATTTTCATTCCTAATCATTTCTCTGTATATAGTTTCAGAATTCACCATCTTAATTATGACCAATTCATTTTAGAATTGGAGGCAATATTTTTTTTTGTAGAATTATAAACTAATACTGGTTTTTTCTTTCTATTATTCCAGGTCAATATAGCTCTTAGTATAAATTCAAAGATCCGTAAAACAACATTCTGGAGAAGCTGTTCAATTGAAAGAGTATTCAATGTACCGTAAGTACATATGTATATGAGCTATGAAATATTAGCTATTGGTAAATTGCCTTAAATTACTTCTGCTTTTTATGCCATCAAATTTCAAGGGCTCATATTACCAGTATAATAAGTTGTTAGTCAGGCATGACATTTGAATTCTTTCTACAATTTATCTAAAAAATTACACCTTTTCTTTATAATCATTTGCTCAATTGTTTTATTAACTATGCACACTGTTTTAATTCATTATTAGGGCTCCTCTCTGCGGGCGCCCTATAGTGATCAGTCTGTTTGTCCATCCGTCTGTCCGTCTATCTGTCTGTCTGAGATCTCTTGTCGGGAGCATATCCTCTTTGCCCTTGGCGCAATCTGGCTTATACTTTATCCACAGAGTGCCTTCGGTCAAAGGGTGTGCAGTGACCTTGAATAAAGTTTGTAGGTCATGGGTCAAGGTCACATTGAACCAAGCAAAAATCTTTTTTCAGGACATATACTTTAAAAACAAAAAAAATATGGCACACTATAAATTTTTGCACCTTTATTGCAACTGCTTCTCAGCACTAAAATTTATCATGCCCCAATGGTTTTCCATATGTATTCATTTTTTAATGTCTCAAAACAATTACTTCAGTCAATTTTTTACTACTGAATATGTACCCTACCCTTCTGTAATTTTGGACGGTCGATTCTGTTTGTTTATACAATCGTTAATGTTAAGTGGTAATCAAATCAGTTCTGCAAATTAAATAATAATGGATGGACCAATTCAATTTTATTGCTTATTAGTACATGTACCTATCATTAGCTCCTTCCAAAATTGGCTTGAATTCTCCCTTTAATTGTCACTTTATTTTAGTGCTTCGAGGTGAAAATGTGATCAAGATAGGCGATCATCAACGCTGACAATACACAATTGATTGATATCTTGCTTTGATCGGCTGATATAAATAAAACTTTACCCCTGTGTGTTTTTCTAGAAAATCATAACGAAATCATGACCCCCTGAACAATTCTAGGGCCTCACAAAGGGTTTAAAGTTTTATGTAGGTTTATGTAGGTATATAGAGCAATGTTGCCCCTGACTTTTGAATTGGGACAAAAGCAATTTGTCTCTATCAACATTTTGTAGTATTACTTGTGGACGTGAGTTAGATATCAAAGGCAATGTGTTTACGTGCTTGAGCGAACACAAAATTAAATCCAGGCGTTGTTCAAACAAAACATTTTTTCTTTTGAAATAAGTTTGTGCGCTAAAATTTATTTGCGCCAATGTATAAGCACTTGTGTTTGCACTAAAGTACATATGTCCCAAATGTTCTTGTTTTACAATTACTGTATCTGCTCTCCATAAAGCCCACTTTGGTTCATACTTTAGATAAACAGAGCTTTTGAGTAAAGGTTGTGCTGTGACCTTGAACCAAATTTCAAGGTCAAGTGTGAAGGTCAAAACAGTATTAAATGAAAAATCCTTTTCCGGAGCATATCTTCTCTCACTTTGGTCCAATCTGGTCCATACCTCACCCACTGAGTGCCTTTGATTAAAGGGTATGCAAAAACCTTGAATGTTGTTTGTAAGTCAAATGTCAAGGTCATATTGGATCACACAAAATTCCTGTTTAAGAGCCTCTATACTCTCCACCTAGCCCCATTTTGCTAATAAGTTTGGTTTATACTTCACATAAACAAAGCTTTTTGGTTAATGGTTTGCATTGACTTTGAAGCAAGTCAACGTGAAGGTCATAGCAAAATTCTTTATAATCAGTTTTAGACCATAGGTTATTTCCTATTTGCTTGAACTTTCTCAGGTTAAACAAAAATGCCTGGTTGTAAGGGGTAATAAGATTGAATTAGAAGGTCTATGTCAGCTGGAAAATTTCTGAGTCATAGGTCAAGGTCATAGCAAAATTCTCTGAAATGCTTTTCATCCTTTAGTCCATTATTTAATAGGGCACTTTGAGATGGTTACCATTTCAATGTTGTCTAGTTCGTAGATTATTTCCAGAATTGGCATGCACTATTTGACCCATGTTTTAATGAAGGAGTTCATAGTTCTTTGTGTCTATCTCAAAACAGGACTGCCATTTGAAGAAACAGACAAACAGGAATATCTATGAAGAGGATAAAGAAGAATAAATAAATTTGATCTGTGTTCTGTGCATTTGATTCAAGATTGGCAGTCTGAATGGCCAAGTTTGAAAATAATTAGTGCAATATATCTAAAGAAATTATTTTGTGAAAAATGCTACCTAATATCTACATGTTAGCAGGGTAACACAGTAAAGTGAGTTGTATATAATGACAATTTAATAATTATTAATAATTGTTAATCTTCGATGTATATGTATTATATCATATAGGTCTCTGGAGCAATTTTTCTCTAACCTGAGCCAAAGTCTCAAGCTTTTCTAATCATGATTTGTCCGTTTTCTGTCATTGTTCTTGTTGTTGTCATTAACTTTCCACATTTTCATCTTCTTACCCAGAACAACTGGGCAAGTCTAACCAAACTTGGCCCAAATCATCACTGGGTAAAGAGGACTAGATGTTTTTTTTCAAATGAAGGGTCCATGCCCTCTTAAAATTTGTTGGTATTTTTCAAAATTCTTCTCAGACACCATTTGGCCAGAAAAGCTCAAATATGTGTGGAAGCATAATATTTACTGTGAAAGAAATTTCCAGAGCTTACTTCCATGTAACACAGCTAAAGTGAAAAAGAAATCAATTTTTGGAGCACTTCCTCTGATGACTGAAAGTTTATCGGTTCAAACAAACCATGTTAAACATATATATCTACATATATGTACATAATTCTACCTTTCCACAAAATTTTGTTGTTTAAGTATCTGCAAAATCTGAGAAAAAGAGAAAAATCTTCTAACAAATACCATTACAAAAAAATTTGATATTTACCATTATTATTATTTTTACTTTATATGCTATTTGAATCTATTTGAATTTGGCACTGTAGTGTTGATTTGATCAGTTATGGCTTTTGTTGCTCAGGTGAGCGATGTGGCCCCTTGGCCTTTTGCTTCTTCAGCAGTACAATAAACTTGTTGAAAAAAGTTTGTATAGTATATGTATATATGTATTGTTTCGTAAGACTTATGCCCTGTATGATAATGTAAACTTTTCTAAAATGCATATCTTATAAAATGGATTTCAGTACACTAGTTTAAGGTGAAGGCCCCTTTCCAATCTACGATATTGTATTTAGTTCAGTTCATCAATGTAACTTAAATAAACATAAATAATAAAACTTGCTTCATTATTGTTTAAATCTTGTTTTAAAAATAAGAGTGCTACTAAATTCATGAGCCTTATATCTCGTACTAAATAGAGTGTGGGTGAGTTCACAGGCCTCATATCTTGTACCATATATAGGTGTCGATGAGTTCACGGGCCTTATATTATATAGAGTGTCGATGAGTGCATGGGCCTTATATCTTGTAAAATATAGAGTGTCGATGAGTTCACGGGCCTCATATCTTGTACCATATAGAGTGTTGATGAGTTCACGGGCCTCATATCTTGTTATTTATAGAGTGTCGATGAGTTCATGGGCCTCATATTAAGTATTAAATAGGGTGTTACCGAGTTCACGGGCCTCATATCATGTACCTTATATAGTGTCGATGAGTTCATGGACTTCATATCAAGTACATGTACTATATTGAGTGTTGATGAGTTCACGGGCCTCATATCTGGCATATAATATAGGGTGTCGATGAGTTCACGGGCCTCATATCTTGTACTATATAGGGTGGGGATGAGTTCACGGGCTTATATCTTGTACTTTATAGGGTGTGGATGAGTTCACGGGCCTCATATCTTGTATAATATAGGGTGTCGCTGAGTTCACGGGCCTCATATCTTGTACTATATAGGGTGGGGATGAGTTCACGGGCCTCATTTCTTGTACTATATAGAGTGTCGATGAGTTCATGGGCTTCATATCTAGTATAATATAGAGTGTCGATGAGTTCACGGGCCCCATATCTTGTATAATATAGGGTGTCGAGGAGGTCACGGGCCACATATCTTGTACTATATAGGGTGGGGATGAGTTCACGGGCCTCATATCTGGTACAAAATAGGGTGTCGATGAGTTCAAGGGCCTCATATCTGGCATAATATAGGGTGTCGATGAGTTCACGGGCCTCATATCTTGTACTATATAGGGTGGGGATGAGTTCACGGGCCTTATATCTTGTACTATATAGTGTGTGGATGAGTTCACGGGCCTCATATCTAGTATAATATAGAGTGTCGATGAGTTCACGGGCCTCATATCTGGCATAATATAGGGTGTCGATGAGTTCACGGGCCTCATATCTTGTACTATATAGGGTGGGGATGAGTTCACGGGCCTTATATCTTGTACTATAAAGGGTGTGGATGAGTTCACGGGCCTCATATCTAGTATAATAAGAGTGTCGATGAGTTCAAGGGCCTCATATCTTGTACTTTATAGAGTGTCGATGAGTTCACGGGCTTCATATCTTGTATAATATAGATTGTCAATGAGTTCACGGGCCTCATATCTTGTAATATATGGGGTTGGGATGAGTTCACGGGCCTCATATCTGGTACAATATAGGGTGTCGATGAGTTCACGGGCCTCATATCTTGTACTATATAGAGTGTCGATGAGTTCACGGGCCTCATATCTAGTAAAATCTAGAGTGTCGATGAGTTCACGGGCCTCATATCTAGTATAATATAGAGTGTCGATGAGTTCAAGGGCCTCATATCTTGTACTTTATAGAGTGTCGATGAGTTCACGGGCTTCATATCTTGTTTAATATAGATTGTCAATGAGTTCACGGGCCTCATATCTTGTACTTAATAGAGTGTCGATGAGTTCACAGGCTTCATATCTTGTATAATATAGAGTGTCGATGAGTTCACAGGCCTCATATCTTGTAGAATACAGAGTGTTGATGAGTCACGGGCCTCATATGTAGTATAATATAGAGTGTTACTGAGTTCACAGGCCTCATATCTGGTATAATATAGTGTGTCGATGAGTTCACGGGCCTCATATCTTGTACTTTATAGAGTGTCGATGAGTTCACGGGCCTCATATCTTGTATAATATAGGGTGTCGATGAGTTCACGAGCCTCATATCTTGTACTTTATAGAGTGTCCATGAGTTCACGAGCCTCATATCTGGCATAATATAGAGTGTCGATGAGTTTACGAGCCTCATATCTAGTATAATATAGAGTGTCGATGAGTTTACGAGCCTCATATCTAGTATAATATAAAGTTTCAATAAGTTCACAGGCCTTATATCTTGTATTATATAGAGTGTTACTGAGTACACGGGCCTCATATCTAGTACAATATAGAGTGTCGATGAGTTCATGGGCCTCATATCTAGTATAATCTAGAGTGTTGATGAGTTCACGGGCCTAATATGTAGTATAATATAGAGTGTCGATGAGTTAACGGGCTTCATATCTTGTATAATATAGAGTGTCGATGAGTTCACGAGCCTCATATCTAGTATAATATAGCGTGTCGATGAGTTCACGGGCCTCATATCTTGTACTATATAGTGTCGATGAGTTCACGGGCCTCATATTTTATACTATATAGGGTGTCAATGAGTTTATGGGCCTAGTATCTAGTTTAATATAGAGTGTAACTGAGTTCACGGGCCTTATAGTCATATCTTATATAGAGTGTCGATGAAGTCACGGGCCTCATATCTTGTACTATATAGAGTGTCGATGAGTTCACGGGCCTCATATTTCGTATTTTATAGTCACTTGATACAAGTACTTTTTACAGTTTAAAAGTCAGGGGCAAACTTAATTTTATACTTTCATTTGTAATATAAACAAGAAGCTACATAAACACATTATTTTTACGGAAAGAATGTTAGTTTAAAGCATTCATAGAAGAAATACACAAAAACGGCTTACGTATTCAAAACGTGTGTTTACAATCGAGTTCACGGGCTTGCTGCTATTGAGGTCACGGGCTTATAGACTCTCCCAACAGGTTGCACTACAGTATTAAATTCTACTATATATTCTTACCAAAATTGCACAACTTTACATACAGATTAAAAATTCAAAACGAACTTCTGGAAAAAATCCTCTTGACATCTTTTTAAACAACGCTTCATTTACAAGTTTCTAGCCAAATACACACGTGCATCCAGCAAGGCGTGCGACTTTGTTTACATCGAAGTTACACATGTGCTTGAAAATCAAGCCCGGGACTTTTCACCCCCCTCCAGCAACAACGCGCATCAAAAATTCAAATGACCTCGCATTATTACAAAACTGGGATAGTTAGACCTCTTACACATTGTTTTTCATCTCATACAAAAAATCAGCTCCTGTCTCGAGCGGAACCGCCCCGAATTCAAAGGAAAATTCGGGAATTATTTTGGCTCAGCCATGTTTTGACGTGAACCTTCAGTGAAATACTGTTATGACACCTGCAATATAACTCATTTTTTGTTATCGCAAAATCAACATTAATAAATTGATTAATACTCATTGTGTTGTGTGACTAAAAAAAAATTATGAAGATATCTACTCATTTCAGAAAGTTATGAGCGATTTTTAAACACCACGGTGTACACGGTGGCCACTGATTTATGAAAATATGATCAAAGTTATACTGTATGCATTTACACGGTGTTTTGATATTCAGTGATTTTTTGGTTTTAAATTGACAAGTGATGTATGAAAATGTATAAAATGACGCAAATTAATTAATATCATGTGGACCCCAGAAATTATGTCGGCCAAAAATTCAATGACCCTGCCTCTGGGGGGTGGGGTAGAGAAAACGTCATTATTTCATACAATTTATGAAAATGGTGAGAACCTTTGTCCAAAATAGCATGGTATTGTTCTAATCTAACTAACATGAGTGATACATCTCAGCTGTTTTCCGCTTTCGTATCAATATTTCTCAATTTTGGACATAAATTGAGCATTTCTTACTGTAACACAAGGGCCTAAACAACCGATTTTATTTGATATTCACACCCCGTAGAATATTTTGTTGTTTACGACGATGAATACTACATCGTATTTGATCTGCTAAAAAATTTCCGGACAGTTTAGACGGTCCGATCTACTATAAATGGCTCATTGTTTTGAGGCAGTAGAACATTTCAGAGGAAATCTGGGCTAATTTTGTATGCATCATTAAAAGCAAAATAAGCGTGCTGCTGGCTACAAAACCCCATTGTTTGTCATTTTTCGTCTAAACACACTGATTTAACACCTAAAACACGGGTAAAACAACTTTTAACATAGCAAACCCGTTTTCCTGCAGGTTGCACTACAGTATTAAATTCTACTATATATTCTTACCAAAATTGCACAACTTTACATACAGATTAAAAATTCAAAACGAACTTCTGGAAAAAATCCTCTTGACATCTTTTTAAACAACGCTTCATTTACAAGTTTCTAGCCAAATACACACGTGCATCCAGCAAGGCGTGCGACTTTGTTTACATCGAAGTTACACATGTGCTTGAAAATCAAGCCCGGGACTTTTCACCCCCCTCCAGCAACAACGCGCATCAAAAATTCAAATGACCTCGCATTATTACAAAACTGGGATAGTTAGACCTCTTACACATTGTTTTTCATCTCATACAAAAAATCAGCTCCTGTCTCGAGCGGAACCGCCCCGAATTCAAAGGAAAATTCGGGAATTATTTTGGCTCAGCCATGTTTTGACGTGAACCTTCAGTGAAATACTGTTATGACACCTGCAATATAACTCATTTTTTGTTATCGCAAAATCAACATTAATAAATTGATTAATACTCATTGTGTTGTGTGACTAAAAAAAAATTATGAAGATATCTACTCATTTCAGAAAGTTATGAGCGATTTTTAAACACCACGGTGTACACGGTGGCCACTGATTTATGAAAATATGATCAAAGTTATACTGTATGCATTTACACGGTGTTTTGATATTCAGTGATTTTTTGGTTTTAAATTGACAAGTGATGTATGAAAATGTATAAAATGACGCAAATTAATTAATATCATGTGGACCCCAGAAATTATGTCGGCCAAAAATTCAATGACCCTGCCTCTGGGGGGTGGGGTAGAGAAAACGTCATTATTTCATACAATTTATGAAAATGGTGAGAACCTTTGTCCAAAATAGCATGGTATTGTTCTAATCTAACTAACATGAGTGATACATCTCAGCTGTTTTCCGCTTTCGTATCAATATTTCTCAATTTTGGACATAAATTGAGCATTTCTTACTGTAACACAAGGGCCTAAACAACCGATTTTATTTGATATTCACACCCCGTAGAATATTTTGTTGTTTACGACGATGAATACTACATCGTATTTGATCTGCTAAAAAATTTCCGGACAGTTTAGACGGTCCGATCTACTATAAATGGCTCATTGTTTTGAGGCAGTAGAACATTTCAGAGGAAATCTGGGCTAATTTTGTATGCATCATTAAAAGCAAAATAAGCGTGCTGCTGGCTACAAAACCCCATTGTTTGTCATTTTTCGTCTAAACACACTGATTTAACACCTAAAACACGGGTAAAACAACTTTTAACATAGCAAACCCGTTTTCCTGCAGGTTGCACTACAGTATTAAATTCTACTATATATTCTTACCAAAATTGCACAACTTTACATACAGATTAAAAATTCAAAACGAACTTCTGGAAAAAATCCTCTTGACATCTTTTTAAACAACGCTTCATTTACAAGTTTCTAGCCAAATACACACGTGCATCCAGCAAGGCGTGCGACTTTGTTTACATCGAAGTTACACATGTGCTTGAAAATCAAGCCCGGGACTTTTCACCCCCCTCCAGCAACAACGCGCATCAAAAATTCAAATGACCTCGCATTATTACAAAACTGGGATAGTTAGACCTCTTACACATTGTTTTTCATCTCATACAAAAAATCAGCTCCTGTCTCGAGCGGAACCGCCCCGAATTCAAAGGAAAATTCGGGAATTATTTTGGCTCAGCCATGTTTTGACGTGAACCTTCAGTGAAATACTGTTATGACACCAACATGGTGTACTGTGTGGGATTTACAGTCAAGTCGTACACAGACCAACTCGTACACAGGTCAACTCGTATACAAAATTTTCCGCATATAAAATAGGTATGCTAAATCGAAAGTCAACTCGCATACAAAAAATTAGTTATGAACATTAAATGTAATTGTGAACATGTGTAGGTGCTGTAGCTAAATCAATAAGACTAAAATATATTAGTGAGGAGTATCTTAATTAGCCTTTGAGAAGTCATCCGTTTGGAGAAGCAAGAAACACCGCACTTGTCGTTTTCACAATTATTGTTTTGATGTGTAGAAATAATTACCAAATAATAATGATTGGATTGACACAATTAATTATCGATAATTTTTTGTTGTTGTAATTTCACATCGTTACCGAGTTTAATGATAATGCACAATTATACATGTATGAATTTTGCAATCTTTGTAATAGTTGATAACATCCACTTTATTCTTATATGTCCTTTTTACGCTGAATTACGGAAGCAATATATAAAGGAATTTTATTAAAAGAAACCAAGTGTCTTTAAGTTACTTTTAAATTACTTTTACGTTTTGTTTCTAACTTTTTGTATATTAGTTGACATTCAAATTATGGTGATTTTTTGTATACGAGTTGACTTTCGGTTTTGTAACGGGATTTTTTGTATACGCGTTGACTTTCAGTTAGGTATACGGGATTTTTTTTGTATACGAGTTGACTTTCGTTTTTTTATGCGGAAATTTTGTATACGAGTTGACCTGTATACGAGTTGGTCTGTGTACGACTTGACCGGACACCCTGTGTGGTTCATAACTGTACTACCCGTTCGAATACAGAGAAAAATGTGTCATTTTTCCGAAAGATAAGACTCGTCAAAAAGCATGGATACATTATTGTCGCAGAAGGGATTTTGTTGTGACAAATCATAGTAGAATGTCATCTTCGCTAGCCAAGGGTGACGATCCACTCTGCTACTCTTTTCACCCTTGGCAGATCGAGTCGACTTTCGTAGGAGATACGATCTGTTCTTAGATTGGACGCAGCTACGCATAGCTGATCCAATCGCAACGCTTGTATCATCATCTCGTAAACAAATATGGCTGCGCCCATAGACGTATGTCGTGTTTGTAATGACTGTCTGCCTGTCAAACACAGACGCGTGATTTTTGGCGAAACCTTTGGCGTTTTTCAACAGTTGACACAAGTTTTAGATTATAGAGCCTCTCCAAACGATGGAATTTCGAAATACGTATGTGGGTTTTGCTTTACGAAGCTTAATAAACTGTGCAAGATTGACACTGATTTGATTCACAAAATGGACTCTCTCAGGAGGGAAAAGAGTGAAGTGTTAGGAATTTTAAGGGAGAAACATTCTAAAACGTTACAACTGATCAAAGTAAGAACCCCAAAGTCCCAAGATAAACGAACAATAGTGCATTCACCAACTCCAAGGAAAAGTAAAAGAACGTTATTTTCCACCCCCCAGAAAAACGACTTCGGAGAAAGTCATGCCAAAATCAGTTTACAAAAGGCAGATCAGATGGAGATACCATGTGTAGAAACATTAAAATCAGCTCCAGAAAATCAGAAAGCCATGTCTATTACCGAGCTTGGGTATCCAAATGCTCGTGCACTGCTGAATGACGATGCGATCCCCGACGTTCCCTGGGCAACGAACAAAGAAAGTACTACTAGAAGTAACAAATCATCGAGGCCATACGGGGCGTATAGAAAACGACGAAGATTAGAGGTAAGATGCAGATATCTTGATCAGAGATAAAAAGTCCATAGTTCAAATATTTTGTAAATTAAAATGTAAATTTATGGCATGCTCTTTTTTATTTTTCTTATGAAAATAGGTTTTGGAAGAATTGATGAAAGAAGAAGAAAATATTGATGCTGGAAATGAGTCTAACAATTTACAAAACACATCAGCGGACATTTTAAAAAACACATCAGCAGACATTTCAAAAAACTCATCGGCAGACAATTCAATAAGCATATCAGCGGACAATTCACATGAACTGCGAGATGAGACATCACATGAACTGCGCAATAGCACATCATCAGATTCTTCAACTTTTGAAAGTAACAGTTGTACCGCAGATAAGGCAGTGCAGGTTTTCATTCCTGACAGAAGCTCTAAAGTAAAGAACCGAACAAGAAGAATACAAACAGGAAGGTCATATATTGACGTTAAGACAACCGATTCTCAAGTCCAATGTGATGAAGTGCGCCTGTGTTGTAATTGCCTTAAAAGTATGGAATCCAATGGAGGTATAGAATCCGTGAAAAGTGAAGATCGTAGCACATATATGATATTTTAGAGATTACAAATTATGAAAAAGAGTGGAATGCAATTTGATATCGGCTATATAGCATCATTTTGAGTACATCGGATACTTTTTAACCAAAGTCTTCCCCAGTTGTGCAATTGGATATAAAGCTGATGAGCGGAAACTATTAACCGAGAACTGAACTTGTGAACAGGAGAGACATCGGGCAAATAGGCACGGATTTTATTTACAACAGATAAAATTACTCTCTTTCCTTCCCTAGAACATGCCTGGTCCAATGTGTGAATTTAATAAAAGCCAAATACCTACACAATCTGTAGAGTATAGAATTAGATTTCGTTTGAATAAAAGAGGCAAAATTATATGGTTTTCTTTAATGCGGAGCGCTAAAAATTCCTCGTCCATTGCTTTGTGTCAGCCCAGTCTGACGTACAGCACACGGGGGTTCTTTATCTCACTAACGATCGCAAAACTCCAAGATCCGCTAGGGTGTTGTTATTGATTTATAGTAACGATCAACTGATTTAGAAAATGGTCTGTGACATTCGTTTTTTAAGTCCAAATTGGTATCCACAATTTAATGAAATGAAATATTTATAGCGTCAAAGGACAGGTGACACAATCACAACAAAAAAATGGACCAACAATTTTGATTTTGTGATCAAATTTCTGCAAATTTTTTCCTGCTACTCCCATCTGTTTCACAGCTGATGCTGAATTACTGAACTGATAAGACGCGTGACCTCAGTATGCATATCTGAAGCCTCCGAGATCGGAAACCTTCTTTGCGACGTAATAGCCGACTCGCACTACCCTTCAGCCACAGAGATTTCTAACTTGCTCTTTTATTAAATCTGAAGACAATAGATTTTGCTAATTGGTATTAAAAGTCTGAGAACCCTGTACACAAACATAAATTATTCTAGGCTTAGAAACACAATTTCTTTTTCCTAAGGAGTTATGGATTGGAGTAAAAATGGTGAACTGTTAAATTAACTTTTGATGTGCTTCATGTTTGAGAAAAATGTGTCATGTTGGATTTTCAAAAGATATATAAAAGTCATCAGAAATATGGAATCGTTGTTGCTTTTAAAGGACTTTGTTTTGTTAAAACATAGTAAGGGATAATGTATATAAAGACTTGCTTTTTTCGTAACCAGGATCAACCATATTTAAATCAATGTTTCGGATCTGCAAGATTTGATCAATATGCATTTTCGATCATAATTTCAAATTTACTAAATATGTTGAGAATGAGATAAAGTTGTTGCCTGTCTGGCTGACAAGATGCTTTTTTGCCATTATCAATCTCAGAATTTTCCGATTCACTTTAATATAATTGCTTTTTAATTTGATAATCTTCTATTACCGGTATCTTTTTTACACAAAATTTCCCAAAAATTCTATCAACCGATGATTCAACATGTAATCTTGTACATGTCTACTCATTACAGGAGAGGGCTCACATACTAGGCTATTTATTAATATATGCTGTTAAAAAATTCACTTTAAACTGATGGTGCTTTATTTAATAATCATCATTTTCAACACAAATACAGTATCATCTGTAGATAAATTATCGTCCATTGCTCTGTTTACTACATGTATATAGCCGATTGTTTGACGAATAACACACAGGGGTTTCTTACCTCATTGTTATTAAAGATCGGCAAATCTCGGAGATCAGCTAAAGCTGGGATTTTCAGCACACTTAATTGAGCTTTGTGTTCTTAACTGATGCTTGTCAAATGGGAAAATTGTTATAAACTGATTTATTTTAATCAAAAAGAATGTTTTTCGAAGAAAATGATTTTGTGTCACCTGTCCTCTAAAATTCATAAAAGCTTAAAAGCACTTTGAATTTAAAAAACAAACAACAAACCTTTCAAAAATAAAACAATGACATGTATTACACCTCCTATCCCCCTAAATAATAATGCGTTTGTGTTTCTGGCGTACAGTGCATCCTTGAATACATGTTAGACTAGTATTAGATAACATTAACTTTTACTATCAAATATATAAGTACAAACTGAGACGTATTTGCAATTGTATTGCGTTTGTTGTTCAACATGTAGGGAGAGTGCGAATTAAGTTTTTATAAGTTGTGCCCAATCCCATTGTTATATATAAAGCAATAAAATATGTTCAAATCAAATCAACGTACAGAATGCAGCTGCATGCTTATTGCGAAGACGTGTTTTAAAGTTTTACTTAATAATTTTATTTCTGGAAATAAAAATGTGAACTATGGTTGTTCATTGTCCACGGGTCGCTCGGTTGTCGGGAATCCCAATCGTCATTGATACCGGGTAGTGAGTTTTTTTAAAATATTAAAAAATGATAAACGAGCTATAAAACTGGCGTCTTCCCTGTGTATAATTTGATGTTGTTTTTCCTTGTGTATTTACCGAAGGAAAATATCAAGGCCGGGTAAAATACTAGTATCTGTGTGATATGGTGAGACGTTTATCAGTTTTCTTTGACCGTCAGTTGGTAAATATGACAAATTTCTAGTTATATTCGTTTGAAACATATAACATCTTATACTTGTGAACTTGATCCTTACTTTAGATAACAATTTAATTGCTTGAGATGTTTTATCGAGGTATTGGCGTAATATTTATCCCTTATTCTAAGAAGAATTTAAAAAAAAAAACTCTGCACATAATTTTAACCTTAATACCGTATTAGTACGGAGGCTCATTAACACTCGAAATAATCATCGGAAACATCTTCGAATTTGACGATAAGATTGGTAATGGTTTATTCAGTTATTTTTAGTACATATTTCCCAATGGCTTTAAATTGATTTATGCAAATTTTTATCTAAAAATGTAAATAATAGCCCATTATTGATCTTTTGAAAATGTTGTAAAAAATCATAATCATAGTGTTTAGTGAAAATCAAATATAATTCCTCAAGTATTTGTTGTATATCACTTCTAAGACCTTGGTAGTCCGATTTTATTATCGTCAAAATCCACTGTCAGTCTTCCCCACTTACTGAATTAAGAGACTATGTATAGATAATCCACTTATGACTTTCCATAATTATCCTTGTTCTAGTCGCTTTGAAAATATAGAAAAGAAAGAAACGATTTCACATCGTCAGCAGATGGGAGTAAAAGTCCGCTTTACTAAAGCAAATTCCCGTACCATGTAGACCCCAACACCACAAAGTAAAGTTTATCGCCAATGATTCGATTCACATTGATCATTTTTGAAAAGTAAAATTAAATAAAATGTTTTCCTTGTCTGCGTAAACAAACGGGAAGTATTTATAAATACACGTCCAACTTCCCTATGTATTCAAGGCTGTCAAAATACTTGTATTGTTTCTTCCTGAAATTAGTCAAATGACCAAATTCTGCAATCAGTCATGAGCCGTAGATGAGAATGGGGACGAAAGGCAAGACGGCGTGGTCTTTGGAGACATACACCATTCGCGATGTGGTGTATAAGATGGGTCTCCCCCGGACAGTGAGAGTCACTGAAGGCGTGTACAGCCAAAACGAACAGGAGAGCCTGTCCACGGGCGACGTCATTCGACTAGAGGAGGTCAGCGAACTACGGCGGGTGATGACGCGTGCCACACTGATGGACGGTGACGTCACTGATCTACAGATCCCCCTCAATCACAACGCTCCCGTCTATGTTTACACCGGCTCGGAGACCGTGTATAAATCGGTGCAAGAACTCATCCACCTCTTCCCCGGACACGTGCACGTGGATTCTCCCATCAAGGTTGTGACATTGGACCAGGGGGGTGGGGAAGGGGAGGAAATTGACCTCTCTTGGGGCGCATGCCTGAAACTGGACAAGGTGGCGAGTGGACAGGGGCTGCACTGTACTTGTGGTAACAAACGGGTTTGCCTGCGTCCTTTTCAAAGGGGAAAATTTTCCCGGATTCCCAAGAACGATATCATGTGTTTCAAGGACGTGATCAGAAATTTCTCGTTACCCATTAAAGTGAGATTCATGGAGAAACCGCCGGAGCTAAGCTCAGTTTTGGACATCAGTCAAGTGAATTACTTCTCCTTGGAGCGAGTGGAGTCCGAGGTGGCAATAGTTGGGCACGAACTTAAACCGGACGGGTCCCGGGTGTCGGACAATCAGCTGACTGTGGCGATGACCCAGGCAAACGACGTGGAGGTACAGATCTGTCTGAAGAACGAGACCCCACCCGCCGTGTCCCAAAGCAGTCCCAGGGTGACCACCCGCGCGGAGAAGAAACGCCCCCCGCCCGTACCCCAGAGATCCAGCAGTATCCCTAGTTCCTTTGGGAAGAGTGTTCCCCTAATAAAGACCCGTTTAATGAACCAACAGGTGCCCGTGGATCACTCTAACGTTGCCTCAGTGAATCCTCAGCCAGCCAGTGTTGGCAATAGGACTGGACTATTGAGTTCTTTTGGTGCCAAATTACCCGTTCTTCCTCCGCGAAAAATGTCCAATCCAGAGACCATGAAGGAAATCCACCGCGGGGGCATAGGTTTGTTGTCCCAGGAGAACAAGCTCTGCGCTGTCCCTCCCCTCCCGGCCCGAAGCAGATCCCCAAGTGAGGAAGCCACCGATATAACATTACACACTACACTGGGGAGAAACACACCAGAAATCGTAAAGAAACTAGGTAATGGTTTATATAAAGTGTCCTGAATGTGAAGCTTTAAAATGAGATTTGAACGTTTATTAAAATTTCATTATCAAGATTAGTTCGGGGTTTTGTAAAATAACAAATCAAAATATAGCATGATCCAATTAGTGACAGTTAATTATTTGTTTGATTTAATTGGGCGTTTTTTCACATCACGTTATTTTAAGATACATGTATAAACATTATGCTAAAGTTGGAAACAAGTTTATTTTAACTCGTTGTAATTTTACACATCCTCACCATCCTTGTATAGGCGGGGTCATTCGTCACCCAGCTTATACCCTCTTATAGCCGTACACAGGTGTCTTATTGCCACGCTGTTTCTAGTTACCTCCAAACAATTGCAAGCATTATTATGTTAATTCAAATATCGTTGTATTATTTACAGTAAAAGGTATCCTCTAGAGTGAATTAAAAGAAACCGGTCTGACTTAGAAATAAGGAGGAAGATGGAATGAAAATATATATAAACCAAATAGATAGTCATACTGGGTGTATTTAATCAAAGTACTGAACTTGAGTGCTGGAAAGCTGTTAGAAAGCTTGTTGTCAAGTTGTTGGGAATATTTGCTTTAAGATTTTAATTTGGAATACTGTAGAGTTTCAACTTCAAGTGTAAGACAAGCCTTTTCTGAAATACCAATGTCTTCTATATATAAAATAATTGGAAAAAGTTAGAAAAAATTATTTTTGTCCAATGTCTACCAATTGCTAGGATGCGCATCTATGGTTGATAATAACAAATGTTACAAGTTTGAACTCACATTGTGCCAAGTATAGGTCTACATTTCAATCAAATCATCTTTTAAGTCGGATACCATAAAAGATAGAAGATCAAATCCTTCCGCTATCAATGCTTTTTCGTTTCAAGTTGGAACACACAGAGTTCCGAATATAGGACTCCATTCAAAATTTATCAAATCATCTTTTAAGTCATACCATAAAAGTTAGCGGGATATCGTCATTCCGCTATTTTTTTTTTCGTGGGTTTTGAAATGATAAAAATATAGTAAGTTTTGAGTAAAATTTTTCTGTGATCATCTCCATCTGAACTTCTACAATTCACATCCAATTGCACTTTATGAAAATATAAATATAGGGGGGGGGGGGGGGCAGTAGTCACTGTATACAACTCTCACATTTGTTTCGTTAAGGAGGCTGGGTGGTCAACAACTTAACCATCAGATTCAATATTTTCAAAACGATGTTTTAGGCTGTAAACTTTTATTTGGTAAAGAGGAATTCAATACATATTAGCTTTAAAAGTTGGGTATTTCTCTTATCTTAATATAGAACTCCTCTTCGTAAGGAGATCAATAAAAAGGCCACAGATGCCTAAAGGAGATCTAAAAATGGCCACAACTATAGAGCCCTCTTAAGAAATAATTAAATGTATTAGGATTTTTACCCTGAAATATAGTCTGTGTTATTGTGTAGGCACATGCACACGTAATATTATCACAAAATCGTCAATATTTTCATTACAAACCTAATTCTAATGCATAGAGAACCAGAAGACAGTATTATTGTGGGCGCAATTTACCACAATACATGTACATAGCATTGTTGTTTTTTTTTTCGAAATTATTTTCTTTCAAACTACATGCATACTAATCCAATGAATAGTTGTCATTAAATATGTCGTTTTATTGCCCAACTCTTAATTATAACCGAGTAATTGCTTGCTTCAATAGCAATCTTGTTAACAAAAGTGATATAAATAAATCAATCCGGACCAGCTTTCAGTAATCTCAATTCTTTGATTCATCATAGGGTAGTGTTTTCACTTATAGTTTTGGTAACGTGACAAAGTGTTAAGCCTATTAACGCCCTAGCCGCTCAAAAAAGAATAGAATCATTTATCGTTACAATGTTAAGAACTACGAAAATTAAAGGATCATGGTCCCGATTTTAGTTAAAATTTATTTTTCCGGTTTTAACTCACCTAAGCCGAAAGTTCAAGCGAACTTTTCTGATCTTAGTTTGTCTGTCGTTCGTCAGTCCGTCTGACCTTGAACTTTTCACATTTTTAACATCTTCTCTGGAACCACTGGGCCAATTTCAACCAAACTTGGCACAAAGCACTCTTAGGCAAAAGGGAATTTAAAGTTATAAAAATTAGGACCACGCCCTTTTCCAAGGAAAGATACTAGCAATTAGGAATTATTGAAAATTTAAAGAATATTTCAAAAATCTTCTTCTCAAGAACCATTTGGTCAGGAAAACTGAAACTAGTGTGGAAGCATCTTCGGGTAGGGTAAATTTAAGTTGTGAAAATAATGACCCCCGGAGGTAAGATGGGGCCACAATGAGGTCAAATTTACTTATAAAGAGTAAATCCTTTAAAATCTTCTTCTAAGAAACGAAGCACCAGAAAAGCTAAAACTTTTGTGGAAGCATCCCCAGGTAGGGTAGATTCAAGTTTTGTTCAAACCAGGATCCCCAGGAGAGGAATGGGGCCACAATGGGGTTCGAATTTTCCATAGGAATATACTGAGTAAATATTTCTGTAAAATCTTCTCAGAAACTCATCAGCAAGAAATACTGAAACTTGTGTGGAAGCATCCTTAGGTAGGGTAGATTCAAGTTTGTTCAAATCATAATCCACAGGGGTAGGATGGGGCCACAATGGGAGGGGGATTCTTACAAAGAAATACATAGAGGAACTCCTTTAAAAATCTTCTTCTAAAAACATATGGTTAGAAGAGTTCTAATTTTAGTGAAAGCAACCTCAGATAATGTAGATTCAAATTCGTTAAAAATCAAAATATCGAGGAGTAGGGTGGGGCCACATTTAGGATCCAATTTTACAAAAGAAAACATTTTGATTATTCACGATCTACGTGTTTTTACTACTTTGTCCAGATATTTTGTACTAGTATTATGATTCCACTATGCTGATTTTATCATGTCTTTTGTTGCTCACTCAGGTGAGCACTCAGGTGGCTCATGGGCCACTTGTTAATGTTTAAAATGCTTTAGTTAGGCAATTTTAACAATGTTTAATAGTCACAGAGCTCACAATTCTTTTTTTGTAAACAAAGCTCAGGTCATGTTTTTGTTTGCATTTTTAATGTTGAAAAGAAAATTCCAAGTTAAGACCTAAAATGAATGTGACAAACGCTAGAAACAAGTTTTTTTTTCAAAACAAATTTGAAAATAGAAGAAGGTGCTTGAAAAATAATTTTTGTCGGTGTATTGATCTAATGTAAACAAATAATGGCACGAGCCCTGTGAGCTCTGTATCTTGCTAATAACTCTACGACTGACGGTCAAATTTTGGTTTATCATCAGAAATGCATTATTAAAACATTATCAAAGTAAACAATGAAAAAAGAAAAAAAATAGAATATACTTATATGGCTTCCTATAATATTTGAATTCATTTTTTTAATTATAAAGCCTGACATTTGTTCACTTTGAAATAGATACTGTAAAATCAGACTGATCGCCAATCATATGAACCTTAAAAATTTAGAAATATTTTTTAGCCATAAACTGTCATTTAGCATTGAAAAAAATCCAAATACACAAGCTATAAAATTTCAATAATTTCCTATGATATCAATGTATTTTATACTGAGATCTTTTTCGTAAGGAGATTAATATATTACATGAAGTCATATAAATGGTCACCACCATCTTAATCATATTCGACCTATCAAGGTGAGATGTTTACCTAGATTTGGTTATATGTTCAGATAGAGACATCAGTTTCTATAGGAACTACTATAGTCTGTCCCAAGTTATTGCTTTTTGATGATTTTTAATAAAAATACACATACCATACAAAACGTATAGTTAAAATCGATAAAAGAAAAATATCCAAGAAACAGTATCATTTTTCACACATAAAAATTCACAAGAACGAAATCAAATTTCTTATGGAAATTTATAATGGGAAATATTTACATCTTTTCACCATTCGGAACTCACTCGGAATACCTCGCATAATTTTTCAACGTTATCATCCGGGCTGATGCTGATGCATCATGGCTGATCCAATGCATATTCCCCGTAGACTTTTTATTTTGGGTTCTATTTCAAAACCTGAAGCGGTAGAGGGGGCGTTCCAATACAGATAATCTGGACATTTTCATATTAGTGGATGAACATAGTTTAAGCACAGATATATTTATGATTATCGAAATATCAAGCGAAAAGTGGTGGAAGCAAAATCTTGGGACAGAGTATAGCATTCAAACTATACTCTGTTCCGGGTTTTTGCTTCCACCTCTTTTCGCTTGATATTTCGATAATAATAAATACTTTTATGCTTAAACTACGTTCATCCACTTATATGAAAATGTCCAGATTATCTGTTTTGAAAGGCCTCCCTCTACCGCTTCAGGTTTCAATACACATCCCAAAATAAAAAGTCTACGGAGATTTTGCATTGCATCAGCCATTAATGAGCCCGGATGATAACGTTGAAAATTTGCGCGAGATGTCCCGAGTACTTCCGAATGGAGAAAAGGTGTAAACATTTCCCATTATAAATCTCTGTAAGAAATTTGTTTTCGTTCCTGTAAACTTTTATGAGTGAAAAGGGATAATTTGTCAATGAAGTTATCTTGGATATTTTCCATTTCATCGATTTCAACTGTACTTCTTTCACAGGTATGTGTATTTTTATTAAAAATCATCAAAAAGTGATAGAAGCAATAACTTGGGACAGACTATAACACTTTGGGTACTGGATGTTCACCTAGCAGTGTTAACTAACTGGGCAAGCCCATAGATCTTAACGTAACCTAGAAGAACATGACATTAATTGATGTTCACCTAAAATTCTAAACATTGGATTCTCGTCATTAACCCAAATGTTCACTTAGAACTTGTTTTTTGTTCACACAGACATCATGACATCTAGATGTTTGCCAGAAAGTGACTCACTGACCTAGATTCTGTATTAAAATGCTATGTGTAGTAGATCACTTGGTTTATTTAATAAACCCTATGATAAGGTTGTTCATCTAGCAGCAGTTTATTCTACAATCAACGGTGTTCATTTGCAGAGACCGGTCTAACGTTAAATAAACTACCACCTGAGTTGGGACGGCAGCTCTTCAACAACAACAGCAATAGTAGTGGCGGCGGCAGTAATAGGAATTCCAAATCGAACACTCCTACTAAACCATTGTCCAATCGTAGTTGTAAGACATTAATAACAACCAATCTAGCTCTATAACACATTACAACCTATGGTATGTCTATTTCATGATTTAACTCATGGATAATATACTTTATGTTTTCGCCTTAATTACAGCTGTCGATGACTACCAGTCGTTAGAAGATTCGGATAGTTCTGAAAATGCCGACGAAGCTGAATACATTTCAATGGCAAGCACGAGTAAACTGTTGAAAAGGAAACCCCCAACTCCAATTAGAGGCACGCAGCAGACGACACAGCCCACTCCTAGCACAGCGCCGGATGTTCCATTAAGAAACCGTAGCAACAGCTCTTCACAGAACCATGCTGGATTAATTGCTGGTCTAGCACAGAATGTTGTCAGTAGAAGAGTCTCGCCTCTTCAGGAGCAGCAGCAGGCCCCGGTTCCAGCGATTACGATAGAAACTGCCTCGGTACAGGGCGTTCCCATGAACGAAGGTACAAATTTACTCGCTAGGAACTTATCAGCAAGCTGCTTTGTTTTTTAAATCCTAATAAAATACAATTATCATACACTATTTTACTATGTTTTGTTATTTAACATAGGTGTGGTGAGCGTAATGCAGGTACCAATTTCATCCCAAAACCTTGACCAGTATTACACAAGCATACCTAAGGTAAGGGTTCTTAGTTTATTATACCACTACCTTACGGTTCATATCGCCACGTAACAAAATCAAATCAGTTACTATATATAGTACATGTCATCTTTCTTCTCAGAAATTTCGACAGAGCCTGGTCTTGGTTCACAAGGAATTTTTCAATCGTTACGGAGATAGTAAACCTACCGGCGCAGTGTGCCCTATCTCCCGCCTCCCGCCCCCCGCGGAAACCTCCACCTTCGCCGCCCTGTCTGTAGCTGACACAGTTCGCTGCTTCCGGGAGTGTCGGCTCACTGAGTTGGCCGACCTTTGCGAAAAGGAGGGTCTGGACGGCTGCTTCATTGACAAACTGACCCCTGACGACCTCAGCAAAGACCCTTTCAACCTCACCGTCCTGCACCGAATGAAAGTCGAGCAAATCAAGCACGGATGGCGGCCTTGTTATGAATGACAGTGGGCGGTGACGATTTAGTGACAAATCCGCTAGTTCGGACATACCGGTATGAGCAGAAAAACAGTTTTAATTTAAGTGAAGTTGTTGATTTGTTACAAGAATATCTCGGATCTAAAGGTTGATGTAATGTGTGACTGATCGTGACTTCGTGTATTATTTATAAATGTGTTCATAAATTATGTGTAACTGTGTTTGGCAATCTTATCTATCTATGGTCAGTGATATCAGTTGCAATGGTGACTGATATCAGAAATTCAAATTCTTGATTAAAAGGATTACCATTTATTTCTGTGGGTAATTTAAAGAAAAATTCGAATTTTTAATATCAATGATTCAAATCATCTTTTATATCAAATATTCATTAGATTTTCTCATTCCAAGAATCATTATTTTTGTGGTAACAAATTATATTTCTAATACCAGTATATAAAAAATCGATCATAATTATGTTTTCTCTTAATATTCATAAGTAAGTGTTCTGATATCAGATAACAATGGCAAAACATCTTTGCATAAATAATGAATACTCCCTTGACCTGTTAATAATAACTGCCCTGCCCAATTTGCTATGGTGTTATTCGGATATTTAAAAAATGAACCTTTTAAGGTAGCTCCATACTCGTAAAATTCTCTGAGGAAAGTTGAAACACTGAACTGATTTCGACTTAATAGACTCAAATGTCATCAATTGTTAGAAAAAATATACATGTCATCACACTTTTTGAGATGCCAGATAAACATAAACTAAAGCATATTTTAGCATTAGAAAAATGTATTTTTTTTGGTTAAAAGTAAAATCTTGTAGGCAGAAATTTGTTTTTCTTCTTTAATTTTAATGTCAACTTTATCAGAAAACTAAAATTACAAAAATATTTTAAAATCAATCGTTGGAATAAGAAAAACTATAGCATTTAGACATACGACTGAGGGAAAAGTCAGAAAAAGAGTTATTTCCCCTTTGCATAGATAAAATATATAAAAATTTGGAAATTTAGTATAAAATTAAGTGCGAAAATATTTTGAACCTACCAATAATTCTAATTACATCCATGTGATTATATTCACATAAAATAAATAAAACTATCTTGCACAATTTTTAAAGAATTCAAAGTTTTACAAAAAAGTGTGACGTCACAGAACACTGGATCTACTTTAAAGCGTCTCTGATAATTCAATTCGTAGTGAACTTCAAATTACGTAGTTTAGAAGTATCCAATTCCGGTAGCTTAGTATTTGCTTTAATACATAACCCGTGTTATGTAATTTTTAACTATATAGACCATCAAAGAAAACATTTTATTGTTTATCTTTTAAAAATGATCGCAAGGAGTAAGTAAAGAACTAATTTATCTATGTACAACAGAAAGTTAGATAAAAAAAATGCAAAGTCGTCTTATATGAGAATTCGAGTCTAGCATCATATAATCTATCATAAAGCCCTTATTGGATTTGATCACCTCGACCTTCTGATCCTCAAACAATGTTTCCTTATTTCTAAAATTACGGCTATAGTATTGTTATAGACTAACACACTGTAGAATTGTTTGGACTTACACGCTATAGGATTGTAAAAGACTAACACGCTATAGGATTTAGACTATCACGCTATAGGATTGTAATAGACTAACACGCTATAGTATTGTTATAGACTAACCGATTATAGTATTGTTATAGACTAACACACTGTGGCATTGTTTGGACTTACACGCTATAGGATTGTAATAGACTAACACGATTATAGCATTGTTATAGACTAACACGATTATAGTATTGTTATAGACTAACACGATTATAGTATTGTTATAGACTTACCGATTATAGTATTGTTATAGACAAACCGATTATAGTATTGTTATAGACTTAGACGCTACAGGATTGTAAGAGACTAACACGCTGTAGTTTTGTTGTAGACTAACACTGTAGCTTAGTTTGGACTTACACGCTATAGTATTGTAATAAACTAACACGATAATAGCATTGATATAGACTAACACGATTATAGTATTGTTATAGACTAACCGATTATAGTATTGTTATAGACTAACACGCTATAGGATTGTTATAGATTAACACGCTGTAGTATTGTTATAGACTAACACGCTGTAGCATTGTTGTAGACTAACACGCTGTAGCATTGTTATAGACTAACACGCTGTAGTATTGTTATAGACTAACACCCTGTAGTATTGTTAAAGACTAACACGCTATATGATTGTAATAGTCTAACACGCTACAGGATTGTAATAGACTAACACGCTGTAGGATTGTTACAGACTTACACGCTGTAGTATTGTTACAGACTAACACGCTGTAGCATTGTTATAGATTAACACGCTAAAGTATTGTTATAGACTAAACGCTGTAGTTTTGTTCTAACCGATTATAGTATTGTTACAGACTAACACGCTATAGTATTGTTATAGACTAACACGCTATAGGATTGTTATAGATTAACATGACTTTAGTATTGTTATAGACTAACACGACTTTAGTATTGTTATAGATTTACACGCTGTAGGATTGTTATAAACTAACACGCTGTAGGATTGTTATAGACTAACACGCTGTAGTGTTGTTATAGATTAACTTGCTGTAGTATTACTAACACGACTATTGGATTGTTATAGACTAACACTCTATAGGATTGTTATAGATTAACACGCTGTAGTATTGTTATAGACTAACACGCTGTAGCATTGTTGTAGACTAACACGCTGTAGCATTGTTATAGATTAACACGCTAAAGTATTGTTATAGACTAAAACGCTGTAGTATTGTTATAGACTAACACCCTGTAGTATTGTTATAGACTAACACCCTGTAGTATTGTTATAGACTAACACGCTATATGATTGTAATAGTCTAACAAGCTACAGGATTGTTATAGATTAACATGCTAAAGTATTGTTATAGACTAAACGCTGTAGTTTTCTTCTAACCGATTATAGTATTGTTATAGACTAACACGCTATAGTATTGTTATAGACTAACACGCTATAGGATTGTTATAGATTAACATGACTTTAGTATTGTTATAGACTAACAGGACTTTAGTATTGTTATAGATTTACACGCTGTAGGATTGTTATAGACTAACACGCTGTAGTATTGTTATAGACTAACACGCTGTAGTATTGTTATAGATTAACTCGCTGTAGTATTACTAACACGACTATTGGATTGTTATAGACTAACACTCTTTAGGATTGTAATAGATAAACATGCTATAGGATTGTTATAGACTAACACACTGTAGGATTGTTATAGACTAACACGCTGTAGTATTGTTATAGACTAACACACTATGGGATTGTTATAGACTAACATGCTATAGGATTGTAAAAGTCTAACACGCTGTAGGATTGTAATAGACTAACACGCTGTAGGATTGTTATAAACTAACACGCTGTAGGATTGTAATAGACTAACACGCTATAGGATTGTTATAGACTAACACGCTGTAGTATTGTTATAGACTAACACCCTGTAGTATTGTTATAGACTAACACGCTGTAGGATTGTTATAGACTAACACGCTGTAGTATTGTTATAGACTAACACGCTGTAGGATTGTTATAGACTAACACGCTGTAGTATTGTTATAGACTAACACGCTGTAGGATTGTTATAGACTAACACGCTGTAGGATTGTTATAGACTAACACGCTATATGATTGTTATAGACTAACACGCTATATGATTGTAATAGTCTAACATGCTACAGGATTGTAATAGACTAACATGCTATATGATTGTAATAGTCTAACACGCTATAGAATTGTGATAGACTAACACGCTGTAGGATTGTTATAGACTAACACGCTGTAGTATTGTTACAGACTAACATGCTGTAGGATTGTTATAGACTAACACACTATAGGATTGTTATAGACTAACACGCTATAGGATTGTAATTGACTAACACGCTATAGGATTGTTATAGACTAACACGCTGTAGTATTGTTATAGACTAACATGCCGTAGGATTGTTATAGACTAACACGCTGTAGGATTGTTATAGACTAACACGCTGTAATATTGTTACAGACTAACACACTGTAGTATTGTTATAAACTTACACGCTATAGGATTGTTATAGACCAACACGACTTTAGTATTGTTATAGACTAACATGCTGTAGGATTGTTATAGACTAACACAGTATAGGATTGTTATAGACTAACACGCTATAGGATTGTAATTGACTAACACGCTATAGGATTGTTATAGACTAACACGCTGTAATATTGTTATAGACTAACACGCTGTAGGATTGTTATAGACTTACACGCTGTAGTATTGTTACAGACTAACACGCTGTAGGATTGTTATAGACTAACACGCTATAGGATTGTTACAGACTAACACGCTATAGGATTGTAATAGACTAACACGCTATAGGATTGTTATAGACTAACACGCTGTAGTATTGTTACAGACTAACATGCTGTAGGATTGTTATAGACTAACACGCTGTAGGATTGTTATAGACTAACACGCTGTAGTATTGTTACAGACTAACACACTGTAGTATTGTTATAGACTTACACGCTATAGGATTGTTATAGACTAACACGCTATATGATTGTTATAGACTAACACGCTATATGATTGTAATAGACCAACATGCTATATGATTGTAATAGTCTAACACGCTACAGGATTGTAATATAATAACACGACTATAGTATGGTTAAAGACTAATTTTCGAGCATATTACCATATGGTCTTCAATGGATCACAGTATTCGTTAATTATTTTAATAATTTTTCATTTTACACATTATTAAAATGCACGATGTTGAATATTGTGAATTGAAGTTTTGCAGGGTCTCGATTTCTAGTATTATTTCCTTGTGGAAGAATCTCTCATACGAGAAAATTAACTTCCGTTTCAACTTTAACAGTTTTAAAGCACTATGTACATGAGTATCAACCTATTGAATCACATACAAAAACTATTATCGGCAAATATATACATCCAGTAAGTATCTCTAAAGGAAATCAATTGTAATTCACAGATATATAGAAACTGACAGGACTGAAATCTACACGATCCAGTTCTAACCAATTTATGTTTAGCAACCCAAGAAAATGAAAATTCACAGACTGCACGAAATAATCATCATGATGTCCGACACAAATTCCTACAAAAGACGATTTGGCTGTTTTTTAACGTGCTAATATACATTAACGATAATTAAGTTAATTCTACTTACTCTTTACGATCAATTTATTAATTTGTTTTAAGAAAGGTATAAATATAAACACTAAAATGCTTTCTATGATGATTCATTGCAAATAAAAATGACTGCAGTCTCAGGGTTGTCTCTAAAAATTGAAGTAGAGGGAAGAAATAAAAATAGTAGAATGGGGTCTGGGGATCTTGCTTATAACTACATTGTGTTTGAAATGCAATAATAGCCGGGTAATTACGCCATTATAGGCGGGGGAATCCCCCCCCCCCCCGGGGTCTAAGAGACAACCCTGAGTCTTCTATACTTCCTTACATTGTCTTAAATTGTTTGATGTAAAATTAACTAATAATTTTCTACAATTCTAGATTTCTAACAATTTGAACAAAAGATAAATAAACATTTTTAATATCTAGTTAAAGTTCTGCAGCTAATCCAGATACACTTCCAATGAAATCCACACGCAATAAACATGAAAACTATAAGATACATGTATATGGAGAAAAGTTCAACGTTCGCGATATTACATTAATTTATTTACATTTTCCAGTGTCTTTGCCTGTGTTAACACTACGTATCGATTTTGTACTATATAACCAATAATACAAATGACGCCAAATCGAGGCGCCAGCGGGGTTTGCTTATTAATATTTAACTATATAATCGTACGATGGCTTAAAATTCTATAAATATAAGTAATAAGGAATCATTCTTTGAATATTATGAGATGATAATTTCGGTCGGGGTGTGATCAAATCTATCCTAAAGCCCTTCGGGCTTTATTGGATTTGATCACGCCCCGACCGAAATTATCACCTCATAATACTAAAAGAATGATTCCTTATTCCTTATTTAATGTATGCTATGTATTTTTTCTGCAATGTCGCCACCTTCATAGTCCGCATGAATCTAAATACTTAAAAATTACAATTTAGAAATTAATTTATCATAGGTACTAGAACACGTTATATGTTCTGGTGTTATATATTTAAACCTGTAGCCATAAAATGTGTACATACACAGTAAAGGCCATTATATTAAAACAGATAATGTCAAGTGCCAAAATACAAAATTATACTTCATTATTACGGGAATAAATGAAATGTACGAGCATTTCACTGTCTTCAGTTTTCATACTTCGTAGTGCCAAGTGCTGTTTTTGACGCGCCATTATTTTTAGTATTCTAAAATTCAATTTTTTTCGTAGAAAACTGAATACCTTTGTAAAAATCATTCTGATTAAAATGAATCCTTGGACTAGCTCTATTATTCTGATGGTCGCATCCCAAAGTGTGTTAAGATATAATTAGTGTCCCAGCGTTGGTTGTTGTATATTACACCTTTTGTCATGGTCGACATGATTGTTTTTTCTAATCTTTTGTAAATTTTGTACATGAATATTGGCAGTGAAATGAATGTAAAATAATTATTAAAACTGCATGTTGATATTAAAAGAAGGCTGATGAAGCATCCATTTAATTAAAAAGTTATCCAAAGAGAAATAATGAATAGATATTTCATTCTCATTAGTCCGTTTCATCAAGTTTTACCAGAGGTGTGGTGCTTGCGAGCGCTCATGGTAGGGGGGATTTCTGCGAGCCCTCATGAGCCACATTCCAGAGTCCGCATAGCATAAAAATGTGTATTTTTCTACAGGAATCAGGAATCTCTATCGGAATAACTGTATTTAAGACCTAACAATAAAAAAACCGTTCCTCTCAAGAAGACACAAGACCAATGTGATTCATGCATTTTATATATCATGTTTCAGTCTTTTTTTCAATTTTTATTAAGGACATACGAGACGTTCCTCAATTTTATATATTTCCTTGATATATTATTCCTTATTTCCTGTTACTTCCAAAAAATTCAGGGTACATTACCGAGCTATTAGTTAGAATTTTCCATAAAATAGCATGCAAAATGCATTTTAATGCTTATAAATAGAGTCATAATATATGTTTCCAATTGAACACTTTATATCTTAATTAAAAAAACTTATTGTTTTAGAAATGTGCAAATGCTTGGATTCGAAAGATTTGTTTTTCCCCGCAGATTCGAGTTATTCATGACATGTCTAGACAAAGGGAGGTAACTTTAATGAACGGCTGTTAATTTCGATCGGGTTCGAGCATAATGATCGAATTTGTGTCACTTCCGGTAGGAAAAGCATCTAACGACTGCAACTACGCTTATAACTAAAATAACGTTGTATAATTTTCATGGTAAGTATTGTTTAATCGCATCTATGAAAGGAACAACATCTTTTACTCTTATTTTATATGATGCCATTATTCCATTCATAATGTTGCCGTAGAAAGCGTGAATAAACAGTAAAATGAGCGTATATTGTGAAATATTTTTTTAAAATTAAAAAAGCCCTGTAGCTTGGATAATATAAAGCTGCCAGTATTAGTGAGACAGATTTCGTTATTTTCTCACATGAAATCATTTCAATATAGCAAGAAATTGTAAACATGAAATTGTGAATAATGTAAATAAAATACTAGTAAGTTAGTTCCCAGGCCCTTGGATGTGTTTAGACCACAGTGGCTTGTGTAGAAGAAAAAAAAACAACGTAAAAAAAGTCATTAGTGGGTACTTTGGAGGAAAAATTACAAGGGAGAAAGCCGTGTTGGATACAGCCTCGCTTCATCAGCTCGATTCGTATTCCTTTATAAATGATTTTTCTTCAAGGTATCACAAGTATAATTTTTTTTTACACCAACATAAACAAACTTGTTGATTTCTCGCGTATAAACATTCAAAATCGAGAAGTCCTCTGGGGTTCCCACTTTTTTAACAATGTTTTTTTCCCTACACAAGGCCCTTTGGATAGACGATGATAATGAATTATCAAACCAATTAGATAATCTGTTCATATGATATATATGTATTTGTATTAAGTTGTGAGCTATCTAGTTTTCAAAGTTTTACAATTTCTCTGTTAGGAGTGTAATGAATGAAATACTGTAGTGTATATGTTAAGATTTGGCAAGGTAATATATCATCGCCAAGCCTAATGCAGCTAAAGTTAACACTCCCTGGTAGACATTAATAAGATAGAATAAAATGATTGTCATCAGTATAGATGCAATTAGAGTATAACATGATGGGAGATATAATGATGGATCAGACAAGAATTTGAACTCAGGTCCCCTGAAATTCTAGGGAGGTACGTGCTGTACCAACTGAACTACATGTATCTTACACCGGGGATCAAACCAGTCTGACAATCCCACTCCTCCCCCTCAAATGATCTTAGCCCTTTAAAACAACCAAGGTTCTTTCTCCTGTAAGGAGTTTACCTTTCAGCTCCAGGGGTTAGTCACAGCATCAAATGTATTGGGATTAAAGAATAATAACATCTTATTTCAAAGTGTAATTGATTTTAAAGAAAGGTTGTAAAGCAACAAGCTCAGTCATGGTTGTGAGTCATAATACATGTACTCCCTTTCCCTTAAATAAGTGGATTTTAGCCGGGCTCTGCTGAGCAGAGTCCTGGCTGCAGGCAGGCAAATCACCAAGTTTACTATAAATAGCACAAATTCAAAAGTAAACAAAAAACCAAACAGCGTCAAAGTAAAAGCTTTCGCTATACCAGATAGTTACACAAAGAGTCACGTTTTGTCAAAAGTGTTGGTATTTTGTTTTGTTTTTTTAATTTTGAGAAATTGTTTATCTTTTTTAGTTTTCTTATTAATAACGTGTTTTAAAAACAAGACTATGCATTTTGGACACATACAGTGCGCATGAATTTCCATGAATTACTTTGCTGCGCGTTGAAGAAATGGGGATTGGATATAACATAACGCTTGTTGCAAAATTCAAGGCAGCAACTGTTGAACTTTTTTCTACTAGACAAACATATTCTTGTTTTTAGCCGCTTACAAAATTTGGTAGCTCGCTGACGCTTTGCCGACATTAAAAGCATGAGAGAGAGAGAGAGAGAGAGAGAGAGAGAGAGAGAGAGAGAGAGAGAGAGAGAGAGAGAGAGAGATATTTTCAGTCTTTACTACACAATATGCGTAGACACACCAAAAGAGCCCGGCTTTCAGTACTTTGATTGTTATTAGTGGGGCATGGTCATGACTTGAGCTGAAAAAAAATTTAAAATTTATTTTGTTATTTTTCATATTGACAAAACATTACTAGGGTATAAATGATGGTCAACCAAAGTTTGAAAATAGGTTGTCAAGTAACAAGCGAGATGCAGTACATAGAATTCATGGCTGTGTACAGCTTTATAAAGCTCATAGCATGATTTGATTTTATAATTCTTTAATCTTTGTAATGACAAACTTGTTAGAAAAAACATAGCACTGATGATTAAAAACTTCATTTAGTAGGACACAAATACATGTATTTATTTTTATTTTACAGGTGATAGAAAATATATTTTACCTTAGAATGCATAAAATCTAAAATGAACAAGACATAAAAAAACCTATGTCTGCATGGTGTCCTTGCAATACTTATACATGTAAATATAAATGTATTTTTAATATCTTGATGAATAATTATGGCAATGTCCTAAAAATGACACAGAGTCTTTATAAAACATGTACTACATTCATTATCATTACTCAGCTTACTGTATATATAGAATTTGTTTTGACTGCAACCTTGCATTTCACCATGATAAACCATTGACTTGTTGTCTCAAGCTGCGCTATCTACATGTTCACAAGACCTTTTCTATTTGACTTTGATATGAGAGGCTAAAATTAAAATCATCAATGTCCTTATGACTTACATGTAGTCTAAATACCATTGAACTGAGCACTTGTAATGGTGTATTGAAGCACCAGTATTTGGAATTCCCTAAACAACTGGAAGTACTTGTATCATCCATTCATCTCTAATTAAGAGCAGAGTATGATGGAGATTTTATGCTAGAGTTATTAGTGCAGATAAGTGGTTTGTCATTTCTACTCTCTAATGATAGCCAGTGCAAATCCTAATTGATATGTATCACCAGTTGGCTACACCCAGTTTTGCTTTGATCAATCAGACCAGCGCTAGTTATATGCGCTGTGTGGGAAAAGGTCAAGGCCACAGCTACTCTTCTGTAATGAAGAAGGGCACTCACTAAATACCCTCCACTGTCAAATGGAGGGAGTGACAGAAACAAAACAGTTTGTGTGTGAGAGTTATAGGTGTATTCTGTGCTACAAACCAGGAAATGAATAGAATATCTGCTTGCTAGAATATCTATTCCAAACTAGTACCGTGAGTACATTACTAAATAATTTCTCTGTGACGGATGAATTTGAGTATAGATTATAAATATATGCAATACAAACTATTGGTTAAGTACATTAGAAATGAATTTTTAAAAGTTCACTGGCATCAGATCAGTATAAAATATTATTCATTTAAAGTCTCTCATCAATTAAACTTATGATTTTTTGGTTAAAGTAGTTGGGATGAACATAAAATAAACTTGTAGAATCCATGTTACCAGAAAGTCCTTTTTTATATACATCAACCTATAAATAATGATTTACAAATCCAAACTGCTTTTTATATTGTATTTTCCTAGTGACTTGCCCCTTATATTCGTTTATTTTTTTCCCTAATTAATGACTGTTGGCATCTGTAAAAAAGTTAAGAGTATTCATAATGTAAACAAATATAAATGACTGATATTGATCAAATTGGTTTCAATGTAAAAATATAGATTTTTCTCAAAAGGATATGTAAGCATATTACCAAGCTCAATGCTTTTTAATGTTGACCTAAAAGCAATAACATTTCATAATTGCTTAAGGGTAGCATGTGTTTAAACTTCCCTGAAAATCAATAGCATTTCAAAATATTCTTATATTTGTTGTTTCTCTGAGTACACAGTTTCTGCTAGGAAATCTTGGTATCAATAATTCTGTTTTGTCTCAAGAGTCTTAAAAAATTTTATGCAGTATAAGTGCAGTGTTTACTTAAAGCAAAAATTAATACCATGAAGAAATGTTTGTAGAAATCGCGTTGCCTTACTCTTCTGTTGAAAACCCGGGTACATGTAATCTTTGGATTACGGTAGGTGTTGTTTTTTCTTGATATAAACAAGGACAGGTAGTGGTTTGACACTGGAAGGGGCCCCTGCTGGAGCAAGCCAGTTATTGTGTGAGTGGAGAAAGGCGGTAGCATGCTGGGTTGTAATCTGTCACAATCCTATCAGGGCTTTGTTGTCCTTCACTAAGTAGAAGGAGAGTGTCTACTCTTATTTATTAAGATTGGTTTGTAGGTAAATTTATAGGTATTTTATGTATAAAACGGAAGACTTTAAAACAGAAGACTCTCATGAATGATATTTGCATTTTTCTTGATTAAGAGCTTTACTGTTTACTTAACTTGACTCGATCTGTTTTGAAGTTGATGTATCATAAATTATTTCATCACTAGTAAAACTTGAAACGGAGGAATGAAAAGATTTTTCTGGAATTTTCTTGCAACAGTATGTTGAAATATTTAGTTTAGGTATTGTATATTATGGTATATGTGGGTTACTTCAGACAGGATCCACTTAACACTGTTTGTTTGTTTGTTGTTCTGAACTGTGTGATGTATGTACAGCCGATTACAACTAGCCTTGTCCTATAACCAGGTCACTACTAACTCTCACTGTGGCTTTCTCTCCACTACTGACAGTTTAGCGGTAGATATTTCCTCAAGATTTAGGTAAATGCTGAGGTAGACAGTAGTACAGCAGCCTCAGCAGTGTCAGCACTAATTAACAGCTGCTAATGTAAAGACCTGTATAGTGTATACCTCTCAAGGTTTAGTGAGAGCTGAAGACTTAGGTAGACAAAATTACAGCAACCCCAACACTCATTAACAGCTCATTTTGGCCATTGATTTGACTATTCAGAAAGGTAGTTCAGAATTTATATGGAGAACATGTATATATCATGAATTTCATTTTCAGACTTTATTGGGAGTTGATATTGAGTATATTATTAATTTGAAGAACTTATGAGGAGTTGATATTCAGTTTATATATTTCAGACCTTATTTTGAGTTAATATTGAGTATAGTTATTTTACTTCCAGACCTTATCAGGAGGATGCCAGAGTGTAGCGGTGTTATGGGAGAGGAGTATGAATCTGTGCCGCTGCAGCCCTTTCTACACCAGGTCAGTGGACACACGGGGATGTTCCAGTACGACGACAAGACTGTGTGTAAACCACTGAACGTACGGGAATACAACTTTTACCTCAACGTACCACACAACCTTAAGCAGTTCACTGCAGAGTTCAGAGGTAAGAACCTCATACATGTATATTGTAGCCTCAAGCAGTTCACAGCAGAGTTCAGAGGTAAGAACCTGGTGTATTGTAAGTTTAACTACCGGTAGTTCACTGCAGAGTTCAGAGTAGTTTGACTTGTTCACAGCAGAGTTCAGAGGTAAGAACCTCGTGTATTGTAAGTTTACCTACATGGTAGTTTGCTGCAGAGTTCAGAGGTACGAACCTCATACCTGTATATTGTAGTTTACTGCAGAGTTTAGGACTGTGGCATGTTAGATGATCAGAATTTAGAGGTAAAAACTTTGTTTATTTTAACTTCAAGCAATTTTCAGCAATGACCACATAGTGAATCAAATCACACCAGAATTCAGGGGTAAAGACCTTGTGCATTTTAACCACAAGCTTTTCACAGCTGGATTCAGCGACAACAACAACCTCATATGCTGTACTCTCTGTCTATTATGCAATCCTAAATCAGTAGACTTCTAAGTCAGGGGATACTATTTCAGTCTCCAGAAAATAAAATCCTCAGCCTGGAAGTACTACATATACTATGACCTCTAGTACAATAACCTGTATTGTATGGTTTTGTTGTGTTTGTTAGGAACCATAGAAGTGGAGATTCACGAGGACAGTGACGGGTATGTGACAATCCTGGGTCATCGACCCACGTCCACTGACTGGCAGAAATCATCCAAGTGTGAAAACTTCTCCGAGAGGGCTTCACAGAAAGTCAAGAAAGAAGAAGGACAACACAGGTACCCATTTGTTTTACACTGGTTCAAATACCTGGCCCGGCTTTAATGTAGCTGCAGGTCTGTAGCTCCCGGTCTGAATAAATTTGGATGGTCGACCTGAGAGCTACAGGGCCTCCCATAGTAAAAAACTGCAATTTACGGCGCGCAAAAAATTGCGCTAGCTTTGGACTTACTAACCTTATTTCTATAAGCTATAGGATATTCTATGTAAAAACTGAGTATTTTTAAGTTCTTCATTCAATTTACTACTGATATTGGTACTTTACTTGCCGCAAACTTTCTCTTAAAACACGCTACCAACCTTGGAAATTGAAGTATTAAATTTACGTCGAGAATGAGAGTCGCTATTTTTACATGTAAACAAACTGCACCACTTCACTTTACAGGGCTGGTGATAGTGTTTATAAAAAATTTTCAGAGGCAAGTAAAGTAATGATTTCTGTAGTAAAATGTCGGAGGATTTTTTTAGAATCAAATATTTGTGTAGAATGTGTTCAGAAATATGGTTAATCAGTCCAAAGCTAGCGCAATTTTTTGTGCGCCGTAAATTGCAGTTATTTACTATGGGAGGCCCTGTAGCTCCCAGGTCATCCACCCAAATTTATTCAGACCGGGAGCTACAGACCTGCAGCTAGGCTTTAATGCTGAATGTTTTACACTGGTACAATGTCATGCTCCTTGCTAAGAAGTGGATTGTCAAGGCATGTCTGGGGCATGTTCATATTGTGTAGTTGATGTGTGTTTACAAGTCATTGATTGATGGGGATTTTCTGATGATCTAATGAATAATGATTTGTTTGCATTCAATGAAAGACAAGGGTATTTGGGACCAGAATTTTTCACAGTTAAGATCATCCTAATTATTTATAAATTTTCACATTACTGCTTGTAATTTTCAGTGAAAGGACTACAGTAGCACACAGCTGCTCTCCCATCTAAGGTTAAAAAGAGTCACTTTCAGTTCATTGAATCAAAAGATATTTTTGAAATATTATACATGTTTAATTTTGGCTGTGGGTACATAAAACACCATCATAGGTTTAGAAGAAACATGTAAGGTAACTGTGATATAATGAGGTGTAGAAACATGTAAGGTAACTGTGATATAATGAGGTGTAGGGGTTTATTGGAATCTCAGTGTTACATGGAAGGTAACTGTGATATAATGAGGTGTGGGGGTTTATTGGAATCTCAGTGTTACATGGAAGGTAACTGTGATATAATGAGGTGTAGAAACATGTAAGGTAACTGTGATATAATGAGGTGTAGGGGTTTATTGGAATCTCAGTGTTACATGTAAGGTAACTGTGATATAATGGGTGTGGGGGTTTATTGGAATCTCAGTGTTACATGTAAGGTAACTGTGATATAATGGGTGTGGGGGTTTATTGGAATCTCAGTGTTACATGTTAGATAACTGTGATATAATGGGTGTGGGGGTTTATTGGAATCTCACTGTTACATGTAAGGTAACTGTGATATAATGGGTGTGGGGGTTTATTGGAATCTCACTGTTACATGTAAGGTAACTGTGATATAATGGGTGTGGGGGTTTATTGGAATCTCAGTGTTACATGTAAGGTAACTGTGATATAATGAGGTGTGGGGGTTTATTGGAATCTCAGTGTTACATGTAAGGTAACTGTGATATAATGAGGTGTGGGGGTTTATTGGAATCTCAGTGTTACATGTAAGGTAACTGTGATATAATGGGTGTGGGGGGTTATTGGAATCTCAGTGTTACATGTATGGTAACTGTGATATAATGAGGTGTGGGGGGTTATTGGAATCTCAGTGTTACATGTAAGGTAACTGTGATATAATGAGGAGTGGGGGGTTATTGGAATCTCAGTGTTACATGTAAGGTAACTGTGATATAATGGGTGTGGGGGTTTATTGGAATCTCAGTGTGGATCAGTCTATATGTCTGTCTGTATGTGTATAGACATGATTTTGCCAAGGCATGTTCCAAAAAGCAAACAAATTTATTTTTTAGGAAATGTTGTACAATAGTTATTGGACATATAAAGCTGTAGCCTTATGATTTTTCATAAGTGGATTCCTCAGTCTGTATTGAACCGTAACCATTGTTCTTTGAGATATCAAAGACTCATACTTTAGTTATCAAACCAATGTCAAAAATTACAATATCAACATTGCATTTACTGTATTCAAAACAGGCTTTGCCAGGAATATAATTTTTAGTTGGTTAATCATATTCATGCATTTCTGCACATCAGGCAGCAATTTTAGTTTACTATACTGATTATGAAATATTTCATATTCTCAAACCAAAATTCATAAAATTTGAAAAACATGTTTGTAGTAAGTGACTATTGGGAACTTGCTGTATTTCAATGTTATTGAGATCTGACCTTTCTATTTTAAGCTTACGACTTCTAAGAAGTGGCAGTGTTGAGGTTAGTACTCAGACTGACCAGGTTTTTGACTCACAAGACTCAACAAATAAAACAGAAAACATCAATCCCTGGAGCCTGCGTTGTCATAAGAAGACGCTGACCAAATTGAGGAAAGCCAACCAGGGGCCGGTCACTCACTGCAGTATCCTTTGATTCATGCTCCGTGCTCACACCCATATACGAGTGTATCGTCTCTGGATTTCAAAAGTCTAGGAAATATTTTGTACAAACAGATGAATTAGCTTGGCAAATAATGAGTTAATACTCTTTATGCGGATCCAGATAATTTTTCCAAAGGGGGACCTAGACCTGTTTTTGGTAAATTTAATATGTGAATTAAATTTTTCCAGGGGGGGCCAAAACCCTCTCTTCCCCCACCCCCCCCCCCTTGATCCGTGCGTGACTCTTATTTCTAGCTTTACTGTAATACATTGTTACATAAATTGTACAATGTTTATGCAATTCAGCATTCTTTCTGGTAGTGGTAACCCAATCTATAATTGATATAAGGTGAGTGTAGAAATGAGTCCTTGACCACCCTCTCAGAATTCATCTTGTTGGAGAATGTGGCAGCTCAGTACTGTCACCCAAGCATCCTGGACCTGAAGATGGGCACGCGCCAACACGGGGATGACGTCTCGCCGGACAAGAAGGAGCGGTTCATGAAGAAGTGCCAGAACACGACCTCCAGCAGCCTCGGGGTCAGGATCTGTGGGATGCAGGTAAATAGTGGGGATCATCTCATAATGCATTATATGTATATACAGTCTTTTTGGAACCTTTCAAAACACCTTATCCCTATATATTACATGTAGTAGTAAAGTATTCACTGGGGACCCACTAATAACACTAGTTCCTATGTATCAATACCATAGGTAATCATTGGGGACCCTCTCATTGCACAACATCTGATCAGTTTTACAGGTTGTCAATGACAATATATTTTGTAGTAAAAATTTTTGTGAAGAGAACAAGACTGGGCATCTTTTAAAGTTAAGATTAATATTTAAAATTATTACAAATACATTTTAGTATTTTCTTTCATGCAGGTTTATCAGGAAGACAGTGATAAATATGTCTGTGTCAATAAATACTATGGAAGAAGTTTAGGTGTGGACGGTTTCAAACAGACATTGCACCAGTTTCTCCACAACGGCTTTGTACTGAGGAAAGACTTGTTAGATCCAATCATACAAAAGCTTAAGGACCTTCACCGACACATTCAGTCACATGACACGTACCGCTTCTACTCCAGCTCACTCCTCATCATGTACGACAGCAGCTCTCAGGACGACCACCCGGGCAAGGGCCTGGGCAATGACAAGGCTGGCCCGGGCTCCAACCCGGTGGATGTGCGCATGATTGACTTTGCCCACAGCACCCACAGTGGGTTCCAGAATGACACGACTGTCCACTCGGGCCCAGATCAGGGCTATTTGTACGGACTAAAGAATCTTATTGACGTTTTCACTGACATGAGATGAGTTGTCGTCGACGGAAAATTGATAATTCTGTCGTTCTGAGAGGAGAAAGCCAGTGAGTGTGCATTGTTTGCATGCATAAGAGTACATTTGCATGTATTCTGACAGAGTATGAGAACTCTGATCCAATGGAAATAGTACACAAGTCATAGACATATACACGTTTTATAGATATATAGATATTACCAGAACCTTTTATCATTTTGGCAAATGAGTGGATATTATTTCTTCAGATCACTTCGGCTCATTAAGGCATATAAACTATCCTGATGAATGGATATAAACTATTATTATTATAGACTCACAAAAGGATATAAAATCCTTCATATCATAGACTGAAAAAATGGATATAAACCCTTCATATCACTATAGGCTAGATAATGGATATGAAAACCTCATGAAGTTATAGACTGATGGATATGAGCACTTATTAATGCATACATATAGGCTGATAGTTAAACCTTCCTCATCATGTGCACCGGTAAATGGATGTAATGACTCTTGCCTCATAATAGACATGGATATAGACACTTTGTAGGTACTGGTACACACAAATACCTTGAACATTGTTATAGTTGATCAAAGGGACATAAACCTCACACATTATTATGGACTCACCACTGATACATGTACATATTTATTGTTATATTTTGGTTTTGTACAGAATTGATGTTTGTTATTTGTGATACATGACATTAACTGAGGGATGCATGTACTCCTCTTTTGTTCTTCATATTGGAGAGTTCATTTAAACTTTTATAAATACACCAGAAAACACAGAGTTGTTGTCAGGTTTTAAAACAGAGCTTAGTTTTATTTTCTCAAAAAGAAACTGGGAGCTTTTGTTATTACTTCCATGTCTTGTTATTGCAACTCATTTA
Organism: Magallana angulata; assembly: GCF_025612915.1. Lineage (NCBI taxonomy): Eukaryota > Metazoa > Mollusca > Bivalvia > Ostreida > Ostreidae > Magallana > Magallana angulata. The sequence continues at coordinate 52,842,895 of NC_069120.1, forward strand.
TTCAACTTTTTTTTTTAAAAAGAAGTTTTTTGTAAAAAAAAAAAAAAAACAAACCTCAAAGTTCAGGATGATGTATATGGTTTTTCATAATTTCATATGATGACTTTCTCACAGTAAAATCATGAAGTGCTTTTGCAAGCCATCTCATCTCAAAATGTGTAAACTCTTTTTGTGATTAAAAAAGTGACCAGATCATGGTGTTTTCCACAACATTGATGAAAATGAAAAGTGACCCTTTGGGACCATCTCAATCTCACTAAAATTTAAACATTCAGAATTTGACGGTTTAAATTTTGTTAATTTTTGTAGGTTTGTTATTTAGTTATTAGCTCATCTCAAATGAGGGGTTCAAATACTATGGAATCATTAACTTTTGAGGGGGTCAATTTTCTTAGATATCATTGATTTACATATTAATGGGGACAGAAGTTTTTAGGAAATACTAATGAGGGGCCCAACAGAATGCACAAACATTGAGTCACCATAAATTTCAATGATTCCACAGTAAGCTTTAGTGCAGCATTTCATGCGTAATTGTCCTTAAAAATTAGATGATTTTTGATAATTAGTTTGACAAAAATATTCTTGGGTGATAAGTGAAAGCAGTGTAACCCCCTCTCCTAAAATTTATTTTCTTTTCCTACCCAAAATTATTAGTCCTCTTTTGAATTGAAGAAAATTTGATATAATTGAGAGAGCTAATATGAAAATTTCTCTTGAGAATCTGATATGTTGGTATAAAAAATTTTGTTTGAGGGAAATAAATTTTTCTAGAGACCTATATGTCATTCCTGGTGTAATTTAACAATTCCAACTGGTGTGGGAGATTTTTTGTTATCAGCCTGGATTGTATAGAAAATGGACTTTATTACCATGATTATATATAAATATTATGATGTTTAAAACCAGAACTAATGATCTCATGCTTTGGTTTGGTGAATGGTGGTGAATTGTGTATTTTAAGTGGCTGGAAACATTTCCCATCCCTAATCCTGGGAGATCTTTTCTTCATGCCCTCGGTTGCTTGTTCGATGTTTGAACTTGCAAAGTATATAGTCGCAAGTTTGAATGGTAGTAACATTTGTAACAAACAACTATTTACAGTTAAAGTAAAGACTAAGATTTATATTTAAGAGTCTTGATATACAAATTTACAATGTGTGAAATCAGATAGTCAGCAATCTATCCATTGAGTCTTTAAGTTGTGAATTTTTATAATTGTTAAATGTGTTTACAAGATGCAATGTTTATGTCTTTTTTTTGTTCGTTTGATGTATTTACTTTTAAGTAATTGTGAATTTGCTATATCCCAACATCAGTAAGAAACATTTCAGATATTTCATTCAAAGTACATGACTTCCTGGTTGTCTTGATTTGTTTGTTTAATGGTATTCAAAGGGTTAATGAGCAAGTCTCCAATAATGTTAAATGGCTAAGTAGAATCAATCAGAATTAAAGGTCTGATTCATGAACATGTTGACAACACTTATAGCATTCATAGCAGTGACTGCATGTATTCATATGGTACCTATTCATCTCTGGAGAAAAAATCTTTAGTACTTGTAATTAGTTTTAAATAGGGACACTTGTACACCACAGACGACACAAACTGGTCTTAATGTCCTTGTATCAAGAACAAAAGTTTGGAAGAGATTAGGTTGTCAGTAATGGTGGCAGACACAGGATGCCACTCTGCAGCAGTGCACCTTAGATTAAGTCCCCTTCTTAAGCACAATATACCAATATACAGCAACAAAGCCTAACATACCCCCCCCCCCCCCTCTTCTCCGACACAGTCTCGATACTCTATTTGGTTTCAGTCAGCAATCCCTTAATTGCACGAGATGGACTTGCATTCCAGGGACATTGGCAGCATCTCCCATGTTTTGTGTTACTCCTGATAATTTTAGAGGTTCAAACCTGGTTTTTTTATTCAGTGTCTTGAAGTTTTAAGAATTTCTAACATGATTTATGTTGTAAATTAGTATCATCTGCAATAGAAACTTCCATGTTGTGATTATCATCTCAGGGAGTCATTTTGCATCGTTGACAGTTTAGGGGTAGGGGACCAGCTTACTAGTCATATACGGTGTCTCACAATGAGGACCAGTCTAGTCACGTGATGTCTAACTATTTCCCATGCTATTGACTACAACTGACAAGACAAACCTTGCTACCGTATCTTGGCGTCATACTGTAGTATTAAGAGTTGATAAAAAGCATTTTTTTTTGTCCACGGAAAAGAATTTAAAAAAAAAAACCAATACACAAAAATTCCTGTATATGTATTAAAATATTTTTTTGACAGGAGGTCTTGTATGTTTCTTGGTCATTGAAATACTGTAGAGATGTGAATACATGTATATTCATTCAATTATTAAGCTTTGTCCCCCTTAGATTAATTATTCATATTGATGCAATATAAACCAAAGTGTCTCATTCTGGTACACTTTGGACTGTTTCAGTAGTATTCAATATAGTGTTTAGTTAAGGTACATTAGTTGCATGTTGACATTAGAAAAAGACCTTTTACATGTGACTGAATGGCAAAGCTACATGGATTGTGATGTTTTGTTTATAGAGACATATCTTTACTCTATGAGAATTTTATGTGTTGTAAAGTTATCTTTGCAATAAAAAAGCAAAATCTTTGGTATTTTTCGGAGTTGTTGATGTTAATGTTTAAATTTCCACAAACATCTGAGGCAAAGATACATGGTGTATTTTTAAATCTTAATAAACATAAACTGTTCACTCGTATAATGTCCCAAGGTAAGGCACACGCTCAAAGGACAGAGTTGCCTTTTCTAAGTAATGGTGGCACTGTCTTTTTCGAAACCAGACACACCCTTGTTGACTGCGTCGTTCTCATCTTCATCTGAGAGATTTGTACCGATGTTTTCCATCCCTTGCATGGATTGGTATTTCTTCACAACCATTGGCCAGTCCACCACGTCTTCGAGCCGCAAGGGGCCGTTCCCGTGGTGTGACACACGAAGAAATCCCCCTACAACAAATACAGGAAAGATTTTTATATTGTTGTAAAAGTGACCACATAATTTCTTCGTTTTGCTCCATCTCTACCGAGTACTTACCGTCAGGAGCTACTTGGGTGTTTCTCCTGACCACATTCTTTAACCACCCTGCATTGTGCGCTAAAAGATCCACGGACCGGGAATCGGAAAACGCATCGATGTCGTCATCATCGCTAATGTATTCATCAGCATGGACGCTGCACAGCTTACCTGAAAAGGAGATATTTCATTAATTTCAACGGACTCTCAACGCTTTGTATAGCGTTGCTCATGCAACTTACAGAACAATCTTTGAAAGCTAGACGTGTACATACCTTTGTGTTTATATATGGCCCGGCAGTACGTAAAGAGCTTTGTGAACAGGTTTAGTGGGGAAGGGGTAGCTGAAGTCTTGTTCATGTTACGAATTAGTTTCGCCCTCCCGAACTTCCACTCTGTGTCTGATTGTTGTTGGATTCTCTGGTAAGTGTCCGACATCATGGCGATCAAAAGATTGATCAGTACTACTAAGGTCACCATCATGTAAATCCCAAAGGTCACTTTGGCCATGTCCACCACCCAGATCGGACTTTGATTGGTTGTAGGTAAACCGTCAGGATCTACAAGTCCAAACAAAGAGAAAAAGAGGAGACCGAAGGACTCGACGAGGGTGATCTGTGAGACGTGGGCCTCTCCATTCCCGTCCCCCAGGCCCTGGCTGGGGTTGACCGTCTTTGGGGCGTAGACGGGTTGGTAAATCGCCAGTAAATGTAACGTGAATCCAGCGATAAATATCAACAAGATGACAAGAAACCGAGTCAAGTCTTTCAGTAAATCACGGATAATGATGGCCCATGGACCGAATAAATGGTGGAAGGACAAAAAGTCTAACAACTGTACGAAACACATCAAAAGGGCCCAGGCAAAGAAATAGTTTCGAATGAATATGAGCAGCAGTCTATCGTTTGTGTCGAATGCAAACGCTAGCACGTGACAAAATACTCCAATTGCACTAATTCCTATGGAAATAACCTTGACCCATCCGAGTCCTCCTCTGTCACCGGGATTTGTCAATTCTGACACGAGAAGTCCCGATAACCATGACAACAGGAGCCATTCATAGACACTGGGGATCATGGAAGCAGACTGCCAGATAGGTGCGCGGGGATACACGACAGTCAGGAGAAACAACAACATCAGGTACAGGTGACTCACAAGGTATGCCATGAACTTGATGATGGGAACACGGTTAAATCGATGACGAAGGGGCAGAGAGAACACAAGCCAGATGATGGGAATGAATAGAAAGGTCATAAACACCATCACGATCTTCCACGTCGCCCATTTCAGATTTCCCATCCATACATCTGTAAGGTACTTCTGGACGGCGGGATGTGACACCACCTCCTTCTGCTCGTTCTCAATGAGGACGTCTAAGAACGGCGTTCCGTTACAGTCGACGGCCTTCAGAATGTGACCCGCACTGTTGGCGCTGGCAGCAATGGCCAGGAGTTCCGTCGCCATGTTCTCGCAGTAATCTCCCGCTGAAGTCAAATCACGTGAACGCTCCTTTTCTCTCACGGCCAGAATTCGAAAATTGTTTGAGAGTTTAGCGGCAGTATCTACCGGAGCAGGAGAGAGCAAAATGAATTCTTCAATGCACTTGTTGCGGCTGTTCTTTCCACATACCATTAAATCAAACACAAACTGAAAGAAAAATAAAACGATTTTTACTCTACCCCCAGACTCAATCACACCTTATGGGATAACCCTAACGAACGCCCAAAATGATTTTCGGATCGTTCGTCTCCGTTTGCATGCGTATTTGTCTATTTCCTTATTTAGCGAGTTCGTTTAATGTTCGGTGATGTCCGATGAATTCATCTTTCGGCAGAAAGTTTTGAGCTTATTGAAAACTTGGAATGGATACTATATAATAAACAATAGATGCCGTTTAAATACGTTGGCTTTGCAATATCATGCGTCTTGTACGAAACTCATGCAGTCCTTTTACCCTGCCTTTAGTCTGGTCCGTATGACCCTAATCATAACCGTATATAGTATAACCATTGGATGTGGTAAAGATTAGGGGGACGTGCTCTGACGTGGCCGGTAAACAACTGATATAATTCCATTAAAAACAATTTTTTAAGAGTTTTTTTAGCCGGTATTTATTCATTTCGTACACGACGACGTATGTTCGTTATTATCCGTTTTATACCTACACCTATCGCAAGACTCCAACAGCGGCGTAGACTTCCTTCATGAATGAGAAACAACAGATTGCAATATGTCGCCGTTTCTGCATCCGTTTGACGCCCGTTAGCGCTATCAAATGAGGCGTGATTGTGTGGACTTTAAAAAAGAAAAGAAATTCAAATGATGTATCAAACAAAGTTCCTACCTTTTTATCATCCATCAAGTGGTTCGTGTTGTGGTCACGTTTCATTAGAAAACTCAGGACGTCGGAGTGGTTGGCGGCCGCGGCGAAACATATGGACACTTTGCCTTCCTTTGTTTCAAACTTCGGAGAAGCCCCACTTTCTGTTAAGAGCTTCACAACGTTCAAATACCCTGCCTTGGCGGCGAAATGGAGAGCCGTCCAGCCATTTTTGTCACAAGCGTTTATGTCGGCTCCTTGTCCCAACAACAGCGACACCATGAATATGTGACCGTTAGCAGCCGCTAGGTGGAGCGCCGTACGACCTCTTTTATCTTTGACGTGAAGTTGTGTCGTTGATTTACTTAACAGCAAGGAAACGACTGAAGAGTGTCCGCCTTGAGCAGCAAGATGGAGTGGGATTGCTCCCTATGGATAGCAAAGAAATGACACGTGGTTAAAAATAAAAATAAACCATCAGGAATTTTAACCTTTGACATGGATGGTCAGACATTTACCTGTGAGTTGGTGGAAACGTCCGCTTGGACGCCCGGTGAATTCAGAAGCAGACGAACCAGACCTTCGTGACCAGACTGCGCGGCAAGATGGAGGGGTGTCAACCCGGACTGAAATTGGGGAAAATTACATGTTAGTTTTCCTTACTGATAAATAATTACCAATACAGAATATTATTAGGATTAATTTTACCTCCGCTCCTAGATCTTTTAACCAAGAATCACCTCCCCCAGGATGCTCGCTTTTCACGGTGGCGGGAACTTTCGTCAGCATCTCTCTAACAAAGTCTACTTGTCCGTAATGTGCAGCGCAGTGAATAGCACTGAGGCCGGTCTAAAACAAGCACAAAAACACAAGTCTTTTTCCTTCTTATTCTTTGACACTTTCTCTTACAGAGTTCATCAAAGTCTTCATTTATTTTTACCTTTTTGCTGGTGATTCTCCAGTTCACGTGACCATCTAAAGCGTCCAGTATGTTGACGTGACCATACCTGGCACACAGGTGGATAGCGGTCATTCCGTCCTACATCAGTTATCAACCAAGTCAGATAATGTCCAAAACACGAAAACAAAGAACCAACAGAAATAAAAGAAAAGACAAACTTACGGCGTTCTCGTCCGTGGCTGATGCCCCTGCTTTCAGAAGAACTTCGACCACCTCCTTGTGGCCCCCAGCCGCCGCTAGATGTAGTGCTGTGGAGTTATTCGTCTACAAAATAACCTACATAGTCATCTAGTTGTCAGTATCTCATAGGAGTAAACGTACAGCGATATGAAGACGGACTCTCTTACCCGGTTTCTGGCTGTGGTGACGACGGATCTGTTGAACTTCATAAGTTCCCGGATGACCGCCACACTCCCTTTGTCGGCTGCAATATGTGCGCAGGTCATACCGTTCTACAACAGGGAAACGCTGGAATGAACTTTGGCTCAATATAATCGAAGATCAAAAATGTCTGTGCATGCAAGCTTATTGAAGGAATTTGGCGTACTCTATTTCCAAAGAAGATGTACCTATTTCTGAATCGAACTAATTTTCTAAATGATAACAAAACTATTGTTTTACGTTTCTCACTAAAACTCCACTCTGGGGGAAACTACCGGTATTTAGTGAACTATTTACTAATTACTTTATTAAGGATTTTAGGATGGGTGTTAACACAAAGCAATTGACAGCTAGAAGCACTCATGCAACATGAACACAACACTCCAGCGGTGGTACTGTGGTCGGGATGGAGGAATTCGATACCAATTGCATTCATTTGCATTTTTACGGTCATGCATTAATTACAAAACGTGCAGTAAATACTTACTTCGTCCTAAATAGAAACAAAATTGTAGAATACAAGTTATAGTGATTAAAGTATAAATAAAAAATAATTGTAAAGATTATAGAACATTTTTAAGAGTAAACACTTTAATTCGTTTAATCAGAAGATGAGGTCTTGACACGACTCCAATGATTGGTTACCGTGTTTGCCATGGAAACCAACTCCGGTCTGTGCTTCAGGAACAGCTTTACGACATCTGAATGGTCATTTTCAGCCGCCAGGTGGAGAGGGGTCTGACCATGCTGTAAAAATGATACACCGGCTTATTTACTAAGTATCAGATAATGTTTGAACATAATAATAACTTGTTTAAGCCTTTGAATTGACTTCTGGATTTCTTACAACATCCGTGGCGTTAGCGTCGGCTCTCATCTTCATTAGCGTGTTGCAGACCTCCATTTTCCCGCATTGTGCTGCCATGTGTAAAGGAGTTTGTTTTGCCTATAGATCAAAAAAATATTCACAGAATATTGACACACAATAATGGTTATCATTTCTAAATATATACATGTATCTTTAAATTCATTGATATCTTCTCACCAAGGAGAGAGCGTCGATGACGGCATTGTGTGTCTCTATAAGGAGGCGGACCAGGTCGTTATAGCCGTTCTGTGCCGCTAGGTGGAGTGGAGTCAATCCTAGCTTTGACTTGGCGTTCACGAAGGCTTTATGCCACAACAACACGTCGGCAACTTGTTCATGCCCATTCTCTGCCGCCAGGTGGAGGGCCGCTTTTCCGTGATACTTTCAAAATAAAGAACTTATTCAGTATTGAAAATCTACGAGATATAAAGAACATATGATTGTAAAATAAAAAGAGGTACTACCTCGTCAAAAACGTCGACACGCGCATGATACTGTAGAAGAATCTTTACGATTTGTAGATGTCCCTGCTCGCTCGCGACAAGTAAAGGTGACCAGCCATTCTAAAAATAAAAACAAACCAAAAGTTTTACATCCAGTATCCCTGATTGTGATTGTAAATTGGGATTGTTGTTTACTAATCATAATTTAGACATCCGATCAGAGATCCAGATCAGAGCAGTACCTTTGACTGTTTATTGACAGCATTCTGGACGCACGTGTTACCGATGTGTTTCACTATTTCCAATAGTATGTCTTCGTTACCTGCACGGGCGCAGTAATGTAGTGACGTCTCGTGTGTCTATATCGAAACAAGAAGAATAATATGTAATTCTGCCTCAGCAAAGGAAATGTACTTTCTAAATTGTTCAAACTACTGGACAATCCGACTCCTCACCAGTTTGGTTTGTATGTTCTTGTCTCCGTCGTACTGTAAAAGTAGCCTCATTATGTCCGTGTCCTCAAACTCAAAATGCGTCATACTCTTCACAAGCTCTGCTGCATAATGGACGGGCGTTTCACCCTCCTAAATTTTTATGTATTCAAATATTCATGACAATCACATTTTACAAATTGATGATTTAACGTCACATCTTACATCTTATTTGTACCGTATTTTAAAAATTTACCCAGTTCTGTTGGTTCACCAACATGACAGCGTCAATTCGTGATGACGTCATGCTGACGTAAGTAAGGAGTTCTTTCGCCACTGCCAGGTGACAATGACGCACTGCTACATGGAGAGGGGTCTCCCCATTCTAAAGTTTAAAGGAAGAAGAACAAAATCAAGCATGAGAGTTTGCAACTTTTAATAATTAATTTATATGTTTCAGTCATCAACGTTGTTTTGGAAGACACCAACCTTTGACTGTTGAGTCGGATCTCCGCCTTCTTCCATAAGAGCTTGTAGCATCTTCAGTTGGCCGTTCCTTGCGGCAATGTGCATGGCAGTCTCTCCGTTCTGAAATAAGTTACATAATGCAAAGAATGGTTGATCTAGGCCTACAGGTATTAAACACTGTTTGAAGAAGACGGTAACCTTTAGACTGCCTTGTTTAACTACAGTTTTGATTTGCATGTGTGTACCTCTCTGACGGCGTTTACGTCTGCTCCACTTTTCATCAACATTTCGGCACATCGTTCTCCATCCCTGGTTCTTGCTGCGATATGTAGAGGTGTCTCTCCAGCCTATTCAAGTGTAATATCATACAAATTTTTAACAAAGAAAAACACTTTTTAATAATTAAACTATATTACAATGGAATTTTCAAAATTCACCTTTCCTCCTTTGAATTCTACTTGTGCGCCATAACCAAGCAACATTTGGACCACCTGAGGTTTGCCACATTCCACCGCTAGATGGAGCGCCGTGTATCCATCCTGTTACAAACAAATTATTTTCTTGTATTAAAACCTTTTAGTCGATGGCCTCATATAGTGCAAGTTTTACAGTACATGGCAATTGAAACTTGCCTTAGTTTTGGCGTCCACTGAAGCTCCTTTGGACAGCAGAGCTCTCACCACGTTGGTGTGACCCCGCATAGCCGCTGTGTGTAGGCAGATGGCACCCGACTTGAACAAGATGGATTTCAATTTTAAAATAAGATTTAACATAAAAGTCAAAGAATAATGAACGGCAACTATCTGAAAGACTCAGACCTTGTTTGGCATATGCAGTGGGACCCCTTTCTTGAGAAACGTTAATGCTGTGTCGGGGTGTCCATACTGGGAGGCGATATGCATGAGAGTGCTGCCATCTTTAGTGCGGGCTGAGATCGAGGCTTTACATTTATCCACCAGGAGGTCAACGATAGCGCTGTGCCCTCGCTCAGCCGCGATGTGGACAGGCACGCGATCCATCTGCAAAGATTGATCAATTTTCGTAAATTTTGATGAACTCTTTCAACAAGTATACATCTAGAAGATATAAAGATAATTCAAAAAACAAATGCAGGTCTAGAATGTCTTGTACCTTGTCCGTGAAATTCGGATTGGCTTTCATCTGGTAGAGATATTTGACCATCACCTCGTCTCCCTCCCACGCGGCAATATGCAGTGGAGTGTGACCCTCTTCCTATAAATTAGATCGCTTAGTTAGCAAGAATTTCCTAATCCGGTGTTTCAGAAATTCTTCCTCAAATTCAATGCTACTCACATTTCTCAAGTCTACAGGAGAACCTGCTTCTATCAACATCCGGGCCATATCTATATCACGTCGTCTGCAGGCAATGTGGAGAGCACTGTCGCCATTTTCCTTTATTAAAATACATTGTAAAACAAAATCAATGCCTAACAAAATAATTAAAACTAACCGACAGGGAACTTAACAAAAGCAGCTGTTTTCCATATTTTTCTTGTTTATAATTTTAATCACCGGAAACAACATTATTTGTGCTACAGCTCATTTAATCAAAGATAGATGTTGTTGTAACATTGAATTTAAATATCTTTTAATCAAGTTTAAGTATTTATTTGTTTTTCTGATAACTGCATACATCAGAGCAATAGACTAGTTCGAGTCTTGCCGTTTTGTGCCATAGTGGTTTTATTTGAAGTTCGTTAATGTTGAATCCATTTTGCAACAACCTCCAGCAAACAAATCGCCATTCTTTGATTATAAGTACAATTCTATCGCATCTATTTATATATATTTACATTTTCAACTGTCTTTGTCTGTAATAACATTACGAATCAATTTTGAAGCATATAGCCCAATAATTCCATAAAAGACGAGCGACACAAAATTGGCGTGTCTTGTAGTATAATCGAAAAGCGGTGTAGCTGCGCCGCATAGTAATACATAGCATGTGCTACATAAAAAAAAAGTGGTTTTGAAGTGTATAAATTGGAAATAATATAAATATAAGTAATAAGGAATCATTCTTTGAATATTATGAGGTGATAAAATTCCCTTCGGGCTTTATTTGATTTGACCTCGCCCCGACGAAAATTTTCACCTCATAATACTCAAAGAATGATTCCTTAAGTTTCTCAATCTGATACTCGCGACCGGCGCATTTTTCATGATTATCCTGAACCTACTGATGAATTCAAAGGAACTACAATACGTTTTATCTTGTGTTTTAGAGATAGGAGTTTGTGAAACTGGCGAATCAATATGGTTTTAATGATTTTACATTTGCAGGAGATACACGGAATCCATCTTAGTACACGTTAAGTGTATGCAAATAAAGCAGCCATATGAGACATAATATGACTGGGCCAAATGTTTCATGCGGAGAAAAAACAAAAATTACGCAACGAGTAAAAATAACGATTATGAACCAGACGTGGTCAATTACATGTACAAGTGCTTTTGTGCTTGGTTATCTGTTTAATGAACGTTGAACTTGATCAACTGTATTCGGTCGAAGAATGATCTCCAATTTACTCCCACGAGAAGGTAAAGGAATGTCCCATAAATAATGCAAAACGGAATATTATATCGCTAAACTTGACGGCGAAAGTATGCATCATATCATTTTTAATGCAACTCGTTTGGTCGGGGTTTTTCATTATAGTGAAACTTAAATGATACATATAAGTAAATACTTAATGCTGCTTTTGGTACTTAGATGAACTAGTCCTGGAATGGATGTGATTGCAGGGCGGCTTAACCCACCTTTCTCTGTTGCAGAAGTTGAGATTCCGAGCACTGAGAAAGTAGTTCCTTGCAAACCGAAGTGTTCCCTGCTTCCGCCGCCAAAAATAGAGGAATGCAGCCATTCTATAAGATATGAAATATATTTTCTTTTTATTAAAAAGCTATCGACATTTTTTTTTATGTCTTCAACAAACAAATTTACTTACAGCAACTTTAGGAGAAACACGTATATCAGTCTAACCCAAATTCCTCGTCCCCTCACAGAGACAAGTATATATGTAGAACTCTACATATATATATACATTTATATCTAGAACCAATTATTGCAGACTCTTTCTGTTAAGTTTACAGGGTACGAACTGTTCATTACTAAGTAAAAGGACAAAATGAAATCGAATCAAGGATTGTGTAAAGACGCTAAATTTGTTAAATTAAACGAGACAACAAACCCATTAGATACGGTTGTACTGGGTTCTGAGATATGCGAGCCTTACTTTGTCTTGGGTCAGCCGGAGGTCCTTGCTTGACCCTTTCAGCAAAATCTGAACAATGGACAGAGCACCACTCTGCCGGGCGCTCGCCATGTGAAGCGGAATTTGGTCCCTCGGCTGTCCAGGATAAAAAAGGATTTTTCTTTATTAACTCAAGTATAGGTAGACATTATATTACCACAAGAGCACTTTCACATTCTTTTTCTGATCACTGTTTTACTTTTATCAATTAACAATGGATCTTTTCTTCCAAACTTTGAATTTCAACAAAAGACAATGACCTTCATTGTAACCCAGGCACGTAGCATCAGGGGGGGGGGGGACTGCCCCCTCCTCCCACTTTTTCTCGCAGCAACAAATTTTTTATAAATTACATATAAAAAATGGAATTACCGGTATCATGGAGTTGCCCCCCCCCCACTTTTTTGGAAGCACGTAAAAATTTAATATGAAAAAAAGGAAATCAGGATTGAAATTTAAGTAATATGTCCCCCCCCCCCTCCCACGGATTAGGATTTTGAAGATTTTGGGAAAGTCCCAATTCCTTTTTTTTTTTTTTTTTTTTGCTTGTCAAGATTTTTTGAATGAGTCTGCCCCCCCCTTTCAAAAACGATGCTACGTGCCTGTAACCTGAATAATATTTACAACAATTGACATTTGCACCAAATATATTAATAGTATCAGATATATTTATTAATTATTTTTTTTAAATATTTGAAGAATATACAAAATATGAGCAGTGATTCGGGAGATCAGTCTGCAATGTGCTGATGGACAAAAGTGTTCGAGATAACTTTTCTTCCAATGTTGCTTGCAAGAAATAGTACTAGTATATTTCCAAAATATTGAAAATTTAACTTTATTTGATCAACAGAAAAAATGTTAAGGTTGATTCACAAAGTGTAATGTCGTTATTTGAAAAAGGTGGTCTGTGGTTGTGCAATTCTTTTTAGAATAGAAAGGCAAATAGCAGGTAGTGGCGCTAAATTCTGCTGTGTAATGACCTCGATACCCACTATCAATCATTACTACACGCTCTTTCCATGAGAAAATTGACCGAAATCTTCAGAATGATAAAAGATGTCAATTTTTCTCTTGTCTTCGGCTTTATCAATATATCTAACGCAAGCTTTCATGAATTCGTTAAAACCCTTATTTCATCAACTCTTCTGAGAAGTTCATTGTTTAGCATTGAGATTATGGACACAAAAACAAATAAGACCGAGGATTTTACACGATATTTCCATCGCTAATTCAATGGCGGAGAAAGCAGAAGCGCGAGGGGAACCCATCGATCTCCGAACTTCCGGAAATGAATGATGGCGCCGGCATCAGATTCACATTATTAACGCGCCTATCCATGCAAGAGAGTAGAAAAAATACGTGTTTTGGTACAAACAGAATAGAAATGTCAATTAATTCTGTGTAACTTGATCACTCACAATCAAGTTGAGGAACAGTGTCCCAAATTAACGACCAGTCACTAATCGTTTTACTGTTGGCGCCATGGTGATGAAATAAAAATAATGCCGGTCCACATCTTTGAAAGATCCACAGATTTATTTAAGATAGGTGGGAGGGGGCCCGATACTTACCCCGCCAGGTATGGTCTGGTCAGCCTTTCTGTTGAGGAGGAGTTTGACCACATCGTCCTTGGCGAAGGTCGCAGCAAAGTGTAAGGGTGTCCTCCCGTCCTGAAATAGCAAAGTGACAGAGATGTTATCTACAATTTTTTAAAAATGTTTCTCTTGCATCGAAGTACCAATAGTTCTACATGTGACGTTTTATATCGTTTTTCTACACGTTATGTATTCTTGATATTAGAGAGGTTTAGCAGATGGGTACGCGTACTTGTACGTGTAGGTTACAAGTTAGAACTACGCGTACTTACAGATGGAAAAAAATGACAGTCATTGCATGTTTTGGAGGAAGAGATACGTGTATTAAAACTCCAATAACATATGAAATTTTAATGATAATTCATGTTTGGTGATATCAGTATTCGCATTAAATATTCAGGCTTAAGAAAAATAAACATATTTGTAAAAATAAATAGCCAACTGGGAAACAGAAGCTACAAGTTTTACCTTATGGGTACTTTACACGTTTGTTCATTTGGGTGCATACGTGTAGAAATTCGTCATTACACAAACTGATGACGTATTGCACGTATTTTTCTTTCTATACGTACACGTACGCGTACACGTTGGTTTGCTAAACCTCTCTAATGTTGTTTTTACACGTATTTTTAATAGTGTTGTATTTACACGTTTTTTTGATATTAGAGAGGTTAAGCATTTGAACGTGTACGAGTACGTGTAATTAGGGGAATCCCCTAGTTAAATGTGTATTACGTCATAATTTCTGCATAACGCGTAAATCTACAAGTTGTACAAAACGTGTAGAATCGAAAGTACACGGAGGTGAAAACTTGTAGCATTTTAAAATAAAAATATGGACTTTGTGTTTATCAAGCATTATTTCGTTTAAAGCATACAATAAATTGAGGACGACTGCGCTTTGGTTTCATCAAATTTAGAGAACTGTTTCATAAACAGTGAGAGTAAACTGAACATGTTGAAAATATTAAATCCAATGATTTTACACGTTTGCTTACACGTATAGATAAACATACCCCAAATTTGGTATGTGTACGTGTAAACATACTTGTAGCTCCACACGTACCCGTAGACGTACACGTTCAAATGCTTAACCTCTCTATTGTTGTATTTACACGTATTTTTATCATTGCTGTATTTACACGTATTTATATCATGTTTCCACCTGTACTGTGTTATACATTATTATTTTACCTACACTGTATTTTATAAAAATTTACATATTCTAGTGTCTTTGACTGTGACAAACAATGAAATTTGTAACATATAGTTATGATGAGGTGATTAAATACAGCCAGGCTTCAGCTTGATCAAATATATCTTAAGGCTTTTTTGGATTTGATTACCACGACACTATAACTAACGAAGAGAATAATTCCTTCTTTGTTTTAAATCATTTTTCTTTTTTGTCCTGTATTTTATATCATTTTCTATTTATACTATTTTTATATCAGAGTTCTACCTGTTCTGTTATATATCAGAGTTCTACCTGTTCTGTTATATATCAGATTTCTACCTGTTCTGTTATATATCATAGTTCTACTTGTTCTGTTATATATCAGATTTCTACCTGTTCTGTTATATATCAGAGTTCTACCTGTTCTGTTATATATCAGAGTTCTACCTGTTCTGTTATATATCAGAGTTCTACCTGTTCTGTTATATATCAGATTTCTACCTGTTCTGTTATATATCAGATTTCTACCTGTTCTGTTATATATCAGATTTCTACCTGTTCTGTTATATATCAGAGTTCTACCTGTTCTGTTATATATCAGATTTCTACCTGTTCTGTTATATATCAGAGTTCTACCTGTTCTGTTATATATCAGATTTCTACCTGTTCTGTTATATATCAGATTTCTACCTGTTCTGTTATATATCAGATTTCTACCTGTTCTGTTATATATCAGATTTCTACCTGTTCTGTTATATATCAGATTTCTACCTGTTCTGTTATATATCAGATTTCTACCTGTTCTGTTATATATCAGATTTCTACCTGTTCTGTTATATATCAGATTTCTACCTGTTCTGTTATATATCAGATTTCTACCTGTTCTGTTATATATCAGATTTCTACCTGTTCTGTTATATATCATAGTTCTACCTGTTCTGTTATATATCATAGTTTTAAGCGAATTGATATATATTATAATTCTACAGGTATTGTTATACACAATGGTTCTATCTTTTTTGTTATATATCATAGTTCTACCTGTACAGGTATATATCACAATTCTTTCTGTACTATTATACATGTATATCAAAGTTCTTTGTGAACTGTTATATATCATGGTTCTATCTATACTGTTATAAATCACTGTTTTGCCTGTACTGTTATATATCGTGGTTCTACCTGTATTGTTATTAATCATAGTCCTACCTGTATTGTTATATATCATAGTGTTACCTGTACTGTTATATATCACAGTTCTACCTGAATTGTTATATGTCGTAGTTCTTACAGTGATGTTTTAATATATCATTTATCTATATCTAATGTTACACATTATAGTTGTGCTTGTTCTGTAATATATCAAAGTTATATCTGTGGTTTAATATCATAGTTCTATCTGTACTGTTATATATCATAGTTCTACCTGTTCTGTTATATATCATAGTTCTACCTGTATTGTTATATATCATGGTTCTATCGGTACTGTTATATATATCATAGTTCTACCTGTATTGTTGTATTGCATAGTTCTACCTGTTCTGTTTCATATCATAGTTTTACCTGAAAGTGTGCTATGAAATACCAGGTATCGTAGTTCTACATGTACTGTTATATATCATAGTTCTTCTTGTATTTAAAATAATTATATATCAATGTTCTACCTGTACTTTTATATATTATTGTTCTACCTAAACTATCATAGTTTTACCTGTACTGTTATATATCATGGTTCTACCCGTTTTGTTATATATCATAGTTCTACCTGCATTGTTATTTATCATTGTTCTACCTGTTTTGTTACATATCATAGTTCTACCTGTATTGTTATATATCATAGATTTACCTATTCTGTTATAATCATAGTTCCACCTGTTTTGTTATAAATCACAGTTCTACCTGTATTGTTATATATCATAGAGTTACCTGTTCTGTTATGTTATAATTGTAGTTCTACATGTCCTCTTATATATCATAGTTTAATTTGTGCTGTTTTATATTATAGTTCTACATGTATCATTTATCCTAATGGACTGTTAAATATCATAGTTCTACCTGTACAGATATATACTTAAGTTCTAACTGATTTTTAAATTGACATATAGTTATTTGTTTATAATAAGCTGATTTCCAAAACGTTGGCAAAACATTTAAAGACTACAATCAATTATTAATGTTGTGTTAAATTAACACAAGAGGAATCTGCAAAAAATTTCTACAGCATGATTGATAACTTTATATTTAGATTCAAAATGCTTTAATGGGTTTTCAATTTCATTAGATACATTGATTTTTTAAAAGTTGGTATTTTTATCATATGATTTGTTTGCTATGTAGAGAGCGGTCGGCATATTCCCGTTAATAATTGTTTGAATATCAATGAAAAAAATTATGCCTATGTCAATACAGCGCATAATAAGTAATCATTAAAGCATTTGCTGAGGAACAACGCAATGTTTATTCTTTGTTAGTTACATAAATTGAATGATTCGTTAAATATCTTCATACATTATGTCTTATGTTTCCATGTAATTAATTTTTTCTTTAATCTTTATTTCATATATACTCAGCACATTATATATTCGATTTCTGTTAAATCATACATAGGCCGTCTGTTGAAGTTTAACTAGTGTTACTCATGTCTCTATATCATGCTAAAATGACACTGTAATCTTTTTAATTTTGTTTATAGTTTACAAAGTAACTGTTACTGTTATTTATGTAGAAAAAAAAAATTTAAAATGTACTTGCATAAAGTATGTTACTTTAAAAGTCTTTAACGGATTATCAACTTTTGATTTTTTTTTAAATTTTTACTTCGAGTTAATTCATAAAATCGATTTAATTGTTTATAGTTTATTTATTTATTTATTTTTTTGAAAACAAAGTTTATCATTGTTTATGTAGTTTTACTTCGTGGCAATGGATTGACTTACATTGTGATGCTACTATGATTTACCTACATCAATATACAATGTACTGTAGAATCATTTAAATTCGTGGGGGCCAATTTTCGTGGATTGCTTAAATTTTACAGGTTTGTGGGGACGTAATTTCGTGTATTTTCGTATACATACAAGAGGAATATGACTTTTTATCCCTAATTTATAAATTCGTTGGGGATGTTAATTCGTGGATGAGAGGTACCCACGAAATCCACGAAAATTGAGCCACCACGAAATCTAATGATTCCACAGTATTTGTTTTATTGGCATAATTTAAAAAAAAAATATTAACATAAATCGCAATATAAAATACTATATACATACGTAGTATAATATAAAATAATCTGCATATCCATATATAGCTACTGAAAATCTTTTAACTTTTAATAACTGATAATTAGAAACTTATATATTTCATTTCATATTTCATTTTCCTATTTTCCCCTTCTCCAATTGACATATTCTTTAGAAAGAATTGTATGCAGGATAGAGTTACACACATAAAATATTTAAAGTAATTTGATAACACAGTCACGACTCCACACATCCTCAGTAGCCGATAATGTTAACATCGTGTCACACACTATTCTCCCTAATTACAAGTTGGAATTAATACTTAGAGCATACTGTAGAAGCAGAAATTTACTATCATGACACGCAACACTGACTACACACTTTGATCTAAATATTTGGTCTCATAACTTTGAAATGTTTCAACAATCAGAGACATTTTCCCGCTTTTTGTGATTTGGCCATGTCGTCCAGTCATTCGTTTATACCGCCGTATTTTGTATGTTGGTCAGTAATATTTGATATCTTAGCGCGACTTCCAACAATAGACCCAGTCAACATTTGCTAGTAGGACTAGGTAGTCTGCCCAAGGTTCATACATATAGTGTTATGTGTCGTTTATATTTGCCCCGATTACTATACACATACAGTTTAAGTATACTGACATTGGCCCGGTCGTTTATAAATGACCCGGTCGTTTATTTTTTCCCTAAGGTCCATACATATACAACATAAGTGTCCTCATTGGCCCGGTCGTTTTTATTTGCCCTGAGGTCCATACATGTACGGTATAAGTATACTCATATTGGCCCGGCCGTTTTTATTTGCCCTGAGGTCCATACATATACAGTATAAGTATACTCACATTGACCCTGTCGTTTATTTTTGCCATGAGGTCCATACATGTACGGTATAAGTATACTTACATTGGCCCGGTCGTTTATATTTGCCCCGAGGTCCATACATGTACAGTATAAGTATACTCATATTGGCCCAGTCGTTTATATTTGCCCCGAGGTCCATACATGTACAGTATAAGTATACTCATATTGGCCCGGTCGTTTATACACTGTATTCGCCCCGAGGTCCATACATGTACAGTATAAGTATAGTCATATTGGCCCGGTCGTTTATACACTGTATTTGCCCCGAGGTCCATACATGTACAGTATAAGTATACTCATATTGGCCCGGTCGTTTATTTTTGCCCTGAGGTCCATACATGTACAGTATAAGTATACTCACATTGGCCCGGTCGTTTATATTTGCCCCGAGGTCCAGCAGCCGCTCAGCAATGACCAGCTTGTTCTCCCGCACGGCTACCATCAAGGGGGACAACCCATTCTCCTGTTAAAAAGGGTTATTGCAATTAATAATAAGGCAATACGTCATCAATCTTAATATCATAAACTCTATGTATGTAGAATTTTGTCTGTTCTATTTTGGCATTGCAGGCTGTTTGTCCTGAGCTTTGTTGCAACTCTGGGTGTAGATCTTTGCCATCTACATTATTAGGGAAACAATTTCTCCCGTTTGAAAGAGATGGAGGTAATATCATTTATACTGTTTGAAAGAGATGGAGGTCATATCATTTATACTGTTTGAACTTCTAGGAAATAAAGAGTTTTGTATGAAATTCAAAAACATCTTCAAACAAATTGAGTTTTAAAGCTAAACAACTCTTTCGTTTTTCTTTACCGAGAACATAGTTAATGGATCATAAAAAAATAAATTTTCATTTCGAAAATTCTAAGTGGAACTTAAGGGCAATTTGATGACTATTCGACCTCTCCAATAAAATTTTCTTAATGATTTAAACATTTGATGTTTGTGTATTGGATTGACATGTTTAGAAAATTGCTGTTTTATCAATGTGAATATGAATTTAGGATTGGCGTGTTTACGAGGACTATCATTAAATGACACTACAGGTACTCCGTTATAATTGTACGACTGATTAAACTGACTATTTGTCAAAATAACAAAGTTTTAACACAGCGGTATCCAAAGGAACCATAAGTTTTGGACCACCCATAGGACTGTGTACTGTCTTCACTGAATCGCTACTACGCCGTTTTTATTGGGCGCCTTTTCTATAGTTATTGAGCCATTTTCTCCGATTATTTTTACAGTTAATAACTACCCCGTTTTCTTAAAGGTAGTTACAATGCCGTTTTAATTTAGGAGTAACTGTGCGGTTTTCTCTTCATAGTAATACACCGTTTTCATGTTGTCTTTACTGTGACACCTCTTTTGAGCATGAACTATGTTATTTCCTCGGGGATGATTAGTAACGCCATTTTCTCATTTTTTCCCTCTTCGTTACGTCTGATATATGTCATTTATCTTACTACGAAGAACATTTGATTTCGTGGGTTATTCGCGGCCTTGTTCTGACTGTAGGCGCCATTAGGACACTGGGTTATTCGCGGCCTTGTTCTGACTGTAGGCGCCATTAGGACACTGGGTTATTCGCGGCCTTGTTCTGACTGTAGCCGCCATTAGGACGGTGTCCGCCTCATTAGGTGTCGGTTACACTGTTAACATTGTTCACGTAGATTATTGATACGTTTGTCAATACAGTGCTATTTCCGTACTCCGTAATCCTAACTCCCAAACAAGCGCCGGGTCTCCAGGGGACTACATGTCTACAGACAGCGACTAATACTAGGGTCAGGAATATAGTGAACATTGTTGATTTTAAAAAAATCAAAAAAGGTCTCAACATATATAATGTACACTAATGTTGATTAATGTATAAAGCTGAAAAATATTTTCACTACACACAGAAAACCCTTAATGTTCTTCCTCCAGTTTATATTCAGTCTTGATGTTTAATGATAATTTTTTGGAAATTTCTTCATTTTTTTAAAGCTGATTTCAAGCTTTTTTTTTTACATTTTTTTTATTTACTTCATTTAGTCTAATAATATATTTTTTTAATATTAAAGAGAAAACCCTCCCTGAATTATTTTGTATTGTCACATTCACTGGCATGATGAAATATGTATCTTCATGACCTCTTTTTATCAAATAAAAACTGAACACATTTTACTTCCAAGACACAAAAACATACAACTAGTGATTTTCTTCAGTTATCACAACTATTATAATTTGAAGCCATCCACAATATATACTGCTGACCACTTGGGAGTGGATTTTTATATTCTAAAATTACTAGTATATCCAAAAATGGAAAGCGCAGCACATCATAGAATTTTGAGCAGTTTAAACTTTTCAAGCCTAATCATTAATAATATGATTCCAAAAACAATAGAAACATGCCTTTTACTTCTATATCATTTGGTCGCTATTGCAATTTTTCCCATAACATTAAACCAGAGCTTTCGGCTTGCAGAGAATATTTACTTTCATCCAAGAAATGTGACATCTCGATTCATGAAAAATGAGATCCTTTAGTTTTTTCAATTTCATCTCATCTTCTTATTCTATTTTGACTAGTAATTGAGCATTCGTCAAAGTTAAGCGTTCTGCTGCCATATGCTGTAACAATGCCTTACCTCCTCTCTCTGGGACACATCCGGGTTCCCTTTGTCCAGAGTACGGAGCACCTGTTCCAGTAGCATCCACTCGCCCTTCAGACTAAGGGACAGAACCTTTCCCAGTCCCACTGTTCCGGAGCCCACGGACATCGCGTCCAGTTCCGTGCTCTTTAAAGACGCGCCACTTCCGATCCCGCTGGACACGGTGCTGTTCGACGCCGAGCTCTCGTCCGGTTTTTCTTTCTCGCCGACCGGAAGTCCTGAAATCGACATCCGGTCACTCCATTTATCAGCATTGCTAGCTTTGTCCATCTTTACCGTTGTAACATTCCTAGGATTCTGGGGGTTTTGTCGAGAGTTTTTCTCTCTTCTGTCAGTTAGAATTATCGACGAAAGTCTGTGGAGAACATTGATTCAGATGGAGTCGCGTTTCCAAATCAACAGCTAACTTCTCGAAAAACGAGACCCTATTTGTATTGTCTTAATTAAAGAACTGCTCAATAATCACGGCAATTAAAGAGATTTATCGAGATTTTTCCCTCAGCTTTCAGTTTTAGCACTGTTATGGGTTATTTTTCACTGTACTCACTTTTTTTCTAAATAACACCCTCGCAGTTCAAGAACTGTGGTGTATTCGTACTACGCGGTAGTTTTGACACGGAGAAGTCAGGTGTGGTATAATGTCTTCGACACTCAGGAAGCATGTCCTAGAAATCACTGGTTATACAAAGACTATGGCATTTTGTCGATTGTTTTCATTTGACACTTTTGCTTGGTTTGATTTGCTGTAACTTCATGCTCCGCGGTATGTCGCCTGCTGCAGCCTTTATCGTCGTTATAATGGGCGCTTGACAGCAACACAGGTACGCTATCTGCTCTGTATTATTCTCTTTATTTATCTTGCCTCTCCGGAGCATCGCACTGCTGCCTGCGAAATTAAAACGATAAAGAGTTAATCAATATGAAAAAATACACTAGCGGGTACGGAAGTTGGGGGGAGTCACGTGACAAGGTATCTAGAGTCGAGAAAGCGACGGAAAATCATGTTGACACGTTTCTATAGAAATGATTTATCTATCTGTTTTGGTTATTCGTTATGTTCAATCATAAATCAATGTGACATTAACAGGAGACAATATCGTTAAATCAATGATCATGTAAACGAGAAAAAAGTGAAATGATTGTGACTGGCATTTGAGTTTAGTCTATATTGATTTGGTCCATATACACAGGAAAACAGATGTGTCTATAAAAAAATGAAACTTTCAAAATAAACAAACAAACATAGCAACACGTACAGTAGTGGCAGATTACTAATGTAAGGTTGTGGTTTATTCTTCGCACAATCGTATTTTAACACCATTAATTCTTTAGGAAGAAGAAAAAGAGCAAAAATACCTTAAAGGTATTTGAAATCATAATCAGGTTTTGAAATTTTCTTTAAATTTTAATTTGGGTAACTAATCAATGCATGTTAAGAGTCACTCAGGTGATCTATTGCAATTGGTTTCCGTCCATCGTCGTCCGTCGTGGTGCGGCATGCATTGTGCTTTAACAATTGAAGACTTCTAACTTCGTCTTGAAAACTACATGACCAATTCTCCAACCCTCTAGCAAAATTTTTAATTTCATGTCCCCCGGGGTAGGGGTTTTGACTCTAGAGTGGGGTCAAAATGGTCATATAAAGATATTGTTTATTATGAAGTGTTTTTAAAATCTTTTTTTACTTCTACCGACACTAATTGAAAACGACTACGTACCGGTATATTGAAATACCATAAAGCCGTCTAACAAAATTGTTAAGTTGTTCCATGAATCCTACATTAAGGTTACTTAGGGCTCTGACTGCAGGGTGGGTCCAAAATGGTCATACATAGTATTTATGTATATTATATTAAAAATACTTTTACTTATAATGGCTAACGTTACAACTGTAGAAAGACAGTAAGGCCTTCTACCAATAATGTTAATTTCATGACCCCAAAGACTGGGGCTCTTATTGTAGGTTGGGTTCAAAGTGGTCATAAAGTGTTAATGAATATAATGTTTAAAAATCTTCTTTACTTCTACTGACATAGAATAGAAAATAGAATAGGATAACTAATTGCATTGAAAGACCATAAAGCTCTCTGCAAAAATTTTAAATTTCATGACAGAGAGGTGTCATGTTGTAAATTTTGAATTTACTGGGTGGGTGTAGATACAAAATTTACAAGTGGTCTGTCATGTTGTAAATTTTGTATTTACACCCACCCAGTAAATTCAAAATTTACAACATGACAGATGGGTTCTGGCTCCCCAAAAAAAGGGGGGGGGGTCATAGAGTAAATGTTGTTCTCTGCTGTTGAATATTGTAAAAAGGGGGGGGGGGGTCGTATGCATATTTAGAAAGACATTTTAATTGATTATGATAAATTATTATGTATGATTATAAATTTCACCGAATCGTATCCTGTTGCGAGATTTCAGAAGGCATGGAACGGGGGTCATAACCTATTTCAGATTGTCTGATCCAAAGTGCTAAGGTTTAGACTTCAGAGTGAAGCTTAAATACGAACCTGAGAGATTCTCTGACAGGTCTGTGAATGAACTGTGGTACTTAGGTGACCGTCAAGGAGGCTGGGTGGTCAATGAATTAACCTTCGATCAAATTTTAAGATATGATTTGATAAAAGATTGAAAATTTCCCATATTTTTGGCCGGGCTCTGCTGAAAGCAGAGTCCTGAGGCCTGTTCAACAGAGCGGGTGCTCGCGAGCGCTCGCCAAAATTTCCTATACCCGCAACGCAAATTTTGGCGAGCGCTCGCGGGCGCTCTCTCTGCTGAACACGCCTCTGGCTATAGGCAGGCAAATCGCCAATGTTACTATAAATAGCACAACTTCAAAAGTAAACAAAAAACCAAACAGCGTCAAAGTAAAAGCTTCCGCTATACCAAATAGTTACACAAAGAGTCACGTTTTGTCAAAAGTGTTGGCATTTTGTTTCTTTTTTTCCAATTTCGAGAGAATTGTCTATCTTTTTTAGCTTTCTTATTTTAAAAACAAAACTATGCATTTTGGACACATATAATGCGCATGAATTTCCATGAACTACTTTGCCGCGCGTTGAAGAAATGGGGATTGAATATATATAACGCTTGTTGCAAAATTCAAGGCTACAACTGTTGAATTTTTTTCTACTAGACAGACATATTTTGTTTATAGCCGCATAAAAAATTTGGTCTCTCTGACGCTTTGCTGACATTAGAAGCATGAGAGAGAGAGAGAGAGAGAGAGAGAGAGAGAGAGAGAGAGAGAGAGAGAGAGAGAGATTTTCAGTCTTTACTACACAATATGCATAAAGACACACCAACAGCCCGGCTTTCAGTACTTCAATAATATACTTCTTCTTCCACAGGAGTTCAATACAGTCTTAAGGATGTTGGCACCTGAAATACTAGTAATGTCAATAATCCAAAACCATCTTGGATATAAAGATGAGGACCTAACATGTTCATTTATTTTATTTGTGACCTATGTCACAAGCCATTTTTTTTTTTTTTGGAAATATGGGGTCCCAAAATTTTCCTGAATTATTTGCTTAGATTTGGCATGGAAATTGATTCATTGATGAAATCAAACAAATATTTATAGTTTGAACTATTGTTTAGTTATGATTTCAATACAGTATGAAGTATGAAGTTGAACACATGTAGGGGCTATAAAAGTAATATCCTAATCAGAGTTTGATAACTCTTGCTTTACGGATGGCTTCAAATGCCAGTATATAATGAATACAACAGCAAAAATTTTGGAGTAATCAAATTACAACGCAAATAAAAAACAAGTAATGTCATCTTAATGATCTTTCCAAAACTTTGCATACAAATAGACATACATTTAATGTCTCACATAAAGTTTAAAAATAGTAGGGGTCACATCTCAAAAAATTGAAATAAGACCTAAAATAAGCTAATTTTAGGTAAAAATTCGAGTTAATTTTTTCTTGACTTCTGTGGAATATAAGCTGAATATGTCAAAATATGTCGATAGAAATATCAAAATATGTCGATAGAAATATCAAATTATGTCGATAGAAATATCAAAATATGTCGATAGAAATATCAAAATACTGGTCAAAAATGTTTTTCAGAACAACATGAATATATCGTAATACACAAATTATATGGAAGTTTAGTCTGCGCTGAAAATTAGGAGGCTAAAGTACCAGTACTCTAAAACTTTTAGACAAGAGGTGACATAAAATAGTTACCCAAGAAAAGGGGAGCGAACCTCTTCAAAATGGCCGCGACCACCGAGCCCTTTTTATAAGGACTGTGTGCCTCCTGTTTATTTGGCTGATTTTTCAAAAAAAAAATAATTTTGTTCAGTTTTGTGGATATTTTTGGTTAAAGGTGTAATGCTGTTTAATAATTATAATTCACAATGAAATACGCTGAGGGCGTGGTCCTTATGATAAGATTAGATTACTGCTGATGAAGTTCTTGTGATTTACGACTAGAGTCTGGCCATGCAGATTTTAACAATCCCAAAGTACAACTACCGCCATAGAGTTCTTCAGACATCTGAAATTCAAATAATTCTTTAAAGTGTATTTATATACATTGTAAGATTTAATTTGCAGTGGATAAAAACAATATTTGTAAATCATTTTTTTAAAATATTTGTCATATTTAGAAAGGCGAGGCTGAATAACGATTTCATTTTTTTTTTAGATCGAGATGACAAGTTGACCAAAATGTGACAGATACACGATTCCTGGGCACACCTGAAACAGGTATGGTGTTAATTTCTATTCAATAAATGTACTTGAGAATGAACTAAATTACAGAACACGGTATACATGTGGGAGAAGTATTACCAGAATTACCACAAAAATATCTTTGATTTAATATCGATAGTCCTAGAAACAGAACATCAGTGCAATAGATGCAGCATAAAAGTGGTCGCTTTTTGATCTCGAGATATTTTTAACTATATTCAAGGACAAGTGGATCGATGGAGTGAAATCGGTGCAAAACCTTTCCCGCCAGCCCCCAGTATTTGTTGGGAAGTGTTTGATCGTGTCAGATAAATCACCGACTGAAGCACTACCTCGGGAATCCGTGAGGGTAAAAAAAACAACAACACCGGACTTCAAACATTTCACACGAGCATTGACATTATTTTCAAAAGGAAACGAACAAGTGGCAATCTTAAAAACATACTTTCATTTTAACGTTTATAATTAAAGCTCAGTTTCATATTTTGAATTGTATGGATCAGTTATCTATAGAATGATTTAATTCCAGCATCTCTTAGGCAACGTAGAGCTGCAATTTTCTTGATGAAATTTTTTTTAACAAAAATGTTATTTTCTACTAAAATGACAGAAATATCATGGTTTTTAAATTTCTTTTCGCCAAAATTTTGTGATAAGGGCCGTTAAGGAGCCTTAATTGGAGCAAAATTGAATTATTGTCGTCCTGTACAAAAATTTATTTGCTATATGTTCCCTAGAAGAGATATCTTTACTCTGTAAAAAATTAATGATTTTTTCCAACTTTATTTATCATAAAAGTTTAAGTTACATGCAGACTTATCATACTAGCAGGTTGTTACAGCAAAAGAAAATTCTAAAAAATACAGCTCATATTGCTTTAAATAGATGCTAAAAGTATTTGGATTTTTTTTTCATAATTAAACGAATTGTATTATTTTATTGAAGAAAACTTTTTTCTATCTATATGATTTATACTAAAAATTATATAAATGCACATCCCCTTGTCTGTCTTTTGATCAATGAGAAAGGAGTTATTTGGGTGTTTTTTTCTTCTTATTATTTCTATAAAAAAATAAAATAATTAAAAACTTATTAACCATGTAAAATACCGGTAAACCATGGGTTAATTTTCATTGTTGTTACTTTCATTTCTCTACCAATCCATTTCTCTTCCAATCCCCGTCATTTTTTTTTCTTGGTATGAACAAACTGTAAACTTCTTTTAATATTATAAAAGTTATATTTCTTTGCTCCCAAATTAGTTATCAAATATTTGTATATATGATTTTTTAACTTATATTTCTAGTTAAAACTTTTAACCAACACACAGTCTCTAAATAACTCACAAAGATTAATATATGGTTTGAAAATCTTGCATCTACCATAATATATTATAAGAAGTTTTTGTAAGAGTTTTTATTACCCATTCGTTCGTAGAAGATTGCTAAAATACCATATCGATGTACATTAGTGCCCATTACCCAATCTCACCATATCCCTTCCGTTTCCCGGATGATTTGTGCCAAGTTTAAATGAATTTAGTCTAGTGATTCTAGATAAAGGTAAAAAAAAAAAAAGGAACGACGCACAAAACACATTAGCACAGACAACACTGAATGCTATAACGTTGATATAGCGAATGTACTGTAGTCCTACATGAAACAAAAATCAATTTATGAGTCTAACAGTATCTTAAATAATTCTTCAGTTTATTGTTATGCATGGTTTGATTTAAACCTGATTATAAAAAAAGTCATATTAACAAATATATCACAGTCTGAGAGGCTAAACGCAACAGTTCGGAATGAATAGTTACCATTTGAAAAGGGTTTTGGTTTTAAAATTAGTTCATTCTTAGTGTTTCTTGTTTTGTGTTGTTGCAAGAAACATGCAATGTTGATGAAAAATCGTGTCTACGTCGAGCACCAGGAGATAAATTTACACGATTATGTGCGGAATTTGTTGCGCTTTGTTTCGAGGGCAGAAACCGGTAAATTTTAAGACAACGCTCGTTTTTCATATAAAATTTTAGAGCCATCGGTGTAACATGTCTGTTGCAAAATGATTTATTCATGTGCTGTGTCAGATTACAATATTATGACATTTTTTAAAAGTGATTCTTGTCAATCTTATTATTAGGGTAAGTTAGATTTCTCGTGCTCCAGACTAAAAAACAGGGGTCCGGATGCAAGTTCTCAAGCTGCGGTGGATATTGATCCTCAGACACACTTAGTCCTTACTGGACATGTCCTACATATGAGAGGATGTTTAACTCCACAGCCCGCCACCGACAAAGCGGGAAATTTTCTGCAGTGGAATGGAGAGATATTTGGAGGCTTACAGGTAACATCTAAAATTGTGAGCACATGAATGAATATGAATTACTGAATGAACACAAAAACTTAAGTGTGTTTGAATGAATGATAGTAAAAACTTGTAATGCCTTTTGTCATTAACATAATTTTTTTAAAAGATTTTATTTTCAAATTAGGGATGATGGTACTTTGAAAGCTTATTTAGTGCTTTCAGTGTTTAAATTTTTAAATTTTAAAAGGTTGGTCCAAATGAAAATGACACAGCATTGTTGTTAAGTAAATTGTCAGAAAAGTCAGATGTGGAACACATTCTTGGAACTTTGTCCAGTGTACAAGGTCCATGGGCATTCATCTACTGGCAGGTATTTTAACATTTAAAATAGGTTTCTATGGGTTTTTTTTTAAAATAAATTGATAAACATATATCAATTTAAATGTTATGAACTTTTCCATATCTTGAAGAAAAAAAATTTCAAATACATTTAGAATTGTGTAAGTAATTCTGTCATATTTAAAATTCATTCATTTTTTTTTTTTTGTATGAATTTTGCTGGAAAGATAACAATTTCTTGTACAATTTACTAATATGTTTTTACTTAATGTTACTGGTAAAAAATAAATGAAAAACATTAAAATGCTTATATGAAATCCATGTATCATGTTCATACTTTCAGGAAAAAATGAAGAAACTGTGGTTTGGAAGAGACTTCTTTGGAAGAAGGAGTTTGTGTTGGCATCTTCCCCAATCATCAACAGACCCATTCCTTCTGACATCAGTACGCCAAAACACAGAGGTATGTTTATATAAGGTTTTACACATATTTACAATTACATGTATTTCCCTCCAATTAATAAGATGATGAATTTACCCACAATTTTATTCAATTTTGTAGGAGTTGGTTGAGGTACCTTCTATTGGGATTTATTCTGTGACTTTGACACAAACTGACTGTTTACACATTACAGTGTACAGTTGGTCTGAAGCAGTCTGGCCAGGAACAATGGACTTGGTAACAAGTGACAACCTTCACCTTGGGTTGGTGGGGGGCATTGACGGTAACGTTCAGTTCTGTCTTCATTCTGACCTTCACCTTGCCAAATGTATTCCACCTTTAAACAGAAGTCTCCCAGATATTGATACCTGTAAGGTCATGACAGAGAGTCCAAATTCAGTGATAAGTAACTTGCTACAGGATGCTCAGTTCAATTCTTGCGTCGATCACCTCATCGAAATCCTGCTGCAGAGTGTCACACTGCGAGTGCTTAACCAGGTCATATGGGCTCAGACTAAGAGACTTGACAGTGAACTTAATGCATCACCCCACAACTCGACTCAGCAGACTGTAGAAACTAGTTCTGTAGCTGATCAAATACAACCTCAGGCACAGAGAGATTTGTCTCATGACCAAAATCTGGAACAACCAGGGGATGGAGTGATTACAGGTCAATCCAAAGTGGCCATTCTCTTCTCAGGCGGCGTGGACTCAGCAGTTATAACAGCACTTGTTGACAAGTAAGAGACCTTGATAGAACAAAACTCATTTTAATTCTCAATGATTTTGATAAAAAATTTCTTTACCGGTACTTGTCTTTGTTGTAGGTGTCTTCCCAGCCATGAGTCAGTGGATCTGATCAACGTTGCTTTTGAGAGGAATGTTCAGCAAAAAAATAGGTACACATGTGCCTCCTCTTTACTTAAATGTGTGTCCACAGAGGGATTCTAACTCATTGTTAATCATTTTGCAGAAAACCCGATGAGGAAGAGAAGTGGAATGTACCTGATCGACAGACAGGACTTCTGGCTCTGCAGGAACTGAACCCCGAGAGGAAGTGGAACTTTGTTATGGTAATATCAATAAACATGTTCCTAGGATTTTACAGAATTGTTATATTATTTTGCTGATCATAAAATTATACAAATCAAAGTACCAGTTACAGTAACTGTTATATTCTATTTATGTTTTCATCCGTTAGGTAAATATCAGCATTGCTGAATTACAAAGACAAAGGTGAGGTATAAAACTTCTATAAACTCTTATCATGACGTGCTTCTTTGCTCTTTCGACAATTTATTTTGCTGCATCATATGCATTTTACAATTCTGTTTTGCAGATCCGAACATATCCGCCATCTTGTATATCCCTTGGAGACTGTGCTGGATGACAGTATTGGCTGTGCTGTTTGGTTTGCCGCCCGAGGGGAAGGAATTCTGGGTAATGGAGATCATGCTGGAAAGCCATACAAAAGCAGTTCAAAGGTACCGCTAGATTCTCTCAGGACAGTTTGTTCATTAGATTAAACATACATTCCCTCCTAACAGTTGATTGTCTGTAGGTGATTCTGTGTGGTATGGGGGCTGACGAACAGTTTGCTGGCTACTCCAGACACAGGGGAAAGTTTGAGTGAGTCATCACGTGTATTTTACATACCAAGTACTTCTTGTGTACACAACAATCAATGAGATTTTATTAGGACTTTAATATTTTTTTCCTTTTCAGAGAACTTGGCTGGCAGGGCCTCATAGATGAGGTGGAGATGGAGGTTCAGAGAATTTCTGCCAGAAACCTTGGAAGGGATGACAGGTAATAGCACAAGTATTCACATAAGTGACAGGGACAGCTCTCTAAATAGGAGAAGTTTTATGTCTGTATATATATGAAATATATCCAATCTGAGACATTAATTTTAATACTGTGTCAATTCACAGAATTATAACAGACCATGGGAAGGAAGCCAGGTTTCCATTTCTTGATGAGAATGTGGTGTCTTATCTCCAAACCCTTCCAGTGCACATCAAGGTAGGACAAGAATAATTCTTGTCCAAACCTCAACATGAGGTTTTATTGAGGATAGAAAAATGATATGGAAATTGTTTAAAATCATTAGAAAACCTCATTCTAGTATACAATAATAATATAATAATTAATGATATATATAATAATGAGCTCAAAAATGCCCAACTGATGCATCCTTGCAATAATTTCAATACAGGCGGACTTGCGCTATCCCCGGGGTCTTGGGGAGAAGATTCTACTGAGAGCCTGTGCTGTAAAGCTTGGCCTGATCAAGTCAGCTTTGTTTCCTAAGAGAGCCATTCAGTTTGGATCAAGGATAGCAAAAACTGAGAACAATAAAGAGAAAGCCTCGGAGAAATGTTCCCGTCTGGCCGATCCCACATGACTAATCCCACAGCAGAACCCCACATGACTAATCCCACAGTAGAACAGACAGGGTTTAACTGTAAACTTCCTGTGCAGTGATTGCCGATAACCATGGAATGGATTAATTCCTACAACCGTGTTACACACAAAGATGTTGATAATGGCACAAGTCCATACAGTAGGGAAAGTTATAAAAGGATATAAACTTCTATGTTGTCTTTAATTTCTACAGTGCATGGTGTTTTCTACATCCAGGAAATAATACCTGGCCAACATCATTGTTAATCTTGGTTTAGGTCTGCCTTAATGTAACTGTGTTGATGCATACAATAGGATATTCTCTTTTGAGAAGTGGACAGGCATAGCCTAAATCCATGGATGTAGGCTATGCCTGTCCACTTCTCAAAAGAGAATAACAATAGGATTGCAGCCTTTATAAAAGAGTTTTATAAAATGATAATTTAGTTTCAATCAATGGTGTGCTGGGATTTATTAGGAGTTAATTTATCCACACTGCACTGTCACCACTACCGGTATTTAATGTCAGATATATACCCTGGGATGCACATTGCATTGTGATGTCACTGTTTACTCCAAACTTCAGCATCTATGCCCATCAGAGCTCAACAAGTACATCAGCTTTTTATATCCTCTCATCATGTTTCATGTATCATTACAACAATAAAAGGATTCATAATTAATAAATGCTGATGTTGCTTTTGTGATGTGAAATTATCAATCATGCCAAAAATATAGCTGTTAAAAAGTATGCAACAGAAATTTGTTTTTAGTAGAATAACGTTTATCAACTTTCAATTTTCAGTATAGCAAGATTATTAACAGAATTTAAAACATAATCATGTGACAACACAACTAATTGAACGATTTACATAATATGATTCATGATATATAAAATGTATTTCTATATTTAAATTAGTTTTATTCAGATATTCATATTCATCCTGCATTACCACTTCTTTTTTGTTACTTTCCCAAATGAGCATTACTTGCACGGTACACCTTTTCTTTTATGAATTATAACAAAAATATCATAGATATGAACAGGATTTTCACTCAGTATAAAATCCTGTGTAAAAGATGCCTTTAAATAACAAGTCAGAAACTGTTTGAGTTCTGTACAAGTGATTCATTGAGGCTTCCAGACATGACATCAATGGAATGGATATACAAACTTAACTACTAGAATAAAAACAAATCACAGTCTGTTCCTCTGTATGTACAAAGTCTGCACCAACAGAAAACTGGTCCTCAACCCACAGAGGTTATACTGAGACTAACGAAGTAAAGCTGAGACCCGCCCCACACAAAAACCCCAAGCCCCACCCCCGCAATAACCCCACCCCTCACAGAAACCCCAAGCACCACCCCGCGATAACCCCACCCCTCACACTGAGTCTATGTTATATCTTGGTAATGTTTACGAGGGATGACAGGAGCTTAACAGTCCACTTTTAGTCTTTCTCTTCTTTTTTTTCTCTGCTTCATGTGATTCACAATTGTTTGAGTCTGCAAAACAAAAAATGTACCATAAGTCTTATAGTTTTGTCATAAGTATTCATAAGGGAAAAATTGATCCAACATAAAAAAGGTTCTTGTGTTACTTTTTTCCATCATTTAAATTGTCAATTAATATTGCCATCTAATAATAATGGTTATATTTCTGCTGCATATATTTTTCATCATAGAAAATCTAATAAAATCATCAATTTCACCAAGGCACAAGTACAAAGTATATAGCACAAACATACACTTCATATCAAAAGTGCAAGTTACCGGTACAAACACCAAGTCTTCATGATAAGTCTTTTTGTCCTTAAGTAAAAACACAATCAGAACAGAGTGTGGACCTGTTTAGTTTAGTTCAATGCTATTTAAGCAAGGATGCGATTTTTGGCTGCTTGTTATTTTTCTCTACATTTTGCTGCATGATCTCCACTTACTCTGAGCACCAGCCACAGCGGGCTCGGCATGAGGATGCGTGTTGATCATGTTGGAGTAGTAATGGTCCTCGTAATCCTCGTCCTCCTCCTCCTCACTGTTGTGAAAGTGGAGGTCCTCCAGGTATGGAATCACTGTGAACCCTCGCAGCATGTCCTCGTGTCCCTGAATCGGCTTAAACGCCACGAACCCCGGAGTCACGGGGTGTTTCCTCCTCACCCAACTACGAAAACGAATTTCTAATCAGACATGGAACACTTGTGATCCTCATTTGGTATGAAACGCAATCAACTTGCATTTTGTTATCTATTTAAGTACATTTTATACTTACTCATGTTTCTTAATATCTTCTAAAGCTATTCTGTTTGCTGCCTCATACTGTAGCATGCCTGGTGGTAAAAACAAAAATTATTGTTAAAGTATTCTCCTTGAGATTGAGATATTAAATGAGCTGCATCTTGATGAAAAAGATGAACATATCAATATTTTCATATCTGAGCTTGATTGTAGGAGCCTTGGAACATCCCAGGTAGTTGATGTAGGTAAGCAAATACAAGTTGTTGATTGCACAATATATCATTATTGTATTACATTTATAGAGTAGGTGTAGCTATACAAAATCTTCAAAAAGTAATGAATAGCCAAAATTGATAACCATTAGTACTAATCATCTCCAACAACTTTAGTGGTCTAATTTACACTGTCATTTATAATTGATAATTGATATATTTTAATAACTGAACGGTGAAGATTGGAGTTCAATAGTGCTTAACAGACCTAACAAATCAGGTTAAGGTAAAGGAACAGGTAAGTCTTACCTGTGAGCAGGTCTTTCAGATTGTCCTCCACTCCATCTGGAATCTGGTACTGACCTTTGCCAATGTTTTCAAATAATTTAAATATGTTGTCTCCTTCAAACGGGTACACACCTGTTGTCATGTTGTACCTATCCAGGTAAACATATAATGTGATGACCTAATTTCTGGACATAGCCATTGGTCAATACAGAGAAAATTAAATGACAACAAGACAAGTTGGATCCCAGTACTTACAGGGTGACCCCGCTGGACCAGATGTCCACTTTGAACCCAGAGAAAGACTCCAATCCATTGGCAATCTCGGGAGGTTGGAATGCTGGTGTTCCCTGACTGGTGTGGCAAGTGTCATCCCTCGCAAACGCATCGATGGCCTAAAAGGTCAATGGTCTACCATTAGGTGCTTATTAAGGGAGACAGGTAACTGACTAGATTATCATCAGAGCCTGACAAAGTACATCAGACCTATGTAGACAACAAACACCCACAATGACGCAATAGATAACAAGATCAGTTGTAAATACCTCTGCAACACCTAGGTCAGTTATTTTTAGAATTTCCTCTGTTGATAAAAGTAAGTTGCCTGGCTTGATGTCTTTGTGAACAATGCCCTGGGAGTGTAGATATTCCAATCCCTCAACCAGCTGTCTGAAGTACCTAATACAACAAAATGATCATCTTTGCTAGATATCATCATATGACAAATCTAACTGTTGATATCCAGTGTCACAACAAATAAAATCAATGATATGCAAATTTATGCATCATAAAATTGTCATTACTCTGAACAGACTGAGGATTAGGTATGACCTGTAATAAATTTAGACAAGCATCATACCTGTGAGCCTGAAATATTGGAAATCTTTTATCAGGAGCAGCTTCCAATAATTCCTGTAGTTCTCCAACACAGTACTCCATGATCATATACCTGACTGTTAAGGATAGTGGTGTCTTAGTTCATCATATGGTACCTTATCAATTGCTCAAAACTTCTGCCCATGCAAGTTGGAGCGTTTAATAATAATGTCATCAGTAATGGTACATATACTGGTATTTGTATTTGTAATGATATTTCCAAACTGAGAAAAAGGATACATTTTTTGTTTTTCTTCATTTTCAAGCAGGTCTGATAGATCAATGATGTGTCGGTGCTTTAATCGCTTTAAAAGTTGAATTTCTCTGCAAATAAAGCAATAGATGTTTTTAATTAAAGAAATAGAAAAGATAAACAATTAAACATTCATAAAGTAATACATGTATATACATTATCTACATCTTTAAGTCATCTTACCATACCAATACTCTGGAAAGAAGCTACACTCAATACATTTGACAAAAACATGTATTGGCATAACAATATATCACATAATAAATTGTTCATTTCTTAAGATCTGAATCATTAATCTATATACGTCTTTTTAGGATGAAATTTTACATATTTATTTTTTTTCCCATGGCAAAGATTCTTGACGGTTTGGCATAGCCAATGTTTGATTAGTAAAAAGATCTCAAACAGGACACCAAATATTCTTAATAATTTTGTTGTTGTTACAAGATCATCCCCAAATAAATCAAGAAATTAGAGTAAAATTAAAACTGGGACAAGATTAAAATAATCCAAATCTGCAAAATTGATACGATTGTCCCCTAGGCCGAAATTCTCTGGCCATTTTTTTTTTTTTTAGGATTTTGATATTTTACTTGCCAGAAAAACGTCAGAACCATTGCCAATATGAGAATGCCGCTTCCAGTTGGAGGTTTAGTTTTCGTAATGGCACCTGTTCTGACGTTTTTCTGGCATGCAAAAAAAAACCTGTCACATATTTTTGGATGATTGTCCCCTTGCCAGTATTGCATAAAAAAAACACCTTAGAAACTCTACTTATTGTAGATGAAAAGAAGTTTTTGTGAGCAATCAGACATAAGGTACATAAGCATTACTTTTTCCAAATGAACTCGTGTAAAGAATGAAAATCATCTCATTGTGAAATGAGTAGTAAATTAGAAATGACCAATAAAAAATGAACAAATTAGCCTTGCTGTTTGATTTTGAATACCTAACCTTTATTTCGTCGTCTGATTACGTGTTAATACCTATGGTCCCCATGAGCATCAACCCTTGTTTACCTTTTCACATTTTGCTCCCCGTTGTTTATTTTCCTCAGTTTTCTCCTCTTGATTATTTTAATTGCACGTCTTTGTAATGTTTCTGTATCTAGAGCTTCTTTAACTTTTCCATATGAACCCTCCCCTAAAATGTCCCCCATTAAATATTTCCCCACTAGTTTGGCCCTTCTGTGAGCTCTGTACACAACCTCCGCCGAGTCGATTCGCGTGATTCTTGGAATGTCATCTTCTCCGTTTAGAAAACTTATTTGGTCTACTGAAGAAATTCCAGCATCGTATTCGTGTGGTGCGTACATGGCATTGTGCACCATTTCATGGCCTGCCATAGTTCTATAATTGAGATATCAACGTGTTTTTGCGCCATGAAAAACATCACAAGTTGCATTGCTAGCTCCAGCAGACATTCGCTGACTCCATAACAGTTGATCCTCAAAGCGAGACTCACTTCCGTAAAGAGGGGCTAATTACGCCAAACATCCCCAAACACAATGAGCACTGAACGATGTACGTGAGTTAAGTTAATAATGACAAACAAAATTCTAAAAAATAACATTTGATGAATTGAATATCTAAATTATGTTTTAGAATCAATTAAATACAGGCATCCATAATTTTTGAATTTGTTTAATGAAATTACACCATTTGTTCATCAAATTTACATGTATTTCAGTTTGTTTTCCGATACAAAATATATTACAGTTGGGATTATTGAGTGTTCTCCATATTGTTGTTTAACATTATTTCATATTCCTTTCATTCTCTCATAAATTTCTGCTTGTCTTACACTATGCCATGTATACACTCTCGCTGTATTAATATATTGCTCCTATTAATTCCCAGTTGCGTTCATGACCCCAGTAATTGCAATTGACTCATCAATATTCTAAAACATTTTTAAATGAAATTTTATAAAAAAAAAAAATAGCATTTGTAGTAAAGAAAAAACTATTTACCTTAATAATGACTTTATTAATTGTATGGCACATTATCTTTAAACGATCACTTTATACTACTTTATGGTGGCATATCTCTGGTATGGTGGCATATCTCTGCCCCTTGAGTGCAAGTTATTTTTCTATCAAATATGTCGACATGCAAGATAAATATTTTGACATGCAAGATAGTTATGGCAACTTGCAACGTAACTATGTTGACATGCAAGAAAATTGCTATAAAATAAAAATTTTATGATATCTCAAAATATCTAAAATTTCGTCCACAAGTGACATACAAGATGATGCTAGATGCTACTTATTTATGTCGACATGCAACTTATTTATTTTAACATGCGAGATAAATATGTTGACATGCAACTTATTTATGCTTACATGCAACTTATTTATGCTTACATGCAACTTCTTTATGTTGACATGCAACATATTTATGTTGACATGCAACTTATCTATGTCGACATGCAACGTAATTATGTTATCATGCAAGATACATATGTTGACATGCAACATATTTATGTCGACATGCAACATAGATATGTTGCATGTTGACATAACTATCTTGCATGTCGACACATTTGATAGAAAAATAACTTGCACACAAGGGGCAGAGATATGCCACCATACTCTGGCCCTTGTGTGCAAGTTATTTTTCGACCAAATATGTCGACATGCAAGATAACTATGTTGACACGCAAGAAAATTGCAATCAATAAGAATTACTTATGTCAACATGCAACTTAGTTATGTTGACATGCGAGATAAATATGTTGACATGCTACTTAGTTTAGTTCACATGCGAGATAAATATGTTGACATGCAACTTATAAGTTGTATGTGAACTTAACTAAGATGCATGTAGACATAAATATGTTGCATTTCAGCATATTCATCTTGCATGTTAATAAAACTACATGTAAGTAGCATGTCGACATAAATAAGTTGCATGTCGACATAAAGAAGTTACATATCAACATTAATTAGTTGCATGTCCACATAAATAAGTAGCACGTCGACATATTTATCTTGCATGTCAACGTAACTAAGTCGCATGTCAACATATTTATCTGTCATGTTAACATATATAAGTTGTCGACATAAATAAGTAGCGTCTGGCATCCTGGATGTCACATGTGAGCGATATTTGAGATATTTTGAGATTTTTATAATTCTTATTTGATTGCAATTTTCTTGCATGTCAACATAGTTACGTTGCAAGTTGACATAACTATCTTGCATGTCAACAAATTTACCTTGCATGTCGACATATTTGATAGAAAAATAACTTGCACACAAGGGGCAGAGATAAACCACCATACGACTTATATCAGCATATTCAATTAAACAATAAAATGCTTTCTTTAGTGATTCATGCGGAATAAGAATGTGGCGACATTGCAGAAAAAATAGATCTAACCGCGTTAGATTTTTTCTGCAATGATCGCTACTTTAATAACCCACATGAATCATCAAAGAAAGCATTTTATTGTTTTTATTTACATCTTTTTTTACTAGTTAATGAATTTATTCTAAAAAGTAAGTAAATTTCACTAAATTACTGTTAATGTACATTTATTTAGTAAGTTCGATTATCGTTAAAATGATTTTTATACCCTAATTTTAACTTTTAAAGACGCACCATAGCACTGCTAGACCAATGTGAAATGGTTACTGGCTCAAACTGGAAGCCACCAATGGTTAACTAACGCGGGTCATGTATTTTTTCTTCAATGTCGCTACCTTCATATACCGCACGAATCACCAAAGTAAGCATTTTATTTAGCATTATATTTTGTTTATTTTTTATTTTTTAGTCTCCTGCCGGTTTCACCGGGGGGGGGGGGGGGGACTGTAGCTTTCCTCTGCGTCCGTCAGTCCGTCTGTCTGTCCGTCCGTTCTTTTATCTCTGATTAAAGTATAACATCTCGTTTATACAATAATAGTTTTGAAATAGATGTATGCGTCGAAGTTTTCATATAATAATATAAACCGGTAGGAGACGTGTATTGCTTATGCAATACATTCAGAATGCTTGTTGTTTTTGTTTGGGGGGGGGGGAGGTTGTTGAGTGACTTACAGTTTGAACCAGTAACCATTTTACAATGGTCTAGCAGTGTTACGGCGACTTTGTTCAGGCCTCAGGATCATGAAACAATTTCAGACTTGAGTAAAAATTTCAGTCAGTCATAAAATGATTATTAATGATCGTATGACGATTGAAATTTGTAATGAACAATGTTATTTCAAGACATTTTTTAAAAAGCATTTCAATTTTGTCAATGTTTTCAATCAAGAGACTCTAAGACTGCTTCAAGATCCTAGAGCCTGGAAGTCTGTAGCTAAAACTTGTAAAACCAGAGACAATTGATTCCTCTTCTAAGATTTTTAAAATGTCCTGTAGATGTTTTATCTTCTTGTGTCTCAATGGGTCCACGGAACCTGGAGGAGAGGTGGGTAGATCAACCGCCAGAATGTACGTACGTGCGCATTAAATAAACAGAGGCCTCTGGGCCATAGTGGTCACATGAAAACTCTCAATGTATGAAAGATAGTCATTATTGATATTTGCATTAAATCTAATAAGTTGGTATCAAATCCTAAGGTGATATATATTTGATATTGATAATTGAAATCTAGTATCATATAACAACAAAAGTTTCTTATTTTCCATTCAATATTTTATTATAAGGAATATCTTAAATATACTTTATATATGACTTTATCGTATCAAAATATCACGGTTTGTTTACAATTATGGCCCTTTGATAAACCAATACAGCAGTTATTGCGAAACATATTAGTTTACAGTCAGACACGTTTACTTATATATACACAATCATTGTCATCGAACTATGTTTGTACAATAGTGTTTCAAAAACATAAAGTAGGAATTATGCAGTCATGTAATTATATGTACATGTAAAACAAGATACGCAAGTGGTACAACATCTAGGTCGTCAATGGACGAGAGTCACGTGATAGCAGATTATAAATGTGGTTA
This sequence comes from Magallana angulata, assembly GCF_025612915.1. Lineage (NCBI taxonomy): Eukaryota > Metazoa > Mollusca > Bivalvia > Ostreida > Ostreidae > Magallana > Magallana angulata. Next base: position 52,883,721 of record NC_069120.1, read on the forward strand.
CCTTGGAATCATTGGTTGAATATTATTGCACATAAAAACACCCTCTCGCTAAACACTAACTTTCGTAAGCTTATCAATGGTAACAAATTAAAGTTTCTATCACAACGGAACCAAGTATGAATGATGAATTTCAAGATGGTTGTACAGGAGAGGAAATGCTGCACGTTTTACAGAGAACGAGCAGTTTTACAAGTTTCATTAACCGGCATATGTCACAAAGAATAGCGTTCCTGTATCTGAATAAATTCATTAACCTTGCGTTTTGAAGCAATTGTTTGTTGTTGGTTTATTTTAAAGAGTTGTTTGTAGATTATATGGTATACCTCAGTAAAACGTGAACATACAAATATTAACGACCACAAAACATCATCGGGAACAATGTAAATATACCATTTCTTTTCACGCTAATAATTTACCTAAATCATGACCATGATAAAATTCAAAGCTGCACTATAGGAATCTTAACATGGTACATGTATATTCAAAAGAATTATCACATAAAGCAACCTTGTTCTGGCAATCCGACGTTATCCGACGGGGGATCTAAATAGCACTGACACTTTGACAGTAAAAGTGTTCAAAAAATAAAAAACAATTCAGCATTCTCCATATATGATAGAATCTCAATATTAAGTCATTGCATAGCCCCTGGAATTCCGTTTAAATCGCCAGGTCAACTTCTCCCACATAGTTTGTTTATTGTTTCTTAGTTGTTTGGGTTGACTCTTTCTGAATAATTCCGCGTTCATATCAAAATCGTCCCCCGTTTCGTGTCCACTATCAGCGCTTCCGTTGCTGCCATTCTCGTTGTAACGACTTCTTAGAAAGTCCTCGTATGATCCAGTGCTTACCTGCTGAAGCGGAAGTCGGTCTTTCCCGCGCTTCATGTAGCGCCCCATAGCGGTAGTACTTTTCACTGTTCTATCATCATAACCAATTTTACAATCAGTATAACTAAAGTCACGAATTGTTCTCCGTCCCATATCTTCTTCAGGGACTTTATTCAGACTGGAGGATTTCACTTGAGTTGGTTTGGATTTCGAATGACCGTCTTTCTTTTTCCCGGGATGCGACACCGGACGATTTGGCGGGTTTTTCCGCTTATATTTGATCTTGTTCCTCCACGTGTACGTGTGGTCTGAGAAATAATCCTCGTCCTCACTGTCGTGTAAATATTTGGAGAAGTCGTCCCCTTCCATCTCTCGTTCCGTTGGTGGCCGCAGCGCATTCGAGTTGAGTGATGGCGGATAGACTTTTTTCGCCGTTTCGTCGTCATCATAGTCGGGTTCGGGCTCGTAGTCCGGGGCGGGGTATTCCTCCTCAGCCTCTAGTTTTGGCGAGGCTAGAACTGGGGGAGGGGGCGCCGGTCTTTTCTTGTGTGTGGGTTTGGTATCAATTACTGAAATCTCGTCTATCATTTCAACATCACCGGATTCAGTCTGTTGAGATAAAATATCGTCTACGTTTTCACCGAACAGAGGGTTTTTGCTAGTTTTCTCGAAATCTAGCATTGAATCGTTTTCAGCAGCGATGGTGGGTGTTTCCTCCGGTTCATACACTGGATTGTCGGAGCCGAATCGTGGGAAGAATTCATTCTCTGGGGGCGTGTCTATGATATCCGATGATTGATGGATTGTGATGGGTGTGTCCTTATCACCAATTATCATGTACTTCTTTGGTTCTTCAACAAGTTCATCCTTGTCATTTAGTTTCTGGAAGTCCGTTTTATTTTCATCCTTACTTTTGTAGTTAGATAGTATCAAGGACTTGGGCTGGTAGTTGCCGATCTTAGGGAGGGCGAATGACCGGCCCGGGGGCTGGGGGGCGGGACGGCTCTTGTTAAAGTTAAGACGGGCTTTCTCCTCAAACTTCTTGATCTGTGTCCGGACTTTCTGCTCTTTCTGCTCCCCCTCCCCAGGAAATATGTCCATCACAGGGGTCCGTTTGTCTTTTCTGTCCATCATGATCTGAAAGCATCGAAAAGTTAGTTTTAGTATTGAACACCCAAAATACACCAACAGAATTCTGACCAGGAACACTGCGCAAGGGGCAGAGTGTGTGTCAATTTTTGTGTAAGGGGCTTAGCTAATACAATGGCGAGTGTGTTCTATTTAACAAAAGCTGTCCGTTGATCCACGGTTATGTTTTTAAATGTGGGAATTAAATAAAAACACAATGTATTATTACGACTGGTTGCACTAGACGCTATACATAATTATACAAGTGTAAACTGTTTAAAGCGCCGGTATTCCCAGAATCATGGTATATAGCAGTACGTTTTTGTTCATTAGAAATTAAGTTCCAACTTGATTTAGTTGCATTGCTTGTTGGAATACATGGTGTCCGCCGTCAAAAATATACTTTTTTTATTTTCTAAGAAAAAAATTACAAGATGAAATTTATTATTCAAAATAATTGAGAGAGAGAGAGAGAGAGAGATAGAGAGAGAGAGAGAGAGAGATTTTGTACCAATGTATGCACTTTTACACTTGAAATTGAATGATTTAAACAGATGAAACCTGCATATCAATATGCAAAACCATGTCTGTGTATTTCATGACGCACTGGGTCTTTAGTAAGTAAGGTGAATTGTTTGCCGTTACTCAATGTTTAAATAAACGTCCAAAAGAGTTTACATTAAACAAGTTCTGACTACTTTTAAAAGTCAGCTCTGCAAGTTGTTAAGCCTAGCCCGTATACTGATGGATGGCCAGATAAATATTATGTCTAAACGCCAAGATATTTTTGTCCAGCAACAAAAATATGACTGAATTTTTTTCAGCTTCAGATAAAAAAAACATACGGAAAAAAGTCTGGAAGACATGTTCAATATTAGTATTATTAATTAAGAAAAAATATCACCTGGTTGGCAATATACATTTTTCAAGCGTGTGATTAAAAGATGTAATTAAACAATTCCTGTTTGTGACCGAAATGAGTCCCTGGTGATTTTATTTTCCAGGATCAATACAGTTGCAGACAGTATCATTATTCAGAATATAGAATAGCGACTCAAGAATGGTCTCATTTTCGTACAGAAACGTGGTGAAATCAGGGTGTTATTTGTCAATTTAGAACTGTTAGACTGATAGAATGATACAAAAACCCCAAACGATGAGAATGCTACTGAAAACTCTAACTTCACCAAAAACTGCCTGTTACATGTTCAGATACATATATCAAACGATTTTCAGCAAAGTATCTTACCTATATAAAGCAAGATTAATTAAATCGGTAAGGTCAGACGTAATTGTCCGGGGGTAGATTGCACTGACACCATTCCATGGAGTGCTCGGGTCGTGATTTAACTTTCGTGGTTTGTTTGATTACATTTACCTAACTTCAGATTTTACTAAGAGGTTTAAAAAGGGTATGGGAGCAAACGATAGCAGGTACAAATTGTCAAGTTCCTTGAAAAATCCCACTTTTAGGGGTTTTTTTACGAGTAGTTTTATGTCGGACCATTATGCAATAGGGTCTTGTTACTGTCTTAAATTACTGTGCTTTTGTTACAACAATTTTGAACAAAGCAGGTTATTAGATATATGTACATCCATTCTACTTATACAAAGTTAGACTGAATAAGAAAAAAACAACTTATAAAACTTTACTATCTTTACAAACTGTATATAATTTCTCGTTGCCGTTTTTCTATTTAAAAAAAATCCAACATAAATTTACACATCCCCTCCCCAATCTCGCCAATAAAATGACAAAATACCGTTTAATACCATTCTAATTTCGTGAAAGAGACAGGTGAACAGGTGAGTTATTTCCAAAATGTCAACGTGTCTTTTGTTTTAAATTCTGTAGAAACTATAATGTACAGTTTAACAGTTTTATCAATCAGATTAAAAACACCCCCATTCAGATTAATGTACGGGTGGTGACAGGGCGTGGTGTCACACAGAGCACTTACCGCCCGATCCACTGACCCTTACCCCCAGGACCCGACCAAGTAGTTCCCAAACAACAATATCTGAACACTATTTACAACCCTTAAAGAAAACTACGCACCTTTAGTCAGAAAATTCACGCCATTTTAGAAACATGGATCCATGTTCAGGCAGACATTCTTGTTTAAACAGAAAAAATGCCAACGTCACGACTGGGATCTTATTCAGCGTCACTCAGGCATGGCACCCAGGGTTTGTTCTGAATTATTTAGACGACGGCAGTCCATTCAGCGATGGGTACTCTAGTGGAATTAACTACCGCGTTCTTGTTGAAAACAGGGCGTTCCCGATTTATGCCACCAAGTGTGAAGCTTGACTTGTGTATCCCGGGACTGTATGTAGGTCCATCATCACTGGACCGTGAAGCAATCGACCAGGCTCTCTGATCAATAGCGCTGATCAATGGGGGAGATAGAAAACATAAAATATACGAGGGGTTCCTATTAATTTCAACAATAAAGCGGCTCCATTACAATGATTATAGTATGGGTGACATTAACCGACCCATGGACAATTGCATGGTGCCGACGTAGACACGTGGGCCGTACATTTTCGATGTAAATGCAAAGTAATTCATCTGAACTGGGTCGTTTTAATCACTCAGGGGTCAACAGCAGAATTTCCTGAGATGTAAAAACAGCAATTTTTGCATAAAATTACACCTTTATATTTTACACCTTTGTAAATTCTGCATGTGAGATGTGTAGTTTTGCTACCATTATTAGTCAACTTTATTAAGTCATTACTGATTATTTGAAGCGATGCTTAAAATTATGATATGAGTAGGAGTCCTGATCTAGATAAAGAGCACCTGCTATGTATGTGAAAACAACATTCAATGCATAAAATCTATAAACACGCATTGTTGTAATGTCAAATGTAAAATGAATTTTTTGAATTGAAATAGAGTGTGTAGAGAGAATTTCTTTCTCTACTTTCCACGAAATTTTTAAGTCGACATTGCATGTCATATGAGCAGAATGTTAAAATACAAGACAGAATATATATATATATATATATATATATATATATATATATATATATATATATATATATATATATATATATATATATATATATGAAATAAAACATATTTGTTTATTATGACCCTGTTGTCAGATGACATCTTTATTGAAATAATTTTCGTTCCCTGAAATGCAATAAATGAATTATAACTAAAATATGCATTAAAAAAGGTGACAGTACTTCAGTAAAGCTATCGCTCCGGACAATAAATATGAACGACAACATTTGGGATGCCGAAGTCTCTATGTGTGTGCACAATGCTGCTCTATAACAAATCACTACTAAAAAGATTCCCGAAAGAAAATTTGCTCGTATGTTGTCAATATTAATCATTAGGTAAATAACTCAGGTAAAATCAAGGGTGGACAGTGCTTGGTAGCATGCCTTATGGGTTTTGTTTATAAACACAATGTAAAGTCACCTAAAGAGGTATAACGCATTTAATATGCGATTTCGCCTCCATTTCGCGTTTTCGCAAACATTAGGCATTTTCAATATTATATATCAATAAAACATTTATATGAAGTATATTCCAAGAAACGCAAATCACAATCACACAATTACCATGATAAAAGAGTCTTAATTGTCTGACACGATATCATTAAAATCTTCAGGTTTTTTTTAGGGGTTTATAGGAATAGTTAATATGCAATAAAAAGTTGGATAGTTTTACTATTTGAACCATCTTAAATTAACCCGAAGAAATCTTACTATAAAATTATGTTCTTAAAGGTATCTTATACAGTCATAAATAATGTCCGATATATTATAAACAGGTCTCTTCGTTAACACTATACTCTATTTACACTAATACATTGCATATCGCTGGAAGTTATCACGGTTCAGAATATCAAATACCAACTGACTTTATACACAGAGTTTTATATATTCATTTGTCGATGCAGGTTTCCTGAATTTATGACAAATCAGTGATTACAGGCACCATTATAAAATCAGTACCCAGGTTTAGAAATCTTATTGGGACAGGTATCTGTATCCATACTAAGTAACAGGCACTTTCCGTTCAAACACAGGTGTAGGCGAAAAATGGGAAAGAGCATTAAATACACCTTTCTTATCGAACACTTTACTACATACCATATGCAAGAAACATGTAATAATGTGAACATTTAGTAGTGGATGGTTTGTTACGTTGCATGGAAAACGTAGTACATGTACCCCAATGGATCTATGTTAAATCATTGTCATATTTTTGTAAATTCTATACTTATGTAAATCCTTTAATCGCTGTGATTTGTACGTTAAAGATACCAGCGCTGAAGAGAACAAAGATGGAGAGTAGAAGAATTTCTAGCTTTTTTATTTCTGTAAAGATGTTTATAAACTCATCCTCTCCTTGTGGTCTTACTCTATATACCTTTCTTGAAAGATGCCTGTGAGACCATACGCATAAAAATAAAGCCACTAAAAATCCCAAACTTTATATTTACTCTCAGTAGGAATGATGCGTGTAAAATAATTACATTTTTAAAACCAATTCTTGAATACGCTTCTGTAACATTTAAATTGCCTTTTTTAAATTGCAGATTAAAAATCATCCCTATGTACAAACACATAAAAAAGGAATGGAAAAAAGTTATAATTCATACAAGTTCTCAAAACTTACAAAAATTCTAACCAGTTGGTTTAAAATATATTTCTGATATTGTTATCAAAAGATGGCCCTTCTAATCGATGACACCTGACAAATTCTTATCCAAATATACCTTTTATAAAAATATACTTAACTATCCCAATTGTACTAATGCGTGGATAGAATGTATATGACTATATATAGTCTATCCATCATTTAATAAATGATAAATATAGTTTATAAGCATTGGAATTTGACGTGTATAAAGACATTTTAAAACGTAAATAATTTCAGGTACTAAAATGATACAAAAAAAGAATTTTTTAACATTAATTGCTGTGTGTACAATGCAAAAAAAGTGATAACAAAAAATTGTAGAATTTGTTTGATATCTTTTATGTTTCTATTTGCCGGATTTTTCTTAGCCGATCGGATTTTTCATTTTATCGATAAATATACACAGCGCCACCTGCTGTAAACAAAATCTTCGCAACCCAGAAAATATGAACTGGGAGAACAAATTTTCTTCTATTCTTCGTGAAACCGAGTCAAACTTGTCAAAGGCTAGGGTATGTAAAGCATGTTGTTAAGATATTTTGGATGCATTTTGTGATTTGTTTCGTTTTCCTAACAATCGCCCTAAATCTGTTAACCCGAATCGCCTTCAATATTTCCATTGTTTATGTTGACGCCCCAGGCCATTATATTTATATTTTTTTCCAGAGGAAGCTTTACACACCTGGACATGGACATCTAGATTTAACAAGTAGGGGTTGTAAGTATCCTTACTGTTATCAATAGGAAGAAACGCGAAATATATTATGACTTTTTTCTTTTATATTTAGCCAGTACTCCATGTAGGCTAGTTTTTCTTTTAGTTGACCTTCTGCATATGATCTGTCGCAGTTGCTAACGACAACTTGAATTAAAAAAGGTTTATTTCAAAGTCATATACAAAGATATTGTTAAGATTAACTAACACCATAAATGATTTTGATTGTTCTAGTCAGCAGCTCACTGCCAATGAGGCGAGCTTCCTCTCTGCTGGACATGTCAGGGTATGTCCCCATGATGACCAGTACCCCCCAGGTAGCTGCCCTGACCCAGTCATCTCTCACTCAGCCTCAGCTTGCCAACTCGCTCCAGGAGAAGATGGAACAACAAAACAAGGTCAGCACGAAACATTCAAGTGTACATCTGTGATTAATTTTAAAGCTGAACATCGCTTGTTAATAGGCAATGTCACACAAGTACCTGGTATATAAGCCCTTCGATTTCGTTTCACCCGATTGCACACCTGAAACTCGTGGCCGACATGTAGTATTCCTTCGTGGTTTTTGTATTTTATGCATTTATTTTTTATTCTATGTGCATATTATGTTTGTAAATAATGCATTGACCAATTTATTTGATGTTAGTATTCTCCTGGCTTGAAAACATTGCGTAAAATTTGATAATTTCATCGCGACCTAGTAACACGGCGACGCTATATGTACGTCCACACAGGTGAGGCCTCTAAAGCAAAGTACTTTGAAATGTTTAGCGGTCTTTGCCTTATATAGGTGTTGTAGGGATAATGGTGATGAAAGAGAAATATGGTGGACAGTGCCTATTTACGAGCGGTGTTCAGCTCTGAATCATACCCTTTGATCCGCTCACATAGATTGCTTACTGAAATGATGTAGCCCTCTGCAATGGTTACTATCTGATATTTTCAATGTTTTCAGGGATGAATCACCCTTATAAAGATCCTTTGGAATAATAGCTCCCCCCTTTCAAATAAATAAAGGAGGGCACACTAAATTGCTAGTGAATATTTATATATTTAAAAGGTTACTAGAGCAAGCAAAAAAAAAAATTGACCGTCTGTTGGCATTTATTCAGATCCTTGCTTAGCAATCTAAATGAGAAAAGCAAAGGGTCTGATTTTACTCTTTCATGTAAAATAATCCAACTATAAATTATCATTATTATACATTGTACATTATATTGGTTCCAAGTAATAAGTCTACATAAATGCTGTGTATTTATTCTTTGAATTTGCCTTGTTTTCAGCTGATTGACCAGCTAATGCAGATGGTAAACAAGCTTGAAACTGACAGGAATAACTACAGTGAACAGATGAGGGATGTCAGAGGTGTGTAATGTAGGCCTCTGGGACCTTTTTGTGTTAACATTTGCGATTTGCTGCAACATTTTTGAATGCTAATGTTATAATCTTAAAGATGTTTCATCTCATAGCTAGTAAATGATACACATATGGTTTAAAATACCTACCAATAGAAAATGGTGGCTCCATATAAATGTTTTCCTAAACTGCTTTTTTATGTGTAAATAAATGCCAAGGAACTAAGGTTGCAAAATTATCATAAGGGTGGATACATAATATACCAATATACCAGAAGTAATAAAGCCTGGTGTATTTTAGAACATTGTATAGTCAAAAAGCAGTTTGAGGAAGTTTTGTTGATAAATTGACTGAAGCAATGCAGAAATAATCCTGTTTATAAAATGCATGAAATAGTGTATTGAACCTGTCTGGCTACTTGTTAGAGTAATCTATAAGCAATGGCAGTGATTTTCATTATGTGTTTGTGTTGTAGATCAGTTGTATCACCTGAGGACACACAGCCCCAAACCCGATCGGGGAGGAGATGTGGAAAACAAAATTGACCGTCTTCGGCAGGACTTACAGAGCAAGATTAACAATGTACACCTCCAGCTCCAGAGAAACGCCATAGACAACACGGTCCACAGAGACATCAGGGACATGTAAGTCAGAGGGAGGGGTCAGAGGGAGGCTCCAGGGTTACATAGCTCGCCCGTTACTGGCCTGAATGTCCAATATGCAGTTACATTGTGGATGTATATATAATACCAAGAAATTAAAGATGATTTAACTTGTATGGAGTCGTATTACAGCATTTATCTTTATTTGGCAGGAAGAACAATATACAAGATGACTTAGACCTCATGAAGAGGGATATAGACATCCTGAAATCTAGAATGGGTAAGGAGATGGAAGATAGTGCACGGATCATTCAGATATTGAGTTGTATTGAAATGTAGTAAAAAATAGCTACTATACTTGAAGTGTAGATGAGGTATACTTTACTGATGTATAAAACTTTGAGTTGACCTCCTTAAATATAGTTGACACAGGAAGAAAAAAATTGTATACTCCTTTTTGTATTTCATTTCTAGGAAAAATAGAAAATGAAGTATTGTCTGTTGTTAAAAACCAGAGAGGAGTGCCTCAATATGAAAAGGTTGGAGAATTTTTTTTACATAGATTCTCATTTGTTCATAAACTGGTAGTTAAAATGTATCATATTTGTCATACACTATATCCTTTGATGATATTCAATTTTAATATACATATGTGTATATATGTAGGTGCTAAATCGGCCGTCTTCTCTGAATTCCACCACTGACACTATGAGTCGAGTGAGGGACCAGTACCAGATACAGGAACTAAGGTAAGAGGACACAAGCCCCATCACAGATCTCTACTAAATGCATGAGCACATATGTACTCTAATACCTGACAGGCTCAACATACTCTGTGACTGTGTCTGTAGGTCGATGTGTCCATGTGTCTGTAAGTGTAGTGTGTCCATGTGTCTGCAAGTGTAGTGTGTCCATGTGTCTGTAGGTCGAGTGTGTCCATGTGTCTGTAGGTCGAGTGTGTCCATGTGTCTATAGGTCTAGTGTGTCCATGTGTATTTAAGTCTAGTGTGTTCATGTGTCTGTAGGTCGAGTGTGTCCACACTGAGGAATAAGCTAGATAACCTGGAGTACTCGCTGGGAAGTGGATCAGCCACGCCCAAACAGCGCTATACGTCAAACAGCGGCGTCAACACACCCCTGTACATCAATGCCAAGTCGTCACAGCTCTACGATAATGATTTCACAGGTTCTCTATCGGATTGTTGTCATTTGTATTTTTTAAGCTTAATCAACCAGTTTAATTTCTCCTGGTTTGATTTTATCATTGCTACATAGTAAATCTAAGTATATGCTTGACCTCTGATTGACCCTTTGACTTGTAGGTTATAAATCGGAGAAATCGGTGAACAGTGTGATGGATCTAGACGACCTTGGCCTTTCTGATGAGGATGAGAGCACAGACTTTGAAATGTTTAATCCACAAAGGGTCAAGATCAGCTCTACAGAAGTAGACTCAGGTTTGTATTTACTGGTTAGAACTCCTAGATCTGTAATGTGGGAGGATGTGGTGTTCTATAGACAAAAATTTGTATTGGAATCTCAGTCAAAGGCAAGAGGAATGTATCCATTCCAGGATGAGTTTAGAGATCTTTAGCCATTGTGTGATCTGTATTCAGACAGGATATGGATCAAGATATCCTAAGCAAGACAATTTATGTAGAAGATACCACGGTGTAGTACCTAAACGACTGCTATCAGTAAAAAACAGCGTTCGGTGTTTCTATTCGAAAATTGAACGGTTGCTAGTTGAAAAAAGCATGCACGAAACGCATGGATCAAGCCACAAAATTGACGAAAAATGTACCCAAACCATGTAAGTGTTTAAATAATCCGTGTGCACGGAACATGTAAGGTATTATTATAATATTTTATAAATGTAGTTTGGAAAATAGTCCTATGAAAAATCAGAAATAGAGAAATTTCCTAGGTCGGTGACGAACTAAAAGGCTGTTACAACCAAGTTTTAAGCTGATATTTTCATCTACAAATCATAGTTTGTTTGTTCTATATTATGAAAAAAAGCATTTATCTATTCTGATTCATTAAGTAATACAAAATAAACAAGAAAGTATATTTTGATCGAAATAATTTGACAACAAATGATTTTTTAAAGTAACGGTTGCTATTTGAAATACTGATATGTTCGCACCAGCTATAAACTGAAAACGATGCACCGGCTACTATATGAAACTTAAATTTCTTTTCCAGCTAGAAAAAGAAAATCAAACTTATGGCTGCACAAGCCTAAAAAATCTAAAACACATCACACAGAATATGAGACATCAAGTGCTTCAACGATTTCAACTCCACCAAATCGCGTTCAACCATGCAGCGCTAATCTACGAAATGCACCCTTAAAAGCCATGATTCCACAGTAACCTATGACATATTAAGTCTGTCCAAAGTTACTGTTTCTTTCACCTTTGAGCCATATTTTTTTTTTTACAAAATACACATAAAGAGAATAAGAAAATTTAAAATCAATTAAAAGAAAAATATTGAATATTTGTTTATGGAGGGTATCCCTTTTTTACCGGGAGATTTTCACAGGAATAAAAACAGATTTCTAATGGAGATTTGTAATTGGAAAATCTGATATCTTTTTCCCATTCGGAAGAGTCTCAGAACACCTTAACATGATTTTCTATTGATATCATATGGGTATCAGAGTTCAAAATTCACTATATATACCGGTATACATCTCAAAAAATGCAAGTTAGAATTTCCAAATTGCAAAGTTAAAATTTTTGTTACTCGCAAAAATTTATGACGGACTACTGTATACAGGGAAATATTCGCCTGTTTTATTTTAGTCCCTTTCGCCTCTTTTGTCAGCGGGCAAGTACTGTGCAAACATTAACTAACCTCATGCGGAACGATATTATTTTCATGAAATGTAAAAAATTGATAAAGGATGAAATGTGTACATTTATAGGTAGGTCATACAGGTAAACAGTCTCAACTTCTCGGGCACTGCTAGCTCACATCACGACGGATAGTAAAACATAATGTATTTAAATCAAATTCTATAAAAATAAAAAAAAAAGGGGGGGTGTCATGAACGACTATGTAATACATTCCACAGGTGCATGAGGACGGGACCCCCCCTCACCCACAACAACATTCACCCCACATTCCCCAGTTATTTTTTCATCATTTATTTTTTTAAATTATATGTTGATGTATTGAATGCTACACTAAAAATTCAAAATTAACGCGAAACAAGCTATATATAAAAAATATACCAGTGGTATTTTTTTTTTTATACATAGCTTATTTCGCATTAATTGTGATTTTTTTTTCTAGTGCAGCATACATCAACTTATAATTAAAAAAATAATTGATGAAAAAATAACTCGGGAATTTGGAGGGGGGAATGTGATGGGGGGGGGGGGGGGTCCCATCCCCAAGCACCTGTGATACATTTGAGGTGGTTTCGAGCTCTGTTGGAAAGGTTGGAGAGTTGCGAAAGTCTTATTTTTAAACGGTTACTATAGAATAACATATTTCAACTGTATGATTCAATGCATATACATGGATGTTATTTTATAGAGGTTAGAAAGTGCACATTTCCAATAGAAACCGGTGTCGTTGTCTAATAGTAGCCGTAACATACGGCTTATCGAGTAAAATCGTCATAGTTTTTATGCAAACATAGAAAATGGATAATTCTTGCAATCAAACTATTCTGTGTACAAATATTAAGAAATCAGTCGCTTCAATTTTCAAAAAAAAACTTTGATGTTGGCGCAATCATGTCCAAAAACTTAATTCGACTGCACATGTGCCCAAATCAACGACAGTTATTCACGAAGTTTTAAGTCAATTCTTCATCTTCTATGTAGGTAGCTGGATATTTTAGTGTTGAAATGTGTGTTACGTTCCGTAAGGGTTGTCAAGTTTGCAGGTTAATTAAAATCTTTGAGAAAATGAGCATTTTGAAAAGAAAAATACTTACTGTGTCGGACATCTTTTTCAGCTAGTAACCGTATAACTTTCGAATAGAAACAGCGAACGTTTTTTTTTTTTTTTTACGGATAGCAACCGTTTAGGTACTACACCGTGGATACCGTACACCAACTTTTATTTGCGTGCGAAAATTTTTGGCGAGGTTAGCGAGAGCCTCGTCGTCACAAATATTTCACGCCACGAACCAGTTTTTGTCGTATGGTTGTTAAAACAGCACCGTTCTGGATAAGGCTCGTCGTGTTGACAACGTTAGGTGTCGCAAACCAGTTTATCGACAGTTATTTGCAAAAATAAGTCCCCACAAATAAAAGTTGGTTTACAGTATATAAGCACGTTGTATTGTGGATCAAGATACTTGTTTCTCAAACAAGGATAGGGGTGGTAGATCTATGTATGTAGTCAGACAAGATTGAAGAGAAAATCTCTTGCAAGGGTATCTCAAGTAATAGTAATAGGGATGTAGTATATCCATATTTAGACATGATTGTGGATCCAGATATTCCGTATAGCAATATTACTATGTTCTACTGGTAGGAAGCAATGGTTGTTGGAGATAAAGAGATCCATAGATTTAATTTTGAAATCAGCAGCAATAGGTTAGACACCTTGAAGAGATGGCCAACTGCCATTGATTTAATATTTCTGTTTTAAGAGCCTGTTTTACAATTCTGTACATTGGAAGTTGACTCCGTTATTTTTTGTTCAATCTCAGATGAGTGATGGTAAGTTCCGGAATGTGTCGCCGACATTCATTGGTTTGCAAGCTTCATTTTTGTTGATTTTGTTTGCCATTTTATTTCTATTTTGTTGTTGCATTCTGTTTTATTTGAGACAAATTCAAGGAAGGGTATATTCCTTTCATTATTTGTTACTGATTTAAAGTCATGAATGGTAGAGAGTGTTGTTTAGCAAATTTTACTACAAATAGAGAATGCATTATTCTGTAATACAGGTAAGGATTGAATAATGTATGTGTAGGCTAGCATGCCATGAATACTTTATTACCATTAAATCCATAAAGAACTCAAGGAGGATTGTACACAAAACTAATGGTCATTTTTAATTCTCAGTCTGCTGAATTTATATTTGATAATTTGATAATATTATCATCACCTGTTTGCATTATTTATGCCATTAATCATGTAAAATTGAATAATTCTTAATTAGCTGTCAAATATTACACATTCATTCATATACATGTTGTTCTTGTTTTTAGATGAAGATCTGAACTTGTCTGACCTTGACCTAAGTGATGATGACCCTTTGGAAATCTGACCCTTTCACCGCTTGCTGTACTTGTAGACATTTTCTTGCCTTGTGAATTCCTTCCCCAGCAATACTAGCTGCAATAATGTACCCCTCTCCAAATTTTAATATCTAAGGATTAATCCCCCCCTCCCCCCCAAATAAAAAAAAAAAATCGTGAGAGGGCTACATTATATCAGCTACAGCAATACATATCAACTATTAGTAGTGCCTCAATCTTGAATATCATTCAATAAATACTTGTATACCGGTACATGTATCAGTAAAGTTATTTTGTGTGTTCATAATGGTCAGAAAGGGTTTGACCACAAAAGGCTGATCAGTCCGTTAATTTTCACTCCCACATTAGTATATGAGAAAATTGTATGGTAAATGGACAGGAGGGGAGCTTTTGGTCCAGTAGCTGCAGGTTTGTAAATTTGGATGGACGACTTGGGAGCTACAGTTTCATGTTAAAAAGTTGCAATTTACAGCGCACAAACAATTGAGGTACTTTGGGACTGATTATTCGTATTTCTAAAGAGGAATATTTCGGAATCAAATAGTTGTACAGAATGTGTAGGGAAATAAGATTAATCAGTCCCAAACTAGCACAATGAATGTGCACCATGAATTTCAACTTTTTAATACCAACAGAACTGTAGCTCCCAGGTCGTCCATCCAAACTTTTTCAGACCGGGAGCTACAGACCTGCAACAATTGATGCAGATACATAATTTATGTATTACAATGTATAACTTTCTGCACCTATATGTAACTGAAGTCATGCTTCTGTCTGTTGATGTTGTATTTTCTGTAATTTTAATCCCTTGGGATGGTGGAATTTTGAAACTTGGTTCAATGAATGAGTTGACTCCAGTCAAACTCGCAAGGGCCAGTTACATACTATTTAAAACTTCAATTATTTACAAATAATCTACACAAATGTACAAAAGTTTGAGAATAGGTGACTGTGCTTAGATTAGGCTTCATTAAGCCTGCTAAGTCAATGGCTCTTCAGATCAAATTCAACTTGCAGTAAATTTTGACATGTATACCGGTAATAAGGAAATTCAGTACCAGTATATGTACCGGTAATAAAAATTGATATGTTATTTTCTAAAGAAATTTTTCATATTTAAAAGGGAATGACAGAAATTGAGCTTACAGTGAAATGTGTATATATTGCAAATTGGGATACACTTGTCTAGGTGTTTTCCTGATTACGGTACTTCAGTACCCTTGAAAATCATTAAAGAGTTGAAATCCATACTAGTATGATTTACGATAAATTTTATTACTTATTTAAAATTCATCAAAGAAAGCAAAGCAATAAAATCTTAATACTTATACACATATAAACTGGTAGATGAAAATTATCATCGCATAATAAAATACTGAAACAAAATAATAGTAAAATGTTCAAAGCAGTAACAAAGCAATGATACTTGATTCCATACAACCATACTGCTTTAATTTGAATTTAAGAAAAAACAAGATATGGCATTAAATTCGAACTGAGCTGTGAAAACATTTGAGATTCTCTGAGAATGATGTGGGTCTGAATAACAACCAATGAATTCCTGCTGTGAATCTTTAACATGGGTCATACACTCCAGCTAAAAATGTTCCGCTAGAGACGCAATTATGAGAATTGTCCACGGTTATTAATTTTTATTATCATGTGAATCAACGCTGCAGTGCCTAGGAACAGAGCCCATCAAGCACTTCATTAATCCCTCGTCTCGGAGTCACTGTCCTCGGAATTGTTTTCCAGGAGATGGATATCAGAGGCACAGGACACCAATGGTTTGTAGAGCGTACAAAAACCTGTCGTGAATAAGAGTAACCTCAATTTTGTTACTACATTTTATCTATTATAATAACAGGCACATAGCACCAGGAGGAGGCTTAAACCTTAGTAAATTAAAAATCATTTTTAATGAAACTCAATATTTTATTGTAATAGAACTTTTAGGTGCTATGCACTCATCCCCATCCCACCACCACAAGAATACGGAATGGCTTTTTTTTATTTGCTTGTCAAGATTTTGGTAGTCAGCCCCCCACCTTCAAAAAAGAGGCTACATGCATAAACATTCTAAAATTTCATTTGCATTTCCAGCATTCAACTCTTCATTAAAAATTAACACTCAACAAAAATCCATGTTAATTCTTTTATTGCAGTTTTTAAAATTGGCTAACTTAAATATTGCACAATTAATAATATTTGTGAGAAGAATCATCTTAGTAGTTGTAAATCTTGTCCTTCTGCTTGTACAGTGATCAACATTGGATTTCATTATTCTCTCTCGCTCTCTTTCTCTCTCTCACATCACAAGCACCTGAAGTAAGTTGCATTAAGTATAGCCTATCAGCAGAAAATGCCTTCCCTTTATATTCAAAAGACAAGATATGGCATACATATAATTATGTAAAAAAATGTTTCTATATACATGTAAATTGGGTTTGGTATTTTTCTATTTTCAGTTTTATTTGGTGACTAGTTGATAACAATTCAGGTGCCTGTGATATAAACTAGACAGACAAAAACTAGCTAGATACTGCATAAAACGCCAACCATGGAACACACTTCAAACAAAGCATATAAAAGGGTAAAGCAACGTCCGTTTAATGCCATAAAAACTGATACAATTATTCTTAAAAAATGCACCTTTGTATATGTTCATAAATATATATATTCAACCGCAACTGTACTACAAAAAAAAGTTATGATGTGTACTAAAAATATTTCAAAGATAAAACAAAATATCCCCATTAAAATTAAAAGATATAAAACATATAATTAACTTACTACAAATGATATTAAACAAACAAGTTTTAGTGCAAAAGTTTCAAAGAAGAAGGTACAGTTTCTTTCTTTTTTGAAATTCAAAAGATGTTGAAATCTCAGTAAAAGTACTGATACACATACACCACACTGAACATGTGTGTACATAGTACCTAGTTATGCACTTTTATTCTGTTTGTAAAGGGAAAGTTGACTTCAACAATATGTCATATTTCTGTAGTAAACAATGATGAAAAATGTTACTTTCCCCATACTTTTTTTGGAGAGGAAAATGGGTCTGCAGCTGTCACCCTCAACAAAATAATTATATTTTATGATAAAGATATAATTTGAATTTCATCATGGGTGTCAGCTGAGAACATAATTTTCAATTCAAAAACTACTACAAAAAAGACATGGTTGCTAAGTTAAAGAAAAATTACAGGGAATGCATTTTCTATGACGTCACATACTCTTCTGAATGTCTAATCAGGTAACTATTTATAGATATTTATTTTTTAGGTATTCTTGTGTAAATAAATACTATATTTCCATTGCTTGTGACATTTGTAAAAATCCCTTTAAAACAGGGCAAAATAAGACTGAAACTGTACCTAGTTGTTACTATCAAAAATACAGAACAGAAAATGGAATGGCAAGTCAAAATACCATTACATAATTGACAAAACAAATAAAACCAAAGTTATAAACTGGTACCCTACTTTATTTAATTTGTTCACAGCTGTCAAAGATCACTGATGCAAAGTGATTTTTAAAACAAAGTGAAAGAACTTTGCCATTTGTGGCTACAGAGATTATACTTTTTCAAAAGTTTGGATATGTGATATTTAGCAATCAGAGTAAGGGCGCATGTCTGTATACATGTTTAAATTATTGCATGTACATTTACTGTGATGTATTCAAGCTCAGAGAAAATTTCATAATAAAATACCCATCATTATTTGATTCTTAATCCCTGTCAAGTCATATCACTTGTTATCAGATTTTTTGTTTCCATTCCATTTTCTGTTCTGCCTTTTAACAACACTGATACAAAAGGTGCATTCGATATTTCATGATTAAGTAAACTAAGCTGTTAAAAACATCAGCCTTGTTTAAATAACAGAAGTAGTGATACATTAACAAACCATGCTGAATGTAAAGTAGTCAAATAATGATATGATTTAAATACTTTACTAAGTTGTCAAAAAAAGACTGTGAAAGACTTCTATTAGCATGCTCTACATCCTCGGGGTGAAACAAAGCAACAAGACAGGTTAGTTGAAGTGGTACATAATGCCATGTTAGTGATGTTACTGCAAGGTCACACCAGGGATGGGGCCAGACACTACTGAATATCATTCCCCACACTACAAGTCATTTCCCTCTCCGATGTTAGTGTTGATATGGTATCCTGATCTAAGAAGTGAAACAGAGAAGATAACACCTCAGTAAAGAAGTGAGATTCTTAACAGTGCTGTTACTATAGGGAGATTTCCTCTTAAAATTTAGGTTTAACTGACATAGCTAGACACTGTAAACTTTACAATTACAATGCATACATGTAACAACTCCCTTTTTAGCATGTAATGTACACATGCTTAATAGATACCGTATGTCCATGTTTTTTTCGCGTGTCACAAAATTTACGAAAATTGGGAAAATATGCAGCATTTTTAATTTGCATCAGTCCTTTTTTGCAATTTTTAAAGTGTCTTATAAAAAATAATACAGGATATAATTTCTGCGTTTTCAATATTTTGCGATTTGAAAAAGATTGTAAAAAAAAAGCGAAAATTAGATCATCGCAAAATTACCAGATATACGATAATGTTTAAAAATGGTATCACAGAGCTATACTATGGTGGATGAAAGGATACTTTGCTTTACAGGTTCACATACTTTCTATTGTATATCTTTGAAAACCACACAGAGAACCAGACCCGGTCTTGGATTGCTGCACTCACACATGGCTGGCTAGGTACATATAATTATCTATATATGGTCATGCTTCATATATGTCTACACATATATACAACCATGCTTAAAATATGTCTAAACAAGAAAACGTAGCATTACTAAGCAACTGATATGATTAATAGAACTACACAAGCAGAAATTGAAACTGCAATCAGGTACATACAATTCATGCAATATTAAGCAAGGCCTCTCCTAAAAGAAATGATAGTCATTAAAAAAACCCACTAAAAATGAATGAAATCTACACATCTTAAGAAATTTCAGTGATAAAATTTATGTTTCTTTATGGTAAAAATAATTCTAAGCAAAACCAAGGAAAACAACATTTTAACTTTGACTAGATAGAATCTGTGCAATTTTGACAACATTTTTGGTTCAACGTCTAATTATTAAAATGAATAAATTCTCTATAAATGTGTAAGTTTATCTGGTGCCTGAATTGTGATACACAATAGGAAAGTCTACTACCCATGGTAAATGTAGTGCTTTAGGCAAGGTAATGAATTTGAAGTAGAATATTTTTAAAGATTAGAAAAGTTTAGTGAGATCACTAGTCTATGTATTCTCTTACAAAAACTGACATCTTGGTTCAGTTAAAATTGCTTGCATTCTATTAAATTACTCTTTTACATTAGGAGGTAGAAAAATACTTTAAAATGGCCATGACCACCTTCCCTCATTAAAAACTTGACCACATTAGTCGCATTATCACAAGAAGCACTACATGTGTGTTATTGCTGTAAGTATTTTCCCCTGAAGCCTCCTCTCATTCACTCACCCTTCCTCTGCCTTCTAATGAACTACTTGGCCACAGGCCATTATAAGAAGCACTGAGCAAAAGGTCCCTGAGATGTACAAACAGAGGAAGCTAACTAGACAGCAGCTCCAGGTCATAGTGATTGATCAAAGGTTTGCTACCTTCTGTTTTGTCTGCTCTCTGTCGCGGTGGGAGCAGGAAGACGATGGAGAGCGCCACCAGGGCGTGCCACACACTGTGTATATACTGGTAGTTCTCCTCGGTCTCCAGGAAGGCAAAGATGACTACACCAATCGCCGCACATATAACACCCGGCAACAGGAAGAAGAGGTAGCGGCGCTTGGAGGGGTACAATTGTCGCCGCCTTACACACTTCATAATCTGCGAATCAATATTCATCATCAGTGTTTCCTTATAAGGCTTATATATTATAAAAAATAACCACATAAAACAGTTAATAATCTACCAATCAAAATTAATCATTACTGTTAAATTAAAAAAAACCCACCCATAAACAGTGATACACTTAATAATCTGAGAATCAAAATTCATTGCTACTGTTCTCCCACTTAAACAATATATCATGAATAATTTAAGTGAACATATCCTTACACAAAGGCAGTTAAATTTTCACAAAAACCTACTTGTTAGCATCACAAAAGTGCAATACATTTTTTATTTTGCTTGAAGCATACATTATTCTTTGTCAAAGTAGACACTATCTACGACTCTTTTACCAAGGAGCTACAGGTTGTGCAAGTATTACTTACCCAGGAAGCCATCATTATGATGATCCCCAGACATATAGGAATCAGGAACGCATAGAGGGAGTGTTTGTCATACATCATCCCCACCGCCAGCCCCAGCATCCCCAGGGTCACCAGAAAACCGTGGGCCTTCTCTGGGAGACGAGCCATGGCAAGGGTCGTGACCCAGAAAGAAAGGTACGAGCCCAGGAAATCACAGAAGCTGAGGACTTCATACTTCATCATACAGTACTGGTAGAGACCTTTGCTGGAGTCACAGGCATGGTAAAACTGGAAAAAGGTTAAATGTTGGCATAAACTTTTGGCAGTAACCAAATTTAAGGAGGTTGGGTGGTCAACAAATTAGTAAAATTACTTATAAGATTTTCTAAAGATTTTTTTAGATATGACCTTTTTTTTTTTTTAGCTATAAACTATTATTTAGAAGATAAAAATTCTTAAATTTGAAAAGTTGGCTCTTTGTACAGAGCACTTTTTCTCAAGGATATTAATCAATGCAGTCTAAAGATGGCCACCACCATCAAGCCCTCTTAACAGATTACTCTTTAAATAAATGATTTTATGTTTAAAAAAAACCCACAGCATTCCTTATTATATTCATCATGACACTAAGATACACCAATGTCTATAATAGTTTCTTCATTGGTAACTTACTGTTGAGAAAAACATGGTGAAAAAATAGACCAGGCCCTCTAGGAAGTAGCGACGATAGAAAGCGAGGAAGATGCTGGGTATAAAAAACAAGTTACTGAGAGACAGAAGGAGTGTCCCCATCAAAATGGTCCCATTACTCTCCGCATTACTACCATCGGTGCATCCGTACCCAGCCCAGCCTACAAAGAGAGACCAAGGCTGATCATGTTGATGAAATAATCAAAGTTAATACACTTACTTGAACATTTTACAACTTCAATCTTTGAAAATAGTTCATCTTGTACTATGCTAATTTTTCACCTCCCTCATAATACCCACTCCTCAACATTAATAGTATCATATAAGAAGAAGTAAAATTTGGGTTTTGATACCAAATACCAGGAATAATATCAAAGTATTTTTGTAATGATACTACTAATCTGATTTTGCAGTGTAATAAAGTTCTCTTGGTTTAAATCATCTCAGTGACTTCTGTACACTAGCTGTGATATATAAGATGAAGCAAGTGTCCCTAACTCCACTTACCTGCGTAACACTGACAGGTACTGAAGATGTGGGACCCACTAATGTACTCCTCACAGGCACCAAACGTCCCACACTGACCGTCCACACAGCCGGTGAGGCTGAGGGCCAGGCTCACCCCCGGCAACAAGGTACAGGGCTCCACCCTAAATAAGGGGACATAACTGAATCAACATCTAGTACACAAGCATTCCAATATCACAGAGACACTTGTTATAAAAACTACTGTTATTAATCCATGATTACTCTGTGATGCTTACAACATATATTTTGATTTATAAATAAGTGTTAGTTTCAGAGGAGACTCCAGTCATATTTAAACATGTAGAAGCATAAACTGCAATGGTAACAAATATTTTATTTAAGACTATTTTCCCTTAACAGTTTTTACTGGTAAGAAAATGTTCACATTGACATACATTTAACAGATACATACTGATTGGAGGTCCTGTTCCAACACTGACTGTGGAGGGCCAGGTACCAAGTCCCTGCCTCGGGGTAGGGGATGTAGCGGGTGATCGGGCCAGTGGAATTGGAGAAGATGGTCACTGGGAGGCCCTGGGAACACTCTCTGATGGTCTCCTGGTGAGGGAGGTAGCCCTTGACGAGACATGCCCACACCAATGAATCCTGGGAGGGATTCTGAAGAAGATAAGTAAACTGTGACCTCATGCTCTGGCGTCTTGGTAGGGATAATGTAGTAACAGTTTGGAAGTTACAGACTACAGAGTATGGCTAATAAACATTTACAGGTGTATGGCTAATAACCATTTACAGGTGTATGGCTAATAACCATTTACAGGTGTAGGGCTAATAACCATTTACAGGTGTATGGCTAATAATCATTTAAACTAGTTAAAAAAATGAGTAGAACATTCAAGCTCATTACTAAGTATCTTCTGTACCATACTTACATTTTTGAGGAGTAAATTTGTGAGAGTAAGCTTTAATGTTCCACCTATGTCTTTGTCAGAGTCCAGGTGAAGATCTGTGATCAATACAGATTCATCGGACACAAGGATTTCATTTGCTGGTATTGGATTCATGAAGATGTTTGGAAAGAAGAAGTAAGCTTTGAAGAGATCTTTGGAGACCTGGAAGCGCCCCAGGCTTGAGATCAGAATACAGACGTTATCATGAGTCAGACTCGAGTTTACAACAGCTGGTGTGGCACTGGTGTTAGCGGTAAGACTACTGTTGTCGGCCAGCTCCACTGTATCCTGTATCCTGTCTGTCGGACTCTGTCTTTTAGTCTGGTCAGAGGGACTCACAATTTGGAAGATGTTATTATGTAGACAAACTGTCAAAATAACATGATTGGATTATCATTCTTAGTGAGCGTAATGGGAAACATGTTATTGAAGGTCGATCTCATTTGAGAATGGGGATTTTTAACTTTATAACTATTTAAATTGAATAAGCAGGTGGACCACTTACATTTGGGAATAAAGCTTAGTTTGAAGGTGATGGATCCATTTCCCTTGTATCTAAACCTAAGGTAGTTCCAGCTGGTGATTAAAGGGGAGGGAATCACAGCCTCACACACACTGTCATTTGAACAGCTTGTAGTCGAGTTGTCTACTGAGGGTAGGGTACCAGTTGATGCGTCCACCAGTACAGAGCAAACATTTTTTGTCTTGTTGTCCATCTCCACAGAGCAGTTACTGAGCACTGCTGTATAAGCATAGGTATTATCCGGAAGCCAGAATCTGTAATAATCAGTTTGTGACTGCTTCATTTTATGTTTTTTAAAATTTAATCCTACATTGATAACAGAAAAATAAGTTATTGCATCAAAGTCTGCAATCATGAATTACATGTACATGTACATGTACATATATATATATTGACACCATCCTATGAGATAGCCAGTTCACTGTATGTTTGTGGTTTGTTACAATTATGTGCACTAAGTCATTTTTTTGTACTGTGACTAGTTGAGCAGCCATGACTTCACAAACTCTGTGTCCTCACCTTACGGTTTTATTTAGTCCCTCGCTTGCGTCCAGCCTGATATTGGACTGCCCCCTGGTGTGGACTTCCTGTACGTCTTCCTGGACAGCGGTGATGACACGGACTCCTAGCGCGTACCCGCATTTCTTCTTATCCACTCCCTACCATACAAACACAACACATAAGAAAATATTCTTGGAATGAAATATATTCTCATGAAAGTTTATTTCCTTTAAGTGCCTCTAACAATTTTTGAACTGATATATAAACATCCTGTAAGAATAAAATCTCGATCAATTTCTTGAGCGTTGATTACAATGCTGTTCAGATTTAACATCAGTATAATAATATTAATAAATGATGTTTACCTCTTTGTTCTTAAAATATTTTTTGACACCTTCAAAAGGAGCCATAAATTACAAGTTTCTTTTAAAAGATTAATTATATTTTTTTCTTAAATTTACCTTCTGTGTGATTTTTTCACTGGATTTCTTTGGCAAAAATGAAGCAATAAACCATTGTCCAGACTGGGGAGCTTGCAGCACTAAAAGTGATGACTGGTTATTTGTCACTGAAACAACATGGTGTTCAAAATTCCTTCTGAGGTGGAAGTCTCCAGGAAACGACTCATTGTAGGGCGTTCCCACAGGATATCCCCCCGGTCGCACATATCTAAAACAGTCATTGTTCCATCAATAATTATACAACGGTATAATGCATGAGCAACATGTCATGATGTGTAACAACAAGATGTTGGGTGCTGCAAGATGTAATAACATATACATGTACTAGACAGTACCAGTAGGCAGTAGTCACATGTTCATAATCATAGCAGGAACCCTTCCATCATGAATTATAGTAAAGAGCTCTTTATATTACACCATATGACATACTCAGACATAGTGAGTTCTTGTTGCACTATCTTTATATTTTTTTGCCTCTTTGTCTGGTTGATGAATTAATTCAGACTTACACATTGACTGTTTTATGAGGACAGTTGAGATCGGAGGCGGAGCTTTTGATGTCCAATAGAGCACTGGCTGCATTGGCTGGAATGTAGACCGACGTAAGGCCCGCTGATTGGTAGCCTTTGTAGTCGGTCATCTGAACTGTCACTGTCCATGATACAGTACTAGAGTACACTGTAATCAACAACAGAAATAAACCATCAAATATTTCATCTTAAGGTAGTTTAACGTGTAGCACTGTACTTAGGGATTCATAAACAATTAAAAATTTGTATGAGCTGCTTTTCCTACACAGTTGGAGAAAGAATGAATTTACACCTTGAATGTTCAAAATATTCTTTCCACACTCAATGAAAACTAGAAGTACTGAATATTTATTATACTTATGAGAGTCGAGACAATGTAATAAATTAGGAATTTATTAAAATCAATAATGAAAACAATAGATCAAAGACTTGGATATGAATTCCCTGTGTTATTGCATCTGTTTACAGTTTTTTTTCATTGCTCTATTTCAAAAAAGTTATATTTTCTCTTTGAAAAAATTTCCCAGAATAAGCAAAATCGAAAGGACATTTTTGTAAGGGAATAATCAATATTATAATGAAACTATATATTTAATCGCTATGGCCGAACAAAAAATAAGTACACATTAAATTAACACTTAATTCAGTACAATTTAGTAAAGAATATGAAAGAGAATATAAGATGTTTCGAAATATTATAATTTATAGAATGGTAATTGGTACAGTATGTTCAGTGAACTTGATTTTTTCCTATTCAGTATTTCGCCGACTGTTCATAGTACCACCGATGAAAACAGTAAAAGAAAGCAGGACAACATACAAATAACCTTACGTTCAGATGATACGACGGTAAACAAAAGAAAAATCACAATCAGAACATAATAATGATGATAATTCCCTTTCATAGCAAAACAGGAAGTAAACAAAAAGCTACCGAAGCACATCGAACCCGATAATAATAATCCTTTGTATAGTGTTTGATTTTAAGAATTATAGACTCGGCTCTTAAAATTAAACCTTTTATACCCCCAAAAAAACCCTGCAAATAACATACGATTAAACGGTATATAACTAACAATGAATATGATAGCATTTTTGAAATCAATTTCTAATGCGATGACGTCACTTTAATTATGTGACGTTACGACGAAACGAAAGATGGGTTGCTCAAGCTGTTGTGGAAAAACAAAAACAACAAAGGTGAAACCCCTTAAAGTAAGATATATACGTAAAACATGTGGCTACAATAAACTTTACCTAAAAAAAAAATAGTTTACCGATAGACATGCATACAGTTTTCTCAGTGTTGTTTTCGATGCCCTTCAAGATCTTGACCTGTGTCAGCGATTATAAAAGGTAGCCACATTTGAGTAAGGCTAGAATAAAACAAATGATGATTTAAAACGATAGTAATATATTTCGTACTTATTAGATCAACAGTCATTATACTAAGTATTCAAATAATGCGCTAAGTATAAAAAGTAGTGAATATTTCACGACTCAAGCTCCAGTGATCATAATACAAATATCAAAGAATAAAAAACATTCCATTATTCAGTTTGAAAATGAAGAGGTATAACGTTATATACGAAGTAACTACAGTAGGCGTATGTTTAAAATATAAAAAAAACCCCACCTACCCTTGTTGTCATATTGCAGTTTATGTTTAATTTATTGAAGTGTGCAAATTTCGTATTAGAAAAAATAAAAAAACGGAATATGATTTTGTTATATTTTTCTGGCTTGTCAAAAATATATTGAGTGAATGTTTTTAGGGGTGGGATAGGGTTTGGGTTTACGTACCTTCATTTTTCCCGATCTGGGGTGTCCGTGCCGAGTAAAAAATCATTAAGGTTGTTTGAATCAGTTCTGACGTCACAAACCCCACCAAATGTGTGAGTCCACAGTCACGCACTGTGCTGGAGTGACTATATACAGTAACAGTTGATGTGATAATGTTGTAGACAGAGGAAGACGAGGACTGGCCGGAGCTAGAGGACGGTCCTATCGCCGACAGACAATGCCGGGACGTGGTGTTCCTCATTATCTTCATCCTTTACCTGGGGGGAATGGTAAGCTATCACAGTCACGTTATTAGAGGCCCCTTGGGCTTGGGAAACGGTTTGCATGACTGTGAGTCTCTTCGTATCAATAACTTAGAACCATTTTAACAAGACCTTGGACTTTCAGATGCGCGTAGCTTCCTTTTTTCTTGCGTCAAAACAAATTAAAAATGACATGGTTTCAAGCGAAATATGCCTCGATTGCGTAGTCTTAGCTAAAAAGCCAGACAAATTTTGTTGATTTCAAACAGCCATGGCTGAGTGGCTAGCAATGAAATAGACAGGCCTACGTCACATTGCTGTTTGACACAACTACACAAAAGTCCAAGCTCTTGTTAAAACGTTTCTAAGATTTTAACTATGGATACAATTAGCTTGTGGTCAGAACAGGGAATGATGAGCATCTCGAGTCCGCTGTGTGAAGACACAGGGACTAAGCCCGTTTTGTTTGCGAGTCTTTTCTTTATCCACAAATAAAATCTATCTTGTGGTCTTAACGGACTTAGCCCCTATGTGTTAACTCGGATATAATGTACATGACATTGAGATTTTTCTTTAAATTGGTGTATTCTTATGATTAAACCTACATTTGAACCAAAGGACTTGTTTTCTGTATTAGGCATATGTTATTGGAATTCCTCTGCAAATCAAACCAAAAAAATATGTTGTTAAAACGCAGATAGTTCAGACGGTATTTATAGAATAGAACGATAGCTTCAAAGAAAGGGGTCTAACTTATTTGCAAGTTCCTTTCGACGCAAAATATATGTTAAAACTATCCCACCGTGTATTTACCAGTAACACAATGTCATGTTATTAGAAGAAAGCGTCTTACATAATTATATTAGAGACAATTACTGGTGGTTCAGCAGTATTAAAATTGGTATGAGAGACGCTTTTCTCTCTAGCATTTCAATACTGGAAAACTCCCAAGTGAAATTTCATGTTGTACATAGGCGTCGGAACCGGGGGGGCTGGGGGGGGGGGGGGGGGCTTAGCCCCCCACTTTTTTTGGCAAAGTTATACCTAACCATTAGAAACATAGCATGATAGTGGGTTCAGCCCCCCCCCCCCCCCCACTTTTTCTCGCAGGAAAGATTAATGTTGCTAAATTTACCTTGAAAGATTGAGAAGTTGGATTCAGAAGCATACTAGCCCCCCCCCCCCCCACCCCACGGATTAGGAATTTCATGATTTTGGAAGAAAAAAATTTTGGTAAGGAAGTTTTGTTTTATTTTGGAAGTATAGGTACACCCCCCCCCCCCCCCCGGATTAGGATTTCCATGATTTTGGGAATTACTTTTTTCTCAATATTTCTGAGGATTAGTCTAGCCCCCCCCCCCCCCCCCCCCCCCCCCACTTTCAATTTGCTTCCGACGCCAGTGTTGTAAAAGATAGATAAACATTTTGTAATCATGCCTAATGTTTATTTGAAATAAGTCCACTAATGTCACCGACATTTTTTTCTCGTAATGAAGTTTGTACATGTAACAATTTTGTAAAAGAAAATGGCGACCCGGCCACGCCGTAGAAGTCAGATCAGAGTCTTATTTCTCTTCTACACTGCGAATAGATAGGATCTCGTCTTCCGACCTAAACAAGAAAATCGCATTAAAAAGAACATTTTATACATTGACCATTTTCATTCATTTAAATTCGTGGATTGTCAATTTTTAGAACCATTTTAACAAGAAGTTGGACTTTGGGTAGTTTTGTCAAACAGCAAAGTGACGTAGGCCTGTCTATTTCATTGTTGGCCACTCAGCCATAGCTCTTTGAAATCAACACATTTGTCTGGCTTTTAAGCTAAAACCACGCAATCTGGTATATTTCACTTGAAACCAGCGTAATTTTTAACTTGTTTTGACGCAAGAAATAGATAATTACGTCCTACCGAATGTCCAAGGTCTTGTTAAAATGGTTCTAAAAGGTTCGTTGGGATGTTCATGTACGTTCGTGGATATTCTGTTTGAAGGCTGCGTTTCATAATTCGTTGGGGATATTTATTCGCTGGTAATAGGTACCCACGAAATTCACAAAAATTGAGCCTCCGGGAATATTAATGAGTCTTTAGGAATGATCATGAAATACATTTCCAAGAGTTTCATACCTAGAATATTGATAGATGTCTTGTAATTACTGTTAATCTTCATTCTTTGGCAGGTTTACGTGGCGTACCGCGGGGTTTCCCAGGGTGACCCGTATCGTCTGGTGTACGGTGTGGACAGCTGGGGTAACGTCTGCGACAGAAAGAACACGCCCATACCGGGGGTTCCCCTATCAGGACGGGACATGTCGGGGAAAAAGTAAGAAATTTTCAATATATGTACCAAAAATGTATTTGAATGACTCTCGTCTTTTTATCTTGTAAATACTTTGTGGTAAGGTCAAACATCATCACGAGACATCTAGACTTGGTCAAATCGTCTCTACGTCAAAGGAAACGTCAAACTACTTGAGGAAGTGTGGTACAGTAGACTTAAGTATGCATAAATGAACGTAATTTAATTTTTCAGAAGAACGTTACATCTAGATCCAGGTTACTATACAGAGTTACTGAAAACCCACATCATCCCTTCCTTCTCTAGTAACCCTGACATCGTCGTCTGCTTGTCTCATTGTCCAAACGAGACGCTGTCTTCGTCAGCGGAGGTAGACGCATACATGGCTCGCACAAACACCAGTCTGTGTAGATATGACACGTCAGCTTACGTCAGTGATGACGACATCTGCCTTACACCCGTCAAACCGCAGTATGTGTAAACCAGAAGTTTGTATGTCATTTCGTGGATTCAAAAGATATCCAAATCAATGTTACAAAATATGGTAAAGGGATAAAACTAAAATAACTATTAGGACTCAAACTTTCGATCAAATAAGATTAACCAACGTTATTCTAGCACGAAATATCAATAGTCAAATGAAATAACCAATAGATTTAAGATAAAAAAAATCATTTTAACTTATCTAACAAAAGATATCAGTCACCACAAATTAACTAATAGGACACATGCAAGATTTTCCTTTGTGTCTTGTAGCGCCAGCGTGTCCTAGCGCTGTATCCCCGACAGGGTGGGACTCGTTTGGATTTCTTTATACCTTATGTGTCTTGTAGCACCAGTGTGTTCTGGCGCTGTATCCCCGACTCAGTGGTGATGATGGTCAAAGGTATGTCCGGGTCCTTCACCTCACTCCTCAGCGGTATCTCCGGGGGAAGCTTCACCCAGGTAACACCACTGCTATAACAGTTACAGGTTTAATCTCTCTAAAACTTACATAGGGCCATTGGAATCCATTCCGTCGACGGTGAAACGGTACTCTTGAACTTGTAGAAAGTCATCTCTGATCTGAAGAATACGTGGGTGGAGATTCTATACCTCGCGGCCATCGCCTTCGGTAAGTTGGAACTTTTATAAACATTCGGGCTCCATTGTTGACCTTGACTTGTCTGACTTGATGGCATTGCCTGACCGTAGGGACCTCGGTGGTGGTGGTGGTGCTGATGTGGCTCCTTGCCGCCGTCATCATCTGGATGCTCATCTTCGCAGTCATCGCATTTTCTATTGGAGCCTCCGGATACAGCTGGTGAGTCCCTTTGATAGCTCATTGACTCAGTGTTTGGTTATTACTCTGTTGGAGTACGGTTAGTGCCACTCCATACTTTAGTATGCTTCTTGTGAGATACTGTTTGGGCCATTTTGTGTTTGGTTATTTTGTTGGGGTACAGTTGGTACCGCTTTGTGCTGTTTGGGCCATTTTGTGTTTGGTTAGGCCTCAAAAAAAAAAGTTGTGTGTTTCGGGTAACCCGACCTAACCTACAAAAATGGCCCGATCCTACCATTTTTAGATGCCTGATTTTATCCGACTGTGAATTTTATCTTATTTCCAATAAAAAATACGTTTTAAAATATAAAACAAACAAACATTCTTAGGATTCAGGCAAAAAAAAATAAATAAAATTAAAAAAAATCCCCACCTACCTAACCTAATTTTTTTCATCAGTGTTACCCTAAACACACTATTTTTTTTTTAAGGCCTTATTTTGTTGGGGTACAGTTGGTACCGCTTTGTGCTGTTTGGGCCGTTTTGTGTTTGGTAATTTTGTTGGGGTACTAGTAGTTGGTACCGCTTTGTGCAGTTGGTGATTGCTCTGTTGAGTTAGCGTTAGTATCCACTCTGTAGTTGGTTATTATTCTGTATACTTAGGTTTGTTGATACCTAATCTTCATTGGACGGTATATTCTGTTACCTGTAGGTACTGTTGGTACCGGTTTGACACGCGGTACAAAGGTCTCCCAGCGAACGAGCAGACAGAGGCAGAAAGGGAGAGAACCCAGACCTGGTTGATCTACGCCGCCGTCACCAGCGCCATCACGGTAACTGTCCGTCTAACGTCACAAAACCTGTGTCCACAAATTCACTCTAGCATAACAGTAAAGTCTGTCATCTCACCGATCCACAGCTACATTATGACGCCGTCTTCTTTGTTTTCCAGTTAGTGCTGCTTCTTGTGTTACTCATCATGAGAAAGAGAATTCAGCTCGTAAGTGGAAGTGTTTTATACAAGAGTAGTAAAGGGTTGCCTGGCTTTGTGTCGTGCAAGTCATCTTATTTTAAACTATTTATTGCCATTTACATGCATGTTACATTTAAGTTTAATAATTCAGAGAATTCAAAACTATATATGCAACAATTTGCCGAGTGGCTTCCTACGGAGCTATCTCCCAACTTAATCATATTCACAAACAGAGGAAATCTCTGTGTGAAACATGATATACAATATACTATAGGTGGTACAACTTTTCAAAGAAGCCGGGAAAGCCCTAAAGTGTGTACCGTGTCTGCTGCTACAACCTGTCTGGGTGAGTATATGTCGCGGACTCCCGCCAAAAGCATTCATGTGATTGTGAACTGATTCGGTGTGCAAGACACGGTCTCTTGTACCTCTGTTCCTTTCACTAGACGCTGCTGATACTGGTAGGAACGGTGGGAGGACTGGTGCTGATAGCGGTCTACATAGAGACATCTGGTAGGTGTGAGATGTCGCACAAACGATGCTTCTCCCAAGTTAATGGACATTCAAATAATGGTTGATCATATGTGAAGTAATTCTTAACTGTCTTACAGGACAGCCCAATGTGAACAACCAGACGCAGACAGTCTCCTACGAGATGGAGAAATCATGGGAGGTGATTCACACGTGACCAATTATGTGATTCGATAATGCTATTTTCTTATATTAATTGAATATTTGAAATGATGTGTTTGATATAGCGCTCAGCTTGTGTTTTGATTTTTGTAGTATGTAAGGTGGTATCATATCTTTGGATTTTTGTGGATTTCTGCTTTCATCGTTGCGTGTCAAGACTTTGTCATTGCAAGTGCCATAGCCACCTGGTATTTCAAAAGGTAGGCCTGACTCCATCATCTCATCCCCTTTATAAACAATAATATTGAATGTTAATATTCAAGTTTCGAAATATCTGTTTCAGAGACAAGTCGTCCATGGGGTGTCCTATCGCTACGGCTGTCTGGAGAATCATAAGGTAGGTACATAGCTTCTTCATTGAAGAACCAAGTTCAGAGACATTGACAACGACATCCATATCGACTTCAGGGCAGTACAAGGGGGTAGAATTATTCGTTGCAGATACCACATGGGGTCAATAGCGTTTGGGTCCTTCATCATAGCAGTAGTGCGCCTGGCCAGACTAATTCTGGCCTACATCCAGTCAAGGTAAGCTTACGCCTTTGAACTGTTTCTCCCCCACCATAGTGTAGATGCTGTGACACGTCACTGCCCTTACTTCCAGGTTGCGGGGTAAGAGTGGCCCCGTGGTGGACTTCGTTCTCAAGGTGTTACAATGCTGTCTCTGGTGTTTTGAGAAGTTTCTCGCGTATTTGAACAGAAATGCGTACATTGAAATTGGTAAGTATATTAAAACCAATCTTGGCTTAAAACAAAAGAAACAGTGTTTTCGAGAATAAACATTTCTTGGTGCCCTTCTTGTTTATCTTTAAAGATTTTATCAAAGAAGAAAATGTCATAATGTTTATCTTTACTATTTGGGATAATTTGCAATATGTGTTCGGAATTTTCGCTCTCAAGATGTTGATACTTTCAATTTACAAAAAAAAGTACAATTTTTCTTGATATGTCTAAAGCTATCTTCGGTCACTCATTCTGTACGGGGGCCAAGAAGGCCTTCCTGCTGATTCTGGAGAACGCCTTAAGAGTGGCGGCCATTAACTCTATCGGAGACTTTGTCCTGTTCCTCGGGAAACTCAGCACCATGGCTGTCGTCCTCGTGGTTGGCAACGAATTCTTCCAGGTCAGTCTGAACGGTTCACAGCCTAGGTACAGGGTGTTAGCAGGTGCGACGTCAATTTTAATTACAGAATAAAAGTGTAAATAAATAAACTACAATTACCTTCGAAAAGTGATAAAAAAATAAACATGACTTAAGAAGTTTTAGAGGCATATATCAAATAAATCGTCATGTCTGGTTTTCTATCCTTTATTCTAGTTTTCTGTTCAACTTCTGTGTCTATCCATAACTTCTGTAAAGAACAAACATCTGAAGCTCATACTTCGCACAACAGTTGAACTTGACCGGGGGGGGGGGGGGGGTCATAACTGTGGGCCAATGTCAGCTGATGTTGTTAAGGTCATATCATCTTATACACAGCTTTACTTGGCACACACCTTGCTCACGTCTTAATTAAGACATGACCCTGAACTGATGCCATTTGACTATGACTTTGGTCACACCATAAACATTGTGTTTTAATAAAATATCGTCCCAACGAGATTACTGGTATTAGTCTTTAACAGTTATTTTAATTCAAAGGGACATGAGGATGTAAATTATGTGTTTGTGCCTCTGACTGTCAGCTGTGCCTTTGCCTACGCCATCTCCCACTGTTTCCTCCTAGTGTATGAGGTAGGTCAAAATTCATCAAAATATTTCACCAACAGATTTTACTGGATCCATATTCCCTGCTTTTTCCCTTTCTCTCCAGATTACAATTGATACCATCTTCTTGTGTTTCTGTGAGGATTGTAAGGAAAATGACGGAATCAACAAGCCCTACTATATGAGCACAGACCTACTGGTAAGATCACAACACCGATCTTACAGTGGCAAACACTGAAATTAATTTGGATAAGTCCTTTGAGTATAGGGACTTTACAATTTCACTAGTCATTTAAACTTCAATTCTGTTATAAAATGTTAATACATAATTTCCTTTTAGAACTATATGCAGAAAACAAGCAAAATAATGAACATGGACAAGCAAAAGAAAAAGAAAAAAGAGGAAACAGATCTAGCAACTGTTTAGCCATCTTAAAATGGACTGAGACGGTGAAGTTCTTGGGTAAATGTAGGGAATCAAGGGATATTAATCAAGAATAACAAACATTTTTGTCTTGTATAACAATTCTTTTATAATAAATATTTTATACAATCGATGAAAGTGACGTCACATAATGAACAGAAATGTTGGATAAATGGTCTGTTTACAATGAGGGTGAAGATAAGGCAGCAGCGTGAGTCAGTGACCGAAGAACCTGAAATAAAACAAAAACGAACGAGTTAAAGTTTTATACTGTTTCTAGCAATTATAATTTTATCACAGATCAAATGCTCTAGTGTTGCAGAACTGGGCACTTACACTAGCATGAGAAACATAACGAAAATATTCCATAGTCCTATGAAGATTCTGAAGTAGCGCAGACTCTGTAAAAACTCCCGGACCTTCTCCCCTGAAAACAACAACTTCACACTTACACTGCTTGTAAATCATAGTCAAACTTATCAAGAACAAACTTCAAATCAAGAATTGAATTCGAATTTCATTTACATGTTGCATCATCTTGAAAAAGATGAGATGTCATCTCTATGACCTTTACACTGTACACAGGGTTATTTTTGCTCCGAGTAATTTTTGCCCTTCTACAGTTTTGCCCCGTCTTGAATTCACCAAGATACGGTTTTGTTTAAAAAAAACAATTTGATACCTTGGAATTCGCCCAGCTTATATTTTTGCCAGATGAGAGCGAGGGCAAAGGGAGGGAAATAAAATGGGAGCGAATATTTGCCTGTAGACAGTATGTACCAGTGAGTGTTTACAAAATAACACAGTCGCCTAAATTCAATACTGTTAGTAAACTATAGAGATATTCATAAGTTCTCGTATGTTGAGAACTATAGGTACAATTCAATTGACACACATTTCCCCAGTCAACAATTTATGAAAGAATTTATAAACTACCTAAGGTTGGTTCAGCATTCACTTCGAACTGGTCATTCTTTCCTTTGACCCTGGCAAAAAAAAATTGGTTATAATTCATATAGTCTGTTGAAAGTCCTCAAAAGAACAACCATTTCTCAATTTTAAAGAGTGACTGGACATAGCACTGTATTGTTAAAAAGGGACTGAAAGGTACTTACAGTTTAAAGTTCAAGATAGCACCAGCATTCACCAACAAGGTTCTAAACAGAGAAAATGATTTTAGTGATTAGTTGGCGTGTACCATTACCATTTACAATTCATTAAATGTAAACGATACGTATTGAAAGTTATATTCAAAACAGCGTGTGACATAAGTATTTTTTGGTATATATTTATTTCAAATACAAAAGCTTAATACTCTGAAAACTTACCCAAATAAAATCAAGTCTGAAATCATGTTTACGTTGTCATTTCCATTCCCAGTAACTCGATGATAAATGATTCGATTTCGTTAACACTCGTTCTTCCCTTGTTTCGACTTGCAAAAATGTTCGTGTTGAAATGCCGTAATGGAGATAAATTGATACTGAAGACAGTCATGAGTCTTTTCAACTTTGTTTTTAACTTTTATATCTAAAATGTTTAAAAAGTACCAATTCGTTTTAGAAGCTTATTTTCATGAACATTTTTTTGACGGATTCATCAGATCTTATCATCAACATTTTTTTCACGGCTTGAGCACAGGGGCTCGTCACGAAATTTTTCCAACCTTTTATATATACCACCTCTATACTATAAAATACATTTAAATGTATTTTATAGTATAGAGGTGGTATATATAAAAGGTTGGAAAAATTTCGTGACGAGCCCCTGTGGCTTGAGTTACAGTTTGAGTTACAGTTTGAATAATAATTTAAAAAGGTTTAAAAAGAGATGTAAATATAAACATGAAATTGTTTTCTCCGGTGATTTATGCGGTATGAAATTATATAAGAATCAATTTTTAAAAATTAGGTTAATTATCAATATTTTGTAAGCAATATCTAGCTGCTACTTCCAGTTTCATAGCCGCATGAATCACCAAAGCCAATTTTTCCAACCTTTTATATATACCACCTCTATACTATAAAATACATTTAAATGTATTTTATAGTATAGAGGTGGTATATATAAAAGGTTGGAAAAATTTCGTGACGAGCCCCTGTGGCTTGAGTTACAGTTTGAGTTACAGTTTGAATAAAAATTTAAAAAGGTTTAAAAAGAGATGTAAATATAAACATGAAATTGTTTTCTCCGGTGATTTATGCGGTATGAAATTATATAAGAATCAATTTTAAAAAAATAGGTTAATTATCAATATTTTGTAAGCAATATCTAGCTGCTACTTCCAGTTTCATAGCCGCATGAATCACCAAAGACAATTTACTGTAAATGATAACAAAAACCTTTTCGTTTTTCCAATTGCAATTCCTTGTTAACACATCAGAGCTATAATGTTTAACCTGCGTTGATTGATAGAGGGGAGGGGTACATCTAGAATTTTCATTACGAGAAATAACTTGAAATAACTGATTATTCTATACAATGTACAGCATACACATGTACGTATGATAAATATATATGTGTACATTTGATTACACAACGATTCAACGCTTTGGACCAAATATAGTGTGTTAGTAATAGAACAAAAACGTTTTGGAAAGAAAATAAAGAGCCATAGATTGGTTTGATCTGCTAATTCGCAGCTCTAAGGGCCGATGTGTTTATTGGAGGACAGCGAAACGTGGGACTAGCGTTAAATTAGTATTTTATATTTTGAGGTAGCAATGTCGGTACTGCCCATCTATGCAGGAGAGTTACACTGAAGCTAAGTACCAGTTTGTTGGTAATCTCCTTGGTCTGATACACCAGTCCCCTGGTCTTTGTTTACTGTCACGTCCTCTCTATGAGTGTTTACCGGGATGTCGGACATATTCGGACTCTTGTATATCGTCATAGTTGCACTAACCCGCGACTCTTTTTTGTCTACATCGCACTTTTCACAACTAGCATTACCCTTGTCTTTTCCCTCTTTTATGTTTTCCCCGTTTTCTCCCCGCAGTTTTGAATAATCCACTTCATAAACCTCCACATTTCCACCCTTTCTGTGACCGATCCACAGTTCATTTCCCTCATCCACCGCTAGGGACAAGGGGGAGAACTGCTTGTCGAACCGCAGACCCACTGAGGAGAAACCCTCATCCCTCAACAAGATACACACATTCCCATCCCAGTTCGCTACAACCACATTGCCCAACTGGTCAAAACACAACCCTTTCGGTATAAAGGGGCGCGAGAAAGTGGTGGATCCATCAAAGGAGGAGATCTCCCGCCCCTCTATGGACATCAGAACGACTTTTTTCAGTAGGTAGTCACCGACGGCTATCTCTTCATGCTTGTTCACGCCGACGTACAGAGGGTACTGGAACTCCTGCTTCGTCCGTAAAATTTTCCTGAGCATTTTCCCGTGAGTATCGTAGATGAACACGCCGTACTCCCTACCTATACCCGGTACATACCGAACAGAGGTGACCCCCACCCCGGCCACGATCACATGGTCACGTGGGGAGGTACTTATCTCGGTAGGGTGGGTCATCGTCATTTGAGCAAAGACCGAGATTTTCACGCCGGTTTTCAGTGTCACTTTTAGAACCAGTCTTTCTTTAAAGCACACTAAGTACATGTTCCTTTCCGAGTCTAACGCCAGGTCGGTGATGTTTTGGTGTATCCCTGTCACCTTGTGTTGTAGACCCCCCTTTCTGTCGTACAAAGCCACTTCAGAGTTCTTTATGACGATCCAGGAATGGAGAGGAGAAACGGGCCAAATAGAATTGATACAGCCACCGAATTCCCGACATCTAAAGTGAGATTTTAACTTGACGTTTGAAGTCTTAGCATCAGGCAAGAAACCGCTCTCTGTGTCACGTGACTGGATGTTAGTACCTTCTGCAAACGTTTTGGCGCGCTGGAAGTTTTTAGTCAGATTTGTTCTTTTAGGTTTGCTTATCGGCTTCGGAATCATTGTTGCCCCTCTCTGAAGTCTGAAAGGACTGTTTGATCTAGGCACAAAGGTCCGTGATCGGGTTATCTTACTGTCTGGGGAAACCCTTCCATCGTTAGTGGGTGACTCCAAACGGCGTCCCACGACCAGGAAGCCGGAACACACGGGACACAGGAAGTTCTTGCCCTCATTGTAACAAGACATGGTCGGGAAGGTCTGGGCACAGTCTTTACACAGGGCCTTCTTTGGGTCCACATTCTGCGTTATCTCGTTACCTTCCATCATGTTCTATTGTTTGTACAGCATGTGTGTAGTTAGGTTCTTAAAATCTGCTTTACGGAATACCAAACCCGATGGTCTCTTTAAATAGCTTTTTAAAATCGCACTCTCGCCGGGAGAAGTTTTAAATGGAGGCAATATATATATTGATTGTGTTTGTGTATTGATTGTTCAAACTTCAATCGAAGATGTCAGAGCGAGATAAGGCTTCAACAATGACCATTTAATGTATCAAAGAACTGTTCTAAAGTGGCGTCTCAGTTTTGCAGTTGAGAAGCAATATAATTATGGAGAAAGTGAAACTCTCATTTTTTCTTTGAATATATTTCTTATTGACTATGAAATAAATGAGAAAAAATAAAATGCACCTATTACATGCAAAATTGAGTTTAAAGCACAAAATGATGCAGTTAATTAAACATAAAAGCAAGTACATTAAAAGGAATAAAAATATTTTACGAAAAAATTTTCTCGCTGATTTTATCTATAAAATTTTTTATGGTATTTTTTTTTTGTCTTGTTTTATGGTATATTGATAAATGAAATATTCTCACTAATTTCATCTATTTCTATAATTTGTTTATGGTATTGACATTTCTGGGTTGTTTCAATACAAAAGATTTTACGTTGGAGACGTCTAATGGAAGATTCCTTAGTATGAACATGAAATTTATAATGGATATTAAACCATTTCTCTTAACTTGCTTCATCTGTATTAATATGATATAGCCAAGTCATTAGTCGTTATATATTTTGTTGAGCGCAGATTGGAAGCATAGATTAAATGGCTTTTTGTTTCATGAATTAAGTTTGCCCACAAATACACGTTTCGATATACATGTTAAGGACAGCTATACGACTACATAAAGAAAAAATGCACGTGCATGTAAATTTAACATGCCAACAGTTTAATCTACTAAGACCGGCGATGGTCAGGAATCTGAACTGCGTGTGTCGGAGCGTTGTCACGTCCATCATCACATGGAAGAATGGCTGGTGTTATGATGAATATTCCGCACTTGTTTCAACTTACTATCTATGTTCTAAAGGAAAAGGGGTCGATGTCATGAGTAATGATAAATTGAATGAAAAAGATAAAACACACACCTTGGATTTGAAAATGGTGAAGAACCTGTTTTAAAGTGGGTGCATTCAGTATTACAACCAGGTGCATTATCCTGCACAGAGCATATGTTTATACCGATCTATTATTCTATGTAGTTTAGAGCCGCTTTACAGAGCATACTTACAAATGAAATGTCTTAAGTTCTTAAATTTCTTATTATAAATTTCTTCTCATATCCAATTTCACACGTATGTTAACTTGAGACACTGCCCGGAACATTAAAGTAAAAGTAAAAAACTGTCCTTTTGGGCTACGATCATTAGTGGCATAATTAATTAAACAACACAGGTAATGGAGACATTTCAGCAGACGGTGACAAATATGTCTCAGCGTTCTCATAGCGACCCGCTAAAAAATAATACAGGGATATCATTTATTTCCCGAGTCTTTTGTCAGTGTAAGATTTGTTTTTTTAAGACATTATCTCAGACGGTCGCACACAGCTTACCTGCCGTCTCCACACAACTCAACCCGGGGACAGTGAATATGTACCACTTTAAGCTGTATCCCGCATCTGCACTCTCGAATGGAATGTTCCACTTACGTCGTTCCGCGTGACTGGGGGAGCGATTTTGGCACTACCTATTAATAGAGTGGGATACCCCAGTCTGAGAGATAAGTGTTCGCCCAGTCTGTGAAACTGATTAGTTTGCGAAAAATGGCGACGAGGAGAGCGTACCTCCTCATAGTGCCAACATTACTATTTTACCTCAAATTTTCAAATGGAGAAGTTTTATCGCCACCGTATTTTAACCTGGCTCAGCAGAGGCAGATCTATGCAAGTTCCACGTGCGGGGTGGACGTTGTGGGGCCCGAGCTCTACTGTCGACTGACAGGGGCTAGTTCAGAGAATGGATTTGCCGACCCAGAGCGAGAAATCATCCAAGGACAGTACTGTGATGTGTGCGAACCCAGCCTCCCCGAGAAGCGGCACCCTCCCCAGTACGCTATAGATGGCACGGAGCGCTGGTGGCAGAGTCCGCCCCTGTCCCGGGGGATGGCCTACAACCAGGTCAACCTAACCATTGATCTAGGACAGGTAATGTGTAATTCTGTACTCTAAAATTACTTAGTTTACATGTATATGTATGTATGCATGGTAAGCGTTAAACTGTAATCGGTGTCAGACTCAGCAGCGAGTTGGCCGCATTTTCTAAATCCGTTACCATGACAGCTGCTGATAAGAGATTTTGGCAGAAGCTGTGTTATCAGCAATTAGGATCAGGGTGTATACACAAGCTGAATGTCTAATACCTACCACAATAAGTGTACACTTGAGGCTTGGAACCCCTCATTGCTGTCCATTGTCTGCAAGGTTTACCTGGCTTCATCTTGACTCTAGGTGTGAAATGAACAGCTCTCAATCATAAAAGTCAGCTGGCAGGACCTACTGAGTCAATCTAATTATGGGCCACCTCGGCAATAATAGGGTTATGATTTGTTATTCTTTACTGTGATCTTGATCCCATTCAGTGGAGGAAATATAAATACAATCTTACATAACAGTCCTTGTTTATCAATAAAATTATACCTCTCAGGCCTCAAGTGTCTGTTTGTTTAACTTTTGAGAAATGTCACAGTATGTTTAAAGGGATTTTTATTTGGAAGCCCTTTGTCCAGCCCAAAGGAATTTTATAGAGGATCTTAAAATTACATTAACATGGTGGCAAGAGAAATGTTATTATTCACAAGGGCCTCCTGATGTCATATTTTTATATTAATATTACAACTTATTACTTTTGAGTTATTTTAGTCTATACTGAATCCTTTATGATTTCCAATGTACATGAATATACAAAGAAACCCAATTAAGTTCAACAAGTAAATATTTTAATCAAGTATTGTCACTGTTTTAGATCAAGAACTTTAGAAATCAGGCCTGATAGATATTCATTAAATTATTTGTCTGCTGTGAAATTTAATATGAAGATATTTGGAAATCTCAGAAATAAAAAATAAGCACTAAAAAAAAAAAATATCCATTGAAAGCATGAAAGACCCCATCCATCCAAACTAAATTAAAAAACCATACATAACCCATATATATGTATTCTCTTTACATTTTTGTTAATAGGAATTCCATGTTGCATATGTCTTCATCAAAATGGCAAACACGCCCCGCCCTGGGGTGTGGGCCTTGGAGAGATCTACGGACTTTGGTCTGTCATGGAAACCGTGGCAGTACTTTGCGGACACCCCAAGTGACTGTATGAAGTTCTTTGGGGTACAAGCTGACCGGGATATATACGCTGATGATGCAGTCATATGTTCTACCGAGTTCTCTAAAATTGTGCCTCTTGAAAATGGAGAGGTGAGTTTTTTTTAAAATAAAAAAAATCAAAATAATTAATTACATGTGGCCTCTGTAGCTAAATTACAGACTCCTTTTTTTGTAATTTGAAATTGCTATAAAATTTTCTTGCTACAATAAAAAATTATTTTCCCTTTCTCAGGCCACTTTTACTTTACTAAACGAATAACAATTGTATGAATAACTTGATATGTAAGCCTATTGTTACAGTTGTGAATGTAACTATTTGTCCCATGTGCAAAAGTGGGTGATTAAGTGAGAAATTATTTTCTTTGTGAAAAGAGCATTGAGTTTCATGATAAGAATTGCCCCAGTTTGTAATGTGAAACAGCTGTATCTGATTCAGTGATGTGAAACATTCCAGCCACTACTCGAACATCTTGTTAGCTCACACAATGCCTCCCTGTGTATAGATGTGAGAGTGTGTGTGTTAGTCAGTAAGATTAAAGCACTGCAGCCTGGTCAGTGGGTGCATGTGTTACTTAAGACTCCTGTAAGTCCGTGAAACCCAGGGAATGTCACGACATACTGACAGAGTCTGCAGTCTGCTTTGTCAGCAATGACACAGAGAGACTGTCCACTAACTGTGGCCATGGGTCAGTGCACTGAGTGCAGCCAGGGTACAAACACGGCCAGTCCACTGTGTCAGTGATAGCAGACCACTCGCTGACCCAGCTCTGATAGACGTCAGCCTAGAGATGTGCACTACTTGTCATCGAATCATTGACGGGTGCATATCTAAATACATGTATCAGCTGTCAACACTTTAAATATCACCTCCTTAACAATGCATTGCTGGCATGATTTAAATACTTTCCTCAACACCTCCGAGGAATTTGACATTAAAGCTTAAATTTCATT
Organism: Magallana angulata; assembly: GCF_025612915.1. NCBI lineage: Eukaryota > Metazoa > Mollusca > Bivalvia > Ostreida > Ostreidae > Magallana > Magallana angulata. The sequence continues at coordinate 52,926,577 of NC_069120.1, forward strand.
GAGAACAAAGTAGCAATTGATAAATGAAATCTTTTAGCCCTGATTATGGTAAGGCCTGCTTTACATGTAAGTGTGGCGGTGTCTATCAGCAGCTTACTCTGATTGGCTGATAAGCTGGAAGTGCCTGATCTCCACAGCATAGCCCGAATCCACTGAGAGTCTGTCCTATTGATAAGGGGGATTTAAAATTAATGCTGTAGAATAAGGTTGTTATGATTTTATAAGAAAATGTTAAAAGAACCATGAAATTACCATTAAACTTGGGTTTCTTATTTCCCTTTGTCCTTCACTGGTAACATATTGTTTTCAAGGACACATTCTTTCAATGTCTTAGAAAACTTTATATACTGTATTATACAGGGGTTTTTATTTCTGATTGTGCTTTGGTATGGGAGTGTGTGTGAGTCTGTGTAAGTGTTGCCACATTACCCCTAGGTAATCCTCTTATCATCATGGCTGCAGTACCAGAGATCAACATCTCTCTTAGTGCCTAAAAGTTTGGTGATAAGCAAGATAAGAAAATCTCAGAGGATCAGCTATAATATGCAGAGAGAGAGAGAGAGAGAGAGAGAGAGAGAGAGAGAGAGAGAGAGAGAGAGAGAGATTTTCAAGTAAATCAATGTAAAAAAAAAAAGCATTTATTTTGATTCTATTTGATGAATAACTATTCAATCCCTCTCACACTAGTTTTGCCAATTTCCCCTATATATAAAGTTAGACAAATGAAGATCAAATACTATTAATAATTTACAACTCCTTAGATAGAATGGTGTTCTTGTTGAATATAGACAATTCTCGACAGTGCCAAACAACATAGCACTTATTTTCACAGGTTCCATTGTGGAGAACTATTAATCAGCTGTTAAGGTAGCTCCATACTCGTAAAATTCTCTGAGGAAAGTTGAAAAACCGAACTGATTTCGACTTAATAGACTTAAATGTCATCAATTGTTAGAAAAAATATACATGTCATCGCACTTTTTGAGCTGCCAGATAAACATAAACTAAAGCATATTTTAGCATTAGAAAAATGTTTTTTTTTTTTGTTTAAAGTAAAATCTTGTAGGCAGAAATTTGTTTTTCTTGTTTAATTTTAATGTCAACTTTATCAGGAAACTAAAATTACAAAAATATTTGAAAATTGATTGTTGGAATAAGAAAAACTAAAGCATTTAGACATACAACTGAGAGAAAAGTCAGAAAACGAGTTATTTCTCCTTTGCATAGATAAAATATATAAAAATTTGGAAATTTAGTATAAAATTAAGTGCGAAAATATCTTGAACCTATCAATAATTCTAATTACATCCATGTAATTATATTCACATAAAATAAATAATACTATCTTGCACAATTTTTAAAGAATTCAAAGTTTTACAAAAAAGTGTGACATCACAGAACACTGGATCTACTCTAACACTGTATCCTTTGGATTTGATTTTGTTATATGATATCAGTATACAGAGTATTGAAGATTTGCTTGCATTTGCTCCTATTTTTTTTTTTTTTTACACACAATTCAATTGATGTAGAATTATCAAATATTGGATATTGCTTTTGAGTGATTTTAGATTTTTACCATTATATATGATAAAATAACTAAAACTTGGAGTATTTTTAACCGTACAGAAAATTCTTATTTGATTTTTTGGGGGATCTATGCCATTTTGAACCCCCAAGTTTTGCAAAACTTTAATATACACATGTATCACTGAAACAGTTTATTTTAAACATTTTGCATGACTTTTTGTAGTTATAAAAGAGAATAAGAGATATCCGTAATTTAGTTGGAGTTATGCCAATTTTGAACTTAGAAATTTAATGTCTGTCAGTTCTGTTCCTGTAAGACAAACTATATTATAAACTCTCAACAGAATTTTTACGAAACTTAAAGTGAATAAGGATCTGATGTATATAGATATGCAAGTTTGCTAAAATTCTGATTCAACATTTATTTCTAAGAGTTATGTTACTTTAAAATAGTTCCTACTTGTAATTCAAGCAATCATTGTCATTTAGTATGTGTTGGATTGTCAAGCAGTTTGCAAGCATGGGATATTTGAGCTTTGCATGCTCATTCTCCCAGTATTGGAGTTTAATTTCTAACAAGGGAGACAATCAGCTTATCCTTAAACAGAAGATTTCATAAACTGTGCGCTTTCTGGTTCAATTGTTTAGTGCTTGCACTCATTGGATTGAATGTTTTAGAATTTCTATAAACAAATCTTTAAGATTTCTAAACTTTTTGTTTTCTTAGAAAAAGCTCAAATGTTTGAATAAAGCTGTGTCTCTTTTAAGAAGAAATTCTCTCTACATCAAAACATAATACTGAATGACTGTAATCATTTTGTAAGATTTCTCTCTACATGCATTGTTTTGGTCGGTAGATTGTGGTTTCCCTGGTCAACAATCGCCCAAGTGCTCAGAACTTTACATATGCCAGCAAGCTCCAGCAGTGGACCAAAGCCACCAATGTCCGACTCAAGCTGCTCCGAACCAAGACGTTACTGGGTCACCTGATGGCAGTCGCCCGACAGGACCCAACTGTCACCCGCAGGGTAGGGATGCTTCTGTGTAGTCTGACCAACATTGTTTTATACTTACAGTTACCAAAAAGACTCGGTAGATAATTAAGTTTGGTTTGAGTCAACATGCATATAATGATACTTGGTTTGAGAGTTTCTGTGATATACAAAGAGCAGTATACATGTATTGTGCAATCTCAAGTACAAACAATTATTAATCATCAAAGAAGAATAAAAGTAAAAGGATGGAAAATAATTTGGATTCATATTTTATCATTTTGTCTTTCTAGTACTTCTACAGTATTAAGGATATTTCCATTGGAGGCCGATGCGTGTGTAATGGCCACGCCAACACGTGCGACAGAAGCGACTCCAATAACCCTAACCTTCTGGTCTGCTCATGTAAACATAACACATGCGGCAGCCAATGCGAGACTTGCTGTCCAGGATTTGTCCAGAAGAAATGGAAGCAGGCAAGGGCAGACAAAATCTTCATGTGTGAACGTAAGTTATGATTAAACCTTCATTGTTGTTAACCTAGTTATTCATTTCTTATTACGTGTTAACAAATCGGAGATTATTAGATATAAAATCCAAGCTTAGATCCAAGCTCCATGGTTTAATATTAATTAAGTCTACTAGATAGCCTGTATGCTATCAATTGTAGATATTTTATACTGATATCTATAGTACACTTTAGATAAAGTGACAATTTGTATTTTTGTTGTACAGCCTGTGAATGTTATGGCCATGCCACCGAGTGTCTCTACGACGAGGAAGTGGATCGACTCACACTCAGTGTGGATATGTATGGGAATTACCAGGGAGGCGGAGTCTGTCAAAACTGTCAGGTGAGCCAGACTGCTGACTACTGTCACTCAAAAAAAGCATTAAAGATATGCCAAAATGCGATATGCTGTACTTTTAATTCAATTAAATGATGAATTGATGATTTCAGCACAATACGTACGGTATTAACTGTGATCAGTGTGCGGCTGGTTACTACAGACCCTACGGAGTCCTGAAGAATGACACAAACGCATGTAGACGTAAGTGGAGGTGTTCATTTACTGCACTATCTGTAGAATGCTGGGTAATTACCTGTGACTGATTGACCTCTATGTATGACCTTTGACCTTTCAGCCTGTGAGTGTGACCTGAACGTTTCTACAGGGGAGTGTGAGGAAGGGTCGGGACGATGTTTGTGTCGCAAGGAATACATAGGCCTCTATTGTGACAGGTAAGCAACTCATCATTAAAACCTCAATGTTTGGGTACACAGAACATGTTCCCAGGAAACAGTATTGTGTGCCTTGTTTCAGTAAACAGAGAAAGTGACTGTTGTAATGTTCCCTCCTTTGTAGTTGTGCCCCGGGATACGAAGGTTACCCCACCTGTGTTCCCTGCCAGTGTCACATGAACGGTACAGATGGAGAGATCTGTTCACTGGAGGGGGGCCAGCCCTGCCCCTGTAAGGAGAACTTTGTGGGTAACCGCTGCGACATGTGTGCCTCAGGATACTACAACTTCCCAGAATGCACTCGTAAGTCTAAGAGATTTGCAGGGTTTATAGCATTTTTCTCCTGGTGGAATAAATGTACGATCTTGATTTGTGAAATTTGTTGTTAATGACCTACTTTTGTGGTCAATTTCAGCGTGTGCCTGTGAGACATCCACTGGGGGATCCGCAGACAACAACTGTGATGTGGAGACTGGGCAGTGTCCATGCCAACTTAACTTTGCTGGCAAGGAGTGCAACCAGTGTGCCCATGGCTATTACAATTACCCAGCATGCACCTGTGAGTCAATGACATCATCAACAAAGTATTTTCTAAATAAATCTAAAGATTTTTGACAGAATATCTTTTTAAATACATGTAGTTATGTAGAGATATTGAATACCTATATCAGTTATTGCAAATTAAAAGATGAAATATGAATTTGATTTATTTGATATAGCTATCAAACTTTCATACAAGGCATATAAACTGTAGTTGGAGAGCAATGTTAAGTGATAACTTGAAATGACTAACAGAATAATCAGTATAAACTGTAGTATCAATGTAAATACATTGTGTGTGTTTCAGTGTGTGACTGTGACTCGTCGGGAACGTCGTCGGAGATCTGTAACAAGACAACAGGCCAGTGTCTGTGTAAGGAGAACTTCATGTTCCCTCGCTGTGACCGCTGTGCACCTGGTCACTATAACTACCCCACGTGTCAAGGTCAGTCTCAATCTTACATCAATGATCTGGGAGAAAGTTGACTAAAACTCAAACTTTTGGAACTGTGTTGATTAAGGTTTTGACCATTTGATTACAAAGTATACTACAGTGCATCTAAAGAATATTGGAATTAAAGATTATGTTGAGCGTGGGTAAATAAACTGGTAGTCATTATAATCATATATCAGTATTTGTGTGTCCAGCAGGTTAATGGAAACTCTAAAATTTTATTTTTAAAATTTTATTTATACAAGTACTCTATTGTCTGTGTTAGAAATAATAAGTTTATTTACCGGTATATGTACTTGTCTATGTTATATATAGTGAGTTTATATACCGGTAAACAACTTTTTGTTTACAGTGAGTTTATTTATGCAACATTTTGTCTATAGTGAGTTTAGATACTATTATAATATTTTGTCTATGGTAAGTTTATATATATTATTATGACATTTTGTCATCTGCAGAGTGTCAATGTGCTGAGCCAGGCTCCATTGAGAAGGTGTGTCGTGAGGATGGTCAGTGTCCATGTAAACCAAACTTTGGAGGGCGTACCTGTGGCAGGTGTCATCCAGGCTTCTACCGCTACCCAGACTGTGCTTGTAAGTACGAAACCAGCGAATACAGCACCTGATGCAAGAATAATGCACTAATGCAGTTAGAGAGTAAATTGTACATCATGTGTCTCAGGGATGTTTGATTGAATTACATGTATAACATTAAGCATCTTTGGTTGTGTGATTAAATTGGTGCATCGCGTGTCCCTATTGTGTTTCAGCTTGTAACTGTGACCGGTACGGATCGTACGGAGAGACCTGTGAACAGTTGAGTGGACAGTGTGAGTGTCGCCCGACCTTCGACGGTCTGAGCTGTAGCAAGTGTAAGGAGGGATTCTACAACTACCCCATGTGTGAAGGTATCCTGTGTTAACTGTGGATTCATGAGATCAAATAAAATCAAATTAAATCAAGTGTCACCAAATTCTTTTAAATCTGTTTTTTGCTCTTTGTGAAGTTGTTTCATTATTAAAGATTTATTCACTCAGTATTGATTGATTTTGATTTGTAGAGTGTAACTGTAACCCTGCTGGAGCCAAGGAGATCCCGGGGTACCCCCTGGGAGGGTGTGGTGAGGTCATCAAAGGTCAGCTGTGTGAGTGTAAGGAGCGTGTGATGGGGAGGATATGTGATCAGTGTATGCCTGGCTACTTCAATTTGGACAGAAACAACCCACTGGGCTGTGAAGGTAGGTCCTCGTCCACTACCCTATCTATCTCTGTTGGAATATGAGTCTCAAATTCATGAAAATGTTAACTTGCCTTAAGGAGACTGGGTATCATCAGATTTACCATCAGATCTGCCTTAAAGTTTTAGAAATGATGTTTTAAGCTGTAAACTTTTATTTTGTAGAGTAAAATTCCACATATATTAGCTTTGGAATTAAGTATTTTACTATATATTTATGAAGAGCTCTTCTTATTGAGATCAGTATAGTCTAAAAATGGCCCCGACCATCGAGCCCTCTTAAATTAAATGTCTAATTATTAAAATTGTATTGGTACATGTATACGGATAAATTTACATTTAACAAATCCAATGATGGAAGGTTTTATTGATATTCTATGAACATTTAGTAATCTTTTGTGTTTTTGAGCTGTGATGAATGAGTTGTTTCCCTTTTAGAGTGCTCCTGCTATGCCCCTGGTACTGTGGCGGGACTCAACATGTGTCACGCATCGTCGGGTCAGTGTACCTGTAAACTGGATGTGGTCGGGCGGCGCTGTGACACCTGTGCCAGTGGATTCTATGGTCTGTCTGAGGCCAATCCATTTGGATGTACAGGTATGTACTTCATAATATAGCAGTTAGTAGTTATTGCCAGTAGACTGTGACTTATCATGGTAGCATTGGTTGAGCAGAAATAATTCAATTCAATTCAATTCAATGGTTTATTGACATCACCATGTTGGCATACAGTCAAAATGAAATCAAATGACAGACAAAAGAAAATTATAACATAAAGGCTACAGCATGCAAGACAGTTTTATACAATATTTCATAGTCCCTGGAACTGTTTTCTCTGCATAAAACATGTATCTAAGTAGATACATAGACGTTTTGTAGTATTATAGTCACATGGATTAACAATTTCTTTTATGGGATCAATACCACAGTACAATTTATCATTGAAAATATCACAATAATGAAATCGAAGATTGTCATACACAGGACAGTAAAGTACAAAGTGTTTTTCATTTTCGACTAGTAATTTACAAGCGTAGCATAAACGTTTTTCCTTTGGGATAATTGGTTTTCAATATCTACCTGTTTCAATGAAAAGTGAATGTGCACTTATTAAAGGACGATCTATTTGCTATGTTTAGAGTGTGATTGTGACAGTGGTGGATCCATCAATCTGAGGTGTGAGCAGAGAACGGGACAGTGCCCCTGTAAGCCGCGAGTGGGTGGCAGGCGGTGTGATGTGTGAGTACAACTCAGTGACTCAGTAATTACAACCAGTATATGTATTTGAGTGACAATGAATACAAGTTATTAACTTTGTGTTGATTGATATTTCATACTTTCAGACCTGAGAGGAATCACTTTTACCCTACCCTGCAGCAGTTCAAGTATGAGATAGAAGATGGGCACACTCCGGAAGGATCCAGAATAAGATACGGCTTTGATGAGACATTTTTTCCCAATTTCTCCTGGAGAGGCTATGCCATTTTGACAGCTATACAGGTACTAGCCACTAAGAGCTCATGTTATTTACATGTGGTTCATTATCGTTCATATAAAATTAAATTTATCAACCTTGGCAACTTTTTATTCTTTAAGTTATTTTGATTTCAGCCTGAGGTTGAGATGGACATTGAGATCAAGAAACCCAGTTTGTACCGCTTGATTTACCGTTACGTCAACGTAAATAACAACATTCTGCGAGGACAGGTGAAGCTTAAACCACACAATCCGACGGACGTCACCCAGAGCAGTGAGGTCTTCTTTCAGGTGACCACGGAGCCAATGTTTGTAACCGTGGGCAGTGGAAGGGACTACGAATTTGTCCTGAATCCAGGTCGCTGGACTGTCTCCATCAGCTCCCCCGATATCCTACTTCTGGTGAGGAACTTTGTAAATTGTTTGGAAATTTATGCAATAATTTTGTTGATCCTACTGTAAAACCTTTTGACCTCAATTCAGCAATAAATACATGTATTTCTTTATTCTTTTTTTTTTGTTTGTTAAACAGGACTACATGGTACTAGTACCCGATGCTTACTATGAGGCCACAGTTTTGCAAGAGAAAGTTACTCGTCCATGTAAAATCCCTGGAGATCAAGGGCCGTAAGTAGTGTTACACCAACTCAGATTTCCTTTGAATCGGATTTTACTACAGTTTATGAGTGGTAAATGATCAGCTGGTCCATGAATGTATTACAGGTGTGTATCGTATGGGTATCCTGACCTGGAGACGTTCCCCACTGTCATTGGAGGATCAGGATTCGTTATAGACCGTAACGGAAGCCAGATCCCAACCCAGGTGTTCCCCAATCAGATCATTCTGGATGAGCTGGGAATCCCCACTCTGGCCCAGCTGGACAATAGCCAGGTAAATATCATTTTCTCAATATGTTATTGGCAACACATACACGTATATCTGGAGTCATATATGTACATTTGGGATAAAGCAACCTCGGCTGAATATGGATATTGTCATGAAAACAATTGTTCATTTCCTCAATTAAACATTTGCAAAAAAAGAAGACATATACATGAAATACAAGGTTTACGGTAATTGTTACAAAGTTCATCACAATGAACAGCAACCAATGCATTCAACACAGTATAACAATGGCTGCTGCTTTTGATGACAGTTTAATTAATATGTACATATTTGTGATAAGTTTAATTGATATGTTCATCTTTGTGATATCAGCGGGAGTTGAACCTAAACCTGCGAGTTCCCCGGCCTGGAGATTACGTGCTGGTGTTCAACTATTTCGCCCTGTCCAACAGATCCCAGGAACTAGACGTCGAGGCCGATGTGGACGGACAGACGACCCTCGGCACTGTTCTCCTGTACAGCTGTAAATACAGGTAATCCAAGCGTTTACATATCATTTGAAACCATTCAAAAAGCAAAATAATAAGGGCCCCGCAAGGATTTGCGGGTGCCCTATAGTAATCACTCTGTCCGTCCGTCCTTCTGTCCGTCCGTCCGTCTGTCACTCTTCCGTCCACAAATTTCCTGTTTTTTTCTAATAACTTTTTTTATGGTTGCCCAATCAAGTTCAAATTTGGTATGGTAGTTCAGTAGGCAGAAATACATATTTTGATGCTAAGTTTGGTTCTCTATGTCTTCTGGTTTGGAGCTGGGGTGGTGGGGTAGATTCATAACTATGCATAAGAAGAATGGGCAAAGAGAGATAACTGCTGAGAATGAATGGGCAAAGAGAGATAACTGCTGAGAATGTTACCATTGTATACATGGAAGGCTGTGCAATATTTGTCCTTTGGGATTAATTAACCTTCCACAGGAAGAAAATCCTAAGCTTTATCTTTATCTGTCACATTGAGATTAATTACTGCACTGCCTGTGTCTGCAAATGAACTTTGTTTTGAAGTTAAGGTCAATTTTGAATGATGTGTAGTATTGTGTACATTCTTTGAAATATGGATTTGAAATATAATATTCATATTTTTTGGGGTTAAAATACCGTACACAATGATTTATGATAGTTTTATTGAATAGAGGCAAAGCCTAGGTATCATTGCATTGGTATCAATTCTTTGTTTTTTTAACAAATTTTATTTCATCCCATGTTAACCCACTTTATCCCGTGGATATGACTCATTGGATATTTTTTTGATATTCCAGAGTTGTGACTTTACAATGGGATTTGCCTAGGCATAATGAAGTAAAAATAATGTAGAGTTTTATAAACAGTGTAAACATTGATTGCGGTGTATAAAATATGGGATAAATAGAATCTCATGATTTGTAGTATAATATGATTTTTATCCAACTTGTGTGTTTTATCCCCTCACTAAGGCTCAAGAAAAAAACACTTTAATTGTTGGATGAAAATCATATCCAACTACAAATCACGAGATCCTATATATTCCAGTTCTTTACATCTTCTGCCGGGCATTTATTTTTCATCATTGTTAATATAAAGAGGATGGAATTCAAAGTTTTTTTCACTTCTCTATATTAATTGTCATAGCGGGGCCCTTCCTGACTGGTCAGTTTTCTAGTTGAAATAATGGAATTGTTCTTTAATTATATAAATGTATGTTTATATATATTTACACTGCTGTATCTGTTTTCGTCCGATCCATTAACAGCGTGCTGTGTAGACAAGTGATGAAGAACATTGACGACATGCCCTCCGTGATCACCATTAATGACACCATCAATATACGTGTTACAGGCGACCAGGATGTGGATGTGGCCATCGTAAGTGTTACACCTTTGTAAACAAAACAGAAAAAGAGCATCTGTGCATCTGTTTTGTTACACTATTTATTTGTAATGTCTGTCTGACAGTGTTTCCCAAGTTTTGTTGCCACTGTTTTATGTCTGTATTTCCAATTAAACTGCCTGTACATTGTAAGTGTAGTTATTTTCTACAAATCGCTGCCGTATTCTTCCCCTTTATATATTTTTCTGTCTGCTTACAGGGGTCGGTGGTTGCTATCCCATACGATGAGTGGTCCCTTGGATTCATCCGACCTAGCATCATCTGTATCCGCATCAATGGAATGTAAGTATTACATGCAGATCACTGGAAATGACATATACATGCCCTATAGAATCTAAGGAAACAAACCGTATTGGAATCTAGGGAAACAGTGTGCATTACTTGTGCTTGATCTCTCTGTGTTTGCTCTCGCTTTCAGATGTGTTGTGTCGGGATACACCATTCCATCCAGCGGTCTGAGAATTGACTTTGAGGATCCACCAAATTCAAACCTAATCGCCACCGTGGTGCCAAGTCACATCACTGAGCAAGGACTTATAGAACTCAACAACATTAATGTATGTATATTATATGATTATGAATACATCTATATAAAAGATAATCATGATGAAAATACATGTACACTGTAATTTAGGCAACTATCAGGTGCTGTAACTAAACTGAACTTAACATATACATTTTTGTTCATCCTCCTTTGTCATGTATTTTGTTTCATGCATTTCCTGTATTTTTTTTCCTGTATTGTACTCATTCATATGTATTTTTGACCCATTGTTTGGTAATGTATATCTGTATTTTTGTCCTAATGTCCCCAGAGAGTGGTGGAACTGACAGGAAACATCCGCACGCCCGGTCAGTATGTGGTCCTGGTCCACTTCTACATGCCCTCGACCGCCGGCGCTGACCTTCCCGTCACCTTGTTTACTGAGGGATTCCCCCCAATCACAGGTAAAAATAGCTTTTAGATTACTTATTTATGAGTTGTATTTATTGAATGAAATACATATTTTTTTTTATAACAATGACTTGTTATTGTAGGGACCTTTAAGCCTCGTTTTTGCCCAAGTGTCTACGGCTGCCGGAGTCAGATTGTGTTTGATGGGACAGTCAGAAACGTGATTTCTCTACAGCCCGGCAACTTTACGATCAGGTTCAACAACACCATGGGACGAAACATGCTGTTGGTCAGTCTCAAGAATATTTGTCACAAAAATATAATTTTTCAGGATCCCTAGCCACTTAAGAAATGATTCTTTGCCGTAAAACATTTATGAATATAAGATCATTTAGAAGTATGATTTTTGTAAAACATTATTGTTTCTTTGGAATTGCCTCCCGCTTCATTGAATTGCCCTGGATATTTTTATTTTTTTACCAATTATTAATTGGTTAAACTTCCCTCCCTCTCTTCTGGGTCTATAAACCTCCAGGTGGCAATTCCAAACAAACATTTTTTAAAGTTGACCTTACAGGCCCTTTTTATCTATAATACATGTAGTGCATTTACTTGAATTTAGACCCTCTATTATACAAGAATATATATAATATACAAGAGTATAGACCCGTGTATCATATATGAACTCAAGATAATTGAGGTAAATATTTGAATGTTTCTGACTTCAGGATTATCTGATGGTGATACCAGTCAAGCAGTTTTCCCAGTCTGATTTGAACCCACAACCTATTGACAACTCGGCTCACTTCTTGAAGTGGTGTGTGGGGCCAGGATTTGTTCTTGTGTGAGTACTGAGGCTATTTTAAAAGTTGTGAGACAGCCAGTGATCATTATTATTTTACAAAGGGAAATTGAATGTTGTAGACTCAATTGATGTAAATTTAAGTGTTTTTATAAAGTTGGTAAACTTTGTAATTGTTATACAGAAAGAAAATGTTTATTTTTAGTTATAGTATTACTATAACAGCACTTCGATCATACCTACATGTATGTCTTTGTACTGGTACATTTCAGGGATACTACATGTATTTAAGACATTTTTATCAGATGGAAATTGATAACAAGTGTAAGGGTTAAATTAAAAATTTTTTGGTATAGGAATTTAATCAAGGGATATCACAAGGTTTTCATATGTAAATTGAATCATTACATGAGCTGTTGATTGAATCATTACATGGGCTGTTGATTGAATCATTACATGGGCTGTGAGAGTTTTTTGTGTTGTTTAAGGAATGACACAGAGTTCTGTCAGTCAGGCGTGTACACACTGACCACGGACTTCAACAATGGCGGCCTAGCCTGTGGCTGCGACACGGATGGCTCGCTCAGCTTTGAGTGCTCCAACTTTGGAGGGCAGTGTCAGTGTCGAGACAACGTGATTGGTCAGAAATGTACTCAGTGTCGAGAGGGATACTATGGATTCCCACGCTGTAAACGTAAGTAGCTCTGACATTTTGATGTTAATGACATGTGTGTGTTTTATCATACATGAAATCTACATGAAGTTCTTATTTCAGCTTGCAACTGTCCCTATGGAATGTGCAGTCCCTTTTCCGGTGAATGCATGTGCCCCCCGCGGGTGACAGGAGAGCGATGTAACACCTGTGTGCCCGCTACCTATGGCTTTGATCCTCTAGTGGGCTGTACTGTAAGTCAATCCTTCTTCTCTCATTCTATGATATCAATTTGTGGAGTGTGATAAATATCAGAATGATATAAATAACAGAATGATATGATCACATTGTCAGAGAAATTTTTGAAATAAGATAATGTTGTCTCTGTTTCTTTTGCTAGAAAGTTTAAAAAGGTGTCCTATTTTGTTTGCAGGAGAAGGAATATTTCTATTCTAACCCCAATTTGTTTCACAGAATTTTACTAGTAGAGAGACCACAGGATTTTTACCACAGACTGTTTGTTTTACAGGACTGTAAATGTAATGCTGAGGGTGTTCCTTTTTACAAGACTGTAAATGTAATGCTGAGGGTGTTCCTTTTTACAAGACTGTAAATGTAATGCTGAGGGTGTTCTGCTTTACAGGAATGTAAATGTAATGCTGAGGGTGTTCTTTTCCCTTTACAGAGTTTTACAGGACTGTAAATGTAATGCTGAGGGTGTTCTTTTTTTTTTTTACAGGACTGTAAATGAAATGCTGAGGGTGTTCTGTTTTACAGGATTGTTAATGTTATTATGAGGGTGTTCTGTTTTACAGGACTGTAAATGTAATGCTGAGGGTGTTCTGAACCGGGACATGAACTGTGACCAGACCACTGGACAGTGCACGTAAGTTACAGCATTATAAACAGGACAATGTCACCTCTGTAGGTATCGCTGAGAGTGCTAGATAAGAGTTATGGACCTGTTGTGTTGTAGGTGTAAGGACAATGTTGGGGGCCGTAAGTGTGACTACTGTCTGGCCGGCTTCTACTCCTTCCCATACTGTTCTCCATGCAGTAACTGTGACAGCCAGGGTACACAGGAAGAGATCTGTGACGCAAGCAACGGAGCCTGTTTGTGTAAAGTAAGTCATGTATTGAATATGTGTGTGCAAACTAAGTCATATTCATAGAAAGAGTGTGTGTGTGAATGAAGGAAAGTGTCACTTAAACAGAGGAAAAATATTTCTATCACCAATATCTAATTGGTCACCTGTGGTTTTCACCTGTTTATAGGAGAATGTAGCTGCCCCTGACTGTGATGTGTGTGAACCAGGCAGTTTTAACCTTGACCCCAGGAACCCCAAGGGCTGCACCAAATGTTTTTGTTTTGGGACCACGGCCAGGTGTGACAGTTCCACCCTGGTATGGGGAACGGTAAGTTGTACAGTAAATCCTCATCATCCTTGTGTGCTGCTTGCACTGTTTTTAGCTCACCTGAGCTGAAAGCTCAAGTGAGCTATTCTGATCACATTTTGTCCGTCGTCCGTCTGTCCGTCCGTCTGTCCGTCTGTCCGTCTGTCCGTCTGTAAACTTTTTACATTTTGAACTTCTTCTCTAAAACCGCTTATCCAATTTCAACCAAATTTGGCACAAATCATCCTTATGGGAGGGCGAATATAAATTGCAGAAATAAAAGTTTGATCTGTATTCAAAGCGGAGAAAACCTTGAAACTGTAGAAAAAGGGGGGTGCATTTTTAAAAATCTTCTTCTCAAGAACTACCGAGGCAAATTCAACATAGTTTAGCATAAATTATCCTTATGGGAAGGAAAATATAAATTGCAAAAATTAAGTGGAAATTTTGTTTCAAATCTGAGTTATTACGAAAATAATAATAAAGGAAATGCGTGTTTCAATCAGTTTAATAGCTTCGGGTTCGGCATCCGGTAAAATGATTCCATACTTCTAAAACGAGGTTCTTTGTTTAAAGCAGCCATGACATTATACGAAAAAGGGTCGATCTGACTATGATGAATTTGCTTGTTGTGCAACAGTTCGCGTATGAAGGGAAATTTTGAAACATACAAAATATATTGGTGCCGATTTTGTGAAGTAAATTGAGGCTAAATATTTCAATGCGTTGACAGTTTTCACACATGACGTTGGTGTTAGCTTGTTTCGTTCTCATTATGCTTTGTAACCTGGAAACTATCGTCTGTATTTCGTGATTTTTACGTATCAAATCAAACAGAGACTTCGGTAAATCAAACAGTTAACTGTTTACCTGCGCAAATTAAGCAAAATCGGATGTAGGGGACGGGTACTGAAATACAATTCATTCTATCGGTAATTCGGCATTATCTTTTGCGTAATGGTACATGTAGATTAATGCAATAGGTTTTGTTGAGATGCTCGGCATTTTTTCGAGTTTATTCAGTTTAAATAGAGTTTGATATCGCTGACGGAAATATGTAGGTATATACATGTATATATATATGATTCATTTCGAAAAAATAAATTGTGTTCTTTATTTGTTATACATGTAGTGCATGTTTCTTGTGTTTAATTGTTTACAATTTCTATTTACTAACCATATTTGAGTGTTAAGCTTCGAATTATAAGCAAGATACAGCGATTTGCTCACAATTCTATGTTTGTACACAGATCTTAAAAACTAAAGCTTAAAAAAGTAAAATATTTGTCAATATTTATTAAGAAAATTTTCAAAGTCTGTTCTTCCAGAAACCAACTTCAACAACTTATTGTATTGTAAACTTAACCTTTTTAGCTCACCTGAGGGTGGGGCCACAATGGGGGGTCGAAGTTTAACAAATGAATATATAGAGTAAATCTTTAAAAATCTTCTCCTCAGAAACTAATCAGCCAGGAAAGCTGAAACTTGTGTGAAAGCATCATCAGGTAATGTAGATACAAATTTGTGAAAATCATGATCCCCGGAGGTAGGGTTGGGCCACAATGAAGGATCGAAGTTTAACAAATGAATATATAGAGTAAATCTTTAAAAATCTTCTCCTCAGAAACTAATCAGCCAGGAAAGCTGAAACTTGTGTGAAAGCATCATCAGGTAATGTAGATACAAATTTGTGAAAATCATGATCCCCGGAGGTAGGGTTGGGCCACAATGAAGGATCGAAGTTTTACATAGGAATATATAGAATAAATCTTTAAAAATCTTCTTCTCAGAAACTAATCGGCCAGGAAAGCTGACACTTGAGTGGAAGGATCCTCAGATAGTGTAGATTCAAAGTTGTGAAAATCATGACCCCCGGGGTACGGTGAGGCCACAATGGGGGATCGAAGTTTAACATAGGAATATATAGAGTAAATCTTTAAAAATCTTCTTCTCAGAAACTAATCAGCCAGGAAAGCTAAAACTTGTGTGAAAGCATCCTCAGGTAGTGTAGATTCATAGTTGTGAAAATCTTGGCCCCCGGGGGTAGGGTGGGGCCACAATGGGGGATCGAAGTTTAAAATAGGAATATATAGAGTAAATCTTTAAAAATCTTCTTCTTAGAAACTAATCAGC
Organism: Magallana angulata; assembly: GCF_025612915.1. Taxonomy (NCBI): domain Eukaryota; kingdom Metazoa; phylum Mollusca; class Bivalvia; order Ostreida; family Ostreidae; genus Magallana; species Magallana angulata. The sequence continues at coordinate 52,942,692 of NC_069120.1, forward strand.
CAGGAAAGCTGACACTTTTGTGGATGCATCCTCAGGTAGTGTAAATTCATAGTTGTGAAAATCATGACCCCCGGGGGAAGGGTGGGGCCACAATGGGGGATCGAAGTTAAACATAGGAATATATAGAGTAAATCTTTAAAAATCTTCTTCTCAGAAACTAATCAGCCGGCAATGCTGAAACTTCTTTGGAAGCATCCTCAGGTAGTGTTGATTCAAAGTTGTGAAAATAATAACCCCTGGGGGTAGAATGGGGCCACAATGGGGGGGTCGAAGTTTAACATATGATTAAATAGAGTAAATCTTTAAAAATCTTCTTCTCAGAAACTAATTAGCCAGGAAAGCTGAAACTTGTGTGGAAGCATCCTCAGGTAGTGTAGATTCAAATTTGTGAAAATCATAACCCTGGGGGTAGGTTTGGGCCACACTGGGAGGTCGATGTTTTAGATAGGAATAAACAGAGTAAATCTTTGAAAATCTTCTTCTCAGAAACTAATCAGCCAGGAAAGCTGAAACGTGTGTGAAAGCATCCTCAGGTAGTGTAGATTCATGGTTGTGAAAATCATGATCCCCAGGGGTAGGGTGGGGCCACAATGGGGGGGGGTCAAAATTTAACAAAGGAATATATAGGGTAAATCTTTAAAAATCTTCTCAGAAACTAATCAGCCAGATGTTTCTTTATAATTGTTAAGACTTTGGCCCCAGGACAATTCTTTGGCCTCCCGAGAAGGTTCATAGTTTGATGTACGTTTATATCTAATATATAAACTATTGTTAAGGATCATTTTGAGAACTGCAATACTCAACATATGATAAGACTATAAAATCATCTTGTTAGAAAAGGGACTAATGATTATAAACATAAGAATATCCAGGGGAAAATGGATTTTATTTATACAGGATCTACATGTATTATTGTACATTGTCCAGATAGTTTGTATTATGACTCCATTAAGCTGATTTTATCATACCTATTGTTCCTCAGGTGAGCGATGTGGCCCATGGGCCTCTTGTTTGTTTCAGGTTGATCAGAGTTTTCATTATTTTTCCTCAGCACAAGAACATGCTAGGGTGGGCTGTCACCAACACAGTGGAGGGCTCCCTGAGAGAGTCGGAGACCATCATAGCTGTTCTGGAGTCAGACACCAAGATCGTAGACCCGGACCAGGCCATGTACTGGATCGCCTCGGCCTCCTACCTCGGGGATCAGGTGAGACAGCTGGACTTGGGGCATTCTCTGTATCCTGTTCTTTTCACCTTGTAGCATTTAATGCATTTAGAACATGTACAGAGTTGATCTCATTATGTCAGCACTAAAACACTGTTTGTCTGATGGGAAAAAACAACATGCTGCTATTACCAGTTCATGAACAGCAATGCATATTTCGAGTCAGTCAGTTAATTCAAGATTTGAAAATTTCAGCTCAAGTCCTATGGAGGTAAACTGAAGTTTGAGGTGTATTCAGTTGTTCCTAGAGAAAACGAGACAAGCCTGCCTAGTGGACCTGACATCATCCTACAGGTAAACAAACAGACCAAACATTGCAGTGCGAGTAATTCACAAGTTGTTTGTATGGCCTTTTGGTTCTATTGGAGATTTTCTGGTTTTTTGTAGGGAGGAAATATGACCTTACATCACATATACCAGTCAAAGCCAGAACCCACCACAACCTACCCAGTGGAGATTACACTGAACGAGGTCAGGAATACACGTATATCAGTCTGAATGAAGTACATTTGTGAATCTCTGTGTGAGGTCGTTCACTCTCAATGATGTACATTCTATGCAAAAACATGCAGACAAGAAATACATGTACAAGTCTATTCTTCTTCAAACCAAGTCTATTTTCCAAACAACCTCAAAAGCTGACAAAATCCTTAAATAAAAATTCATTTTTTTTTTTACCAGAAATCAGATGCCATATGCTTTAATCAAAATATTTTTCAAATATTCATACACAATACTAACCCATTATTAATAATTAACGTCATCTTGATGGGTTATTTCCAGTACAATTTTGTGCGTGGGGAGGATGGACTCCCAGTGTCGAGGGAGACCTTCATGATGATACTGGTGGACATCACAGCCATACATATCCGGGCCAACTATTTCTCCCCCACAACTGAAGTCAGGTCAGTCAAACACTTTTAGAAAGGCTCGGGGCAACTTGACTGAAATTTGGAATCAAAAAACAAATCTAATCTTGTCCAATCTGACTATAGGGTGGTTCCAATTTTTTGCCATGTTAGAAATGAATGTAATAAATTAAAATTGGAAGATATTGCAAATTTGTTGCAGAAAGATTTTGATACCAAAAAAGAAAATGTTCGTAGTACCTCCTGACAAGTGAGTTTTAGTGGTGAGATATTGAGAGAGGTTTCTGACTTTACAGGCTGATGAATGTAGAGCTGGAGCAGGCAGTGGAGAGACAGGGTGAAGGGACCCCAGAGAACAAGGACGATGGAGGTGGCTCCTGGTTTGGGGATTGGTTTGGTGGTGGAGAACAGACCACCCCTGCCCCCCTCCCCACCGCCATCAGTGTGGAGCAGTGTCAGTGTCCCATGGGATACATAGGGTCCAGCTGTCAGGTAAAGGTCGGAAATTCCAAGGGAGCAAAATATATGATAGGAAATGGGATCTAATATTAATCCTTGCTGTGTTGTATCATTGCTTATCATTCCAGTTTATGAACTTTTACACTAGAGAGTATGAATTGTGTTTTTTTCTGTCAGTAATTTCAGTGATGTTGTCAATTTACAGGACTGTGCCCCAGGCTACTATCGGTCATCCAAGAGCCCGTATCGCGGGGTCTGTATCCCTTGTAGCTGTAATGGCCATGCTGACTCGTGCGATACCGAGACAGGCGAATGTCTGGTCAGTACTTTATGTAATGTTGTCACTGTCTTTGATTATTCGAAAATTGAATCTGGATATCAAATGATGAATTTATAACATTTTAACACAGCATTTGAAAAGGTCTGCTGTTGAAGATTTATTTTATCAAATGAATTTCTTTCTGTAGAACTGTAGAGACAACACAATGGGAAAACACTGCGAGGAATGCTTACCTGGTTACTATGGTGATGCCTTGACTGGTGTCTGTCAGATTTGTAGCTGTCCATTGCCCATAGAAAGTAACAAGTCAGTATCTATAAATCGATTCAGTAACAAGTCATTATCTCTATAAACTAAACCCAAGTCATTATCTCTATAAACTAAACACAAGTCATTATCAGAAACTCAGTAACAAGTTTTTATTATGTTATTCTTTAGACCATACTATTTTATTATTATTCAATAACAACCTCTTCTAAAGATGCAGTAGGAGTTAACACCTCTATAGACTCAGACTCAAGTCACTCTCACATCACACACAAGTCAAGATAGCTTTATGTACGCCTCTAACAAATATAACAAGTTGTCGTTTTATTTATTAACTGTGAGGGTTGTGGGTATTGCCTTTGATTTTTATTTTGATTAGTTTGATGTTTGACCTTTAATCTGTTATAACTCTGTGTTAACAGCTTTGCCTCTGGGTGTAATGTGTACGAGGGGAGCGTGTACTCCTGTGACTGCCTGCCCGGGTACACCGGATCACGATGTGAACAGTGAGTGGCAAACAGTTACATGTGTATTATCATTTTAAAGATAAGAAAATTCATAATTTTATAATGACTGGCAGAGGATCTTGAAATGCATAAAGAGATGTCTATCCTTCAGGTGTGCCCCTGGTTACTATGGAGACCCAACTCAAGAAGGAGAAGTATGTCGCCCGTGCCAGTGTTCGGGTAACATTGATATGTCTGACCCCGAGGCGTGCAGCCTGTCCACTGGGGAGTGTCTTAAGTGTCTCAACAACACCATGGGACCCGGATGTGCCTATTGTGAGGACTGGTACCATGGAGACGCAGTAACCCTCAAAAACTGCCAAGGTACCCCATCCATTCTGTGACCTACTGAAGTACAGGTAAAGACAGTGGAATTTTTCTTACATGTTTAAACATAATTTTTTTTTGTGGTTTTAGCCTGTACATGTGACCAGTGTGGTTCTGTGTCATGTGACCGTGACTTGGGATCCTGCCAATGTCAGCCAAATGTGGAAGGTCTGAACTGTGACAGATGCAAGGTCAGTCAATGAATGGTAAACCAGAAGTCTCTCAGAAATCATTGTATGTACATCTGAATTTCCAGTGGTGAACTAATCCTTCCAAAATTTTTTCTGCAGCCTGACACGTATGGATTTGATAGCTGTGCTGGATGTCGGGATTGTAACTGTGGTCTCGCTTCAGTGAGCACACAGTGTGACAGCATTACGGGTCAGTGCACGTGTATGCCAGGAACAGAAGGCAATTACTGTGACCAGTGTTCTGAGGGATTCTGGAACTACACAGCTGCTGGCTGTCAAGGTAATCATCTAGAAAATCAGGAATCAGAGGCAAAAAGATGCTTTACTGAATGAGAAATGAATACTGAGACTTACACCTGTTTGATACTTACATTAACAGTGTGTGAGTGTGAGGAGGATGGAGCCATCACATGTGACAGAGTCACCGGCCGGTGTCAGTGTCTTCCAGGGGTCACAGGAGACCGCTGTGACAGGTGTCTCCCAAGATACATCCTGGTCCCCAACAAAGGATGTCAAGGTCAGTTTATGAAATAATGGAGGATTTTTTCTCAAGAAAATGATTCAAGTAGAGTACTAACATTAGTGGTCAATATTTATTGGTTCCAAGCTTTGAATACTCTAAAATTACCATTATTTCTTGGTATGTTGTGATGTTTTTCTGTTCTTGATTTCAGCCTGTGACAGCTGTGTAAAAATCACATCCTGCTGGATGATGTGTTGTGTCTCTGTCATTGGTTCCTGGTTGTAATGTATATATATCTCTGTTATTTGTTCCAGCCTGTGACAGCTGTGTAAAAATCACATCCTGCTGGATGATGTGTTATGTTTTTGTCATTGGTTCCTGGTTGTAATGTATATATATCTCTGTTTTTTGTTCCAGCCTGTGACAGCTGTGTTCACACCCTGCTGGATGATGTGTTATGTTTTTGTCATTAGTTCCTGGTTGTAATGTATATATATATATATCTGTTTTTGTTCCAGCCTTTGACAGCTGTGTCACATCCTGCTGGATGATGTGTTATGTTTTTGTCATTGGTTCCTGGTTGTAATGTATATATATCTCTGTTTTTTGTTCCAGCCTGTGACAGCTGTGTTTACATCCTGCTGGATGATGTGTTATGTTTCCGACATTGGGTCCCTGTTGTGTTATATATTTTGTATTTATTTTCTAGCCTGTGACAGCTGTGTTCACATCCTGCTGGATGATGTGGAGGCCTTACAGAGGAGCACCACCAACCTGTCCACCACCCTGGAGTCTGTGTCCGTCGGCATGTCCGCCAACAACCGTCTTGAGGAAATCAACCAGGCAGCCATCAACCTCAGGGTAAGACAGCCATTTAGTGGTGGTACACTGTGCTATTGTTTGCTGCTGCTAGGCTACTTCTGATGTGTACCTATCAGTTACACTGCCTGTTTATGATAGTGATTTGTACTTGTATTTAGCCTGAAGTGGATGCACTGTTAGCTGGACCACAAGACATCTCCCTGGAACCACTATCTAAGGAACTCTCAGAGGTTCAAACTCTGGCAGATGATGGCAAGCTTCAGGTAGAATCATCAACTCTTACAGCAATCTACAGATTTATTATCTTCATTCACCAACTCAATGTATAAAGTTATAAAACCTACATATTAAATATGCTCACAACTTATTTGATAGGACCAGATCCATTAAATAGGCTTAAAATCTCATCAAGTAGGCAAACTAAATCATTGAATTAGGATGTTTGGTCTGGTAATTTTGATTTTGGTTTTGATGCCATTTTTGCTCCGGTTTCAGTCGGACAGGCTGAAGACTAGGGGTCTATTCCTGACAGATGAGTCCAAGGATCTCCTGACCGCTGCAGACAACATTGAGGCCAAGACGGCGGAAGTAAAGCGCGAGGCTGACGGTAAGCATTTACCAGTACATGTAGATGTAGGGGAGTAAGAATGTACATGTCCATAGGCGAGTGAGAATGATGAATTGGAGTAAATACCAGCAGATGTTTGTACTTACACCTTGTTGGTTCACTTCCACTATTATCACAGGCTTGCTTATTTTACAAATAGAATTAAACACAAACTTTTCTTAGTTGCTGATTCTAAATGTACTTGCAAATATCTTAAATTGTAATAAAAGTTCCTGAGCTCTCTGATACAGATGTTCTGTTTTCCTCCTTCAGAAGTTGTGCAGTATGCAGAGAACATCTTGAAGCAGATCTATGAAGGAATCAAGATCGCCAACATTGACACTGCCATTCAGGACTCGAGAAGGGTCCTCGACCAGATCAAGTCGGCCAACTTTAGCGGCAATGCTGAGGAGTGTACTACAGAGGAGGCGCTAGCCAAAGAATGTAAGTGGTGAGGCCTGGGCAGGGGAAAGGGGGAGAGATCTGTACACTGAGCATTGATTGGTGAAGAAAATTGCGCAAGGTCTCCTTCTTGTCAGTTCAGATCAAATGTCCACATCTTTCTTATTCGCTTGCTATGATATCAACACTGCCTGATTTCAGTGCTGGCACAAATGAGCTTCTGGTTTGCCAGTGAACAGTCCAACAGTTCTAGAGAAACCCTGAAGGAGGCAGAAGATATCATAATGAGGCTGTACGATCTCCAGAGTAACGCTAGGAACTCGGACAGGGAAGCAGACTCAGCTCAGGACCTCGTTAATGACCTCAATCAACAGACAATGAGCATACTCAAGGTAACAACCTCAAATAGTGTTCATGTTCTTTTATTCAATTCAGAAATTGGTTGATTTTTATGCCCAAGCAATTTCTCTGGCAATGATTTGAAGGATAAAGCTACTGCACTTCAGAAAAAAGTCATATTATATCACAAATTATTAGAAATTCCAATAACCAGGTTTAATGAATTTTACTGTTAAAGTATATTTTCTATAAGTATTTTATCATAGCCTGATGTTGGTCTCATTATGTGACATTTAGGTGAGACTGGGGACCCTGGATATGTCAGAGAAGGACGTCCAGATGCTGCATTCCATGTCAGACAACCTACTGATGGATGCGCGGGAAGCCCTGGGTGTGTCTAGTGATGCAGCTTACGTAAGTCCAAACCATCAGTCTGCCGTCTGGTGGTGTCTTCTTAGTGTTCATATATGAGATGTCTGATGATTAACAAGGGCTTGGATATTTTTTACCTGCTGTTCTACAATCCTTTTTAATTCTAAATTGATTATTTAAAGAGTAAAATTAGCAATACTCTTAATGGATTGATCCCAATCTGTTTATCAAGCATAAAGGTTTTATTTTAGACAGTTTTTAAAATTGACAGGCTTTTGTAGCATTTGAAGTTAGCGCTTTCCTTTTTAATGTTTTTAAAAAGAAATTAATACCTTTTGTTTTCAGGAAGCTGAGACCCGAGCCTCACAGATCGATGCAGCTGTCGGAAGGATGCGTGATTTTGTGGGCAATCTGACCAGTGGTCTGGAGGAAGCCATCGTCAAGGTCAACGAAAGTCAGGAGCGTGCCCAGTCCCTGTCCGAGCAGGCTCAGTTCCTGGAAAAGTGCGTAGCAAAGCTTTAATATTATAACAAGGTCCTGTTGTATACAAGACATCAAATAAATAGCTTCTACATGTAAATAAAAAAAGACTTCTTACAGACGTATTAAAAGATTCCGATTTTTTTCTGGTGCAGTATCTACACAGACACGAGGGAGACTTCTGCCAATGCTCTTAATGCTGCCAGTGCTTTCCAAGGAATTGTGGACGCCATTGATGATGCTAATAATGCTTCCCGTGTAGCTCTTGAAGCTGCAAATGAAGCCCAAGGAAAGGTCAGTGTTTATTCTGTCGGTCAAATATTAGTCAAAATGAGGTCAATCTCAGTTCTGCGAGCAACTGATTTGTGTATCCATTTTCACATTGTTTTTTATTTAGCATACCTTAATTGCAGAAAAATGAACTAGCTTTTGCACGTGATATTTTTCTTTTTCACAGTCTAATGGTGTAGGAGAGAGTTCCCAGAATTCCAAGGGGAACAGCACAGCTTTACTGGAGTCAGCTATAACTCGTCTGGACAGGACAGAAGTGGGTCAGTATCTATAAAGAAGTGTGTCAGTATCTCTATAGAAGTGGGTCAGTATCTATATAGAAGTGTGTCAGTATCTATAAAGAAGTGGGTCAGTGTCTCTATAGAAGTGGGTCAGTGTCTCTATAGAAGTGGGTCAGTATCTCTATAGAAGTGGGTCAGTATCTCTATAGAAGTGGGTCGGTGGGTCAGTATCTCTATAGAAGTGTGCCAGTATCTCTATAGAAGTGGGCCAGTATCTCTATAGAAGTGGGTCAGTATCTCTATAGAAGTGGGTCAGTATCTCTATAGAAGTGGGTCAGTGTCTCTATAGAAGTGGGTCAGTATCTCTAAAGAAGTGGGTCAGTATCTCTATAAAGAAGTGGGTCAGTATCTCTATAGAAGTGGGTCAGTATCTCTATAGAAGTGGGTCAGTATCTCTATAGAAGTGGGTCAGTATCTATATAGAAGTGGGCCAGTATCTATATAGAAGTGGGTCAGTATCTCTATAGAAGTGGGTCAGTATCTCTATAGAAGTGGGTCAGTGTCTCTATAGAAGTGGGTCAGTATCTCTAAAGAAGTGGGTCAGTATCTCTATAAAGAAGTGGGTCAGTATCTCTATAGAAGTGGGTCAGTATCTCTATAGAAGTGGGTCAGTATCTCTATAGAAGTGGGTCAGTATCTCTATAGAAGTGGGTCAGTATCTCTATAGAAGTGCGTCAGTATCTCTATAGATGTGGGTCAGTATCTATATAGAAGTGGGTCAGTATCTCTATAGAAGTGGGTCAGTATCTCTATAGATGTGGGTCAGTATCTCTATAGAAGTGGGTCAGTATCTCTATAGAAGTGGGCCAGTACACTCAGTATTTATACTGTTGAGTGATCATAGAGCAGTTAGTGTTTATCTGATGAGATACTGCATGATACAGACAGTGATCATAGAGCAGTTAGTGTTTATCTGATGAGATACTGCATAATACAGACAGTAATCATAGAGCAGTTAGTGTTTATCTGATGAGATACTGCATGATACAGACAGTAATCATAGAGAAGTTAGTGTTTGTGTGATGAGATACTGCATGATACAGCCAGTGATCATAGAGCAGTTAGTGTTTGTCTGATGAGATACTGCATGATACAGACAGTAATCATAGAGCAGTTAGTGTTTATCTGATGAGATACTGCATGATACAGGCAGTGATCATAGAGCAGTTAGTGTTTGTCTGATGAGATACTGCATGATACAGACAGTGATCATAGAGCAGTTAGTGTTTGTGTGATGAGATACTGCATGATACAGCCAGTGATCATAGAGCAGTTAGTGTTTGTGTGATGAGATACTGCATGATACAGCCAGTGATCATAGAGCAGTTAGTGTTTATCTGATGAGATACTGCATAATACAGACAGTAATCATAGAGCAGTTAGTGTTTGTCTGATGAGATACTGCATGATACAGACAGTGATCATAGAGCAGTTAGTGTTTGTCTGATGAGATACTGCATGATACAGACAGCATATCAACTAATTCTTCCCACAGGTGGAAAATATAAGCTAGAATAATTAAAGATTAATTTATCAAACTAGTATATATATTTTTGTTTACAAATCCTAGAGTTGTCAGAGAGATTGCGTGAAGCCAAACTGAGTACAGACGATGTGGAGACAATGAATGATGAAATCAGCCGCGGAATGAATGACCTTAAGTTCCAAATCCAGGAACTCGGCAGATGTAAGTATACTTGATAGAAAAAGTGAAAATGTTGAGCAAATCTTAATCAATTATCAAGTAAAAAGGAGTTAAAATGTTTAGTTACTGAACATGCATGAACAAATGATGTATAGTTAATATAAAGGAAATATAAGTATCCAGAAAATTCAATTCATAATTGATACATAGATATGACAGTACAAAATTTTGAACTTGCAATTGATTTCTTAAGTGAATGATAATTGAAGACTAATTTCATACAAAATATTGATGTTGTAGATGAGTTTGAAAACAGAACAAGAGATGCGGGCATTCGAGCGACTGCAGCCGGGCAGCGTGCTCTGGATGCCCAGGAGAAAGTGGGCACAATTCTAGCCAAGCTTCCGGAGGACAAAAACAAGATAGACAGACTGGCCAACACTGTCGCTAAGACAGACAAGAACATTGCTGATGCCACCAGTCAAGGTGAGCTGATGGGTTATGTTGTAGGCATTATATGTTTATATTGTACGGGTTCGGACCAATTGCTCAAATGCGTTCGGGATATAATATCCAAAATGGGATAAAAATTTGAAGAGCAAATAATAAAAAAAAATTATTTTCCTAAAAATTTGGTAAATCTGCATTAGAATAGATGAAATGTAATAACTTTTGGTTTAAGTTTATTTTGCTGGCATTATTGTAATCATTTAAAGTTTATATTGCTGCCATTTTACATTTATATTGTAGACGTTTTAGGTTTATAGTGCTGGCATTTCAGGTTTATATTGTAGACATTTTAGATTTTTGTTTAAGGCATTTTTCATTTAAATATTATTGTAAGCATTTTGCATATATATATACATTGTAGGTTTACATTGTTAACACTTTAAAGGTATGAAAGAACAAGGTGCTCTGTTCTAAATCAGGATTAAAAGATCTAAAGTTTGCGACATCTCTTATCTAACAGCTGAACCAGTAAACTTAATAATCACCAAAAACGTCCACTGATTTTCTAGCGTTGTTGTGTTGTTTGTAGGTGATTTTGTGAGGGACAACCTGCCTGAGGTGATCACACAGATCAACCTTCTGGGTCAACGGAAAGAGGCCGTGGAGGCACTGAGAGATGGAGTTTACACCAACCTGAGTCGACTCCGAGAACAGATTGAGCTGGCTCGAGACGCTGCCAACAGGGTGAGTATGTGGAAAAAAGTGTTAATTGCCTATGCATGATAAATCTGTTTTATTTTTTTTTATTGGTTGTGTAATAATACAGATTATTGAAATGAATATGAGATAATCTCTTTTAATTGATTGAATAGCATTATCTCACAGTGGAGGACTTAACTAGGTACAGGTTAATTAATGTAAGATAGTCAGCATCAGTAAGAGTTATCTAAGCTAGCAACTTCCTCTTCCTGTTTACCATCTGGCCAGGAAAGCAACACAAAGGAAAAATTTTGATTCATCTCAATCCTTCCACATCACCAACCCGGCATGCCTCCGAAACGAAGCAGAACTCTGGAGAGGGGGGGCATGATCTCCCCGGCTAGGGGCAGGGGCTATAAAAAGCCTCGCCATCCCCAAAGGCAAAAAAAGCCCGGCTATACCGAGCCTCAGGCTGAGGCCAGCCACCAGGATGCCCCCCTACCCCAACAACAGCCACCACCAGATGTGAGTGACCACGAGAGCGGAACTGAGGACTTTGGGCTCCCCAATATGGGTAATTTTGAGAACTCGAGCTTTTCTTTGGATTTCAATCTTTCTGACTTCACTCCAGTTCCCGAAATTAGTTGTTTCGACAATGTAGGGCAGCATGTGCCCTTAAAATTAAAACAAAAAATTTGGGAGGGACAGTTTATTGATTTAAGTTTATTATTAAAATCGGCCAAAGAAATTAACAACAGTTTGGGGGGTCAAGGAGAGATAAAAATTAGAGATGGGAAATTCTGCATTGTCAAGGCAAATGTTGGCCCTTACCTCACAATAGACAAATGGACTGATGCTTTCATGATATTCATGAGCGTAATGTTAGAAAAATTCAGAACCAGGGCACAGGAGATGCTAAAATACATGCGCGATATCAGACTAGCTGCAGCTAGATCGCAAGGTTGGTTTAAGTACGATGAACAGTATCGTCTTCGTAAAGCCAGCCAACCCGAATCATCTTGGGGCGTAATCAATCACGAATTTTGGCTTTTATATGTGACAGGTCAGGCTGGTTCCGAAAGTAAAGCTCAGGTCAACAATGCTAAGCAATTTTCAGGGGAGAACAGCACATCTACTGCAATTCAGTATTGCTATCATTTTAATCAAGGTAAAAGGTGCAATTTTTTCCCCAGATGCAGATTCAAGCACATCTGTAGAAGATGCGGAGGCAAACACCCAGCTTCCAACTGTTTCAACAACAAGTCAGCTTTATAAGTTGGGCAAGACCCCTATTAAATTAGACAGAATTATTTATCATACCCGAAACTATTCAGATTATCATTTTCTAACGCAAGGCTTTATGCACGGTTTCAAACTACAATATTTTGGCCCTAGATTACCTAGGTTTTCAAAAAATCTACCAAGTTTGGGCAAACAGTATTCAGTAGCAGAGCAAAAGATTGACAGGGAAATTTCACTGGGGAGAGTGGCAGGCCCCTTTAAGCAACCACCTTTTCCAACACTTCAGGTTTCTCCACTAGGTCTGGTGCCCAAAAAGGACGGTGACTATCGTCTTATTCACCACTTATCTTATCCAGAAGCTGCTTCTATTAATTTTTTTATTGACTCTGAACAGAGCTCTGTGACTTATTCAACTATAGATGATGCTGCTGCCATGATCGCCAGATTAGGAAGTGGGGCATATCTTGCAAAGTCAGACATCAAATCAGCCTTTCGGCTAATACCAGTTAGCAGCACTGATTTTGATCTGTTAGGTTTTTTCTTTAACAACGCTTACTATTATGACAAAATGCTGCCATTTGGTTGTAAGATTAGTTGTGCAATCTGGGACAGATTTGCTAGCTTTCTTCATTGGCTTACACATGTTCATGCACAAAATCGGTCGATTCTACACTATCTAGATGATTTTCTTTTTTGTGGCCACGATTTTAATTCAAGCAAGAAAATCTTGGACACCTTTCTGTTGCTGTGCAGTGACCTTGGGGTCCCAATTGCAAACGAAAAAACAGTTCAACCAACCCAAGTGCTCACTTTTTTAGGCATTGAAATTCATACTGTAGAAATGATCATGAAATTGCCGATAGAAAAAATTCATGAAATCAGACTAAGGATCACCGAGGTCATGAAATTAAAGAAGGCAACTCTCAAACAACTTCAATCATTACTAGGGCTTTTGAACTTTGCATGTAGAGTCATAGCTCCAGGTAGGGCTTTTTGTCGACGCCTAACTGATGCAACCATTGGTCTCAATAAACCGCATCACCACACACGAGTGACTGCGGAAATGAAAGCTGACCTACAAGTTTGGCTCACATTTCTCCAGTCTTTCAATGGTATTTCAGTCATTACAGAGGGCACATGGGTCAATAACGACACATTACAGCTCTTTACCGACAGTGCAGGGGGAGAAGCGGGGGGATTTGGCATATTTTTCGCAGGCAAGTGGGCATATGCCCATTGGCCAAGTTGTTGGTTTGCTCAGGGCATAACTCGTGATATGACCTTCTTAGAGCTCTTTCCAGTGCAGGTAGCTCTTGAGCTGTGGAAACAGCGCTTTGCCAACTCAAAAATTTTGTTCTACATTGATAACATGGCAGTTGTGCAGGTTATAAACACCACAACATCAAAATCACCTAGGGTCATGAAAATTGTAAGGAAACTGGTTCTCACATGTCTCAAATACAATATTTTATTAAAAGCAAAACACATACCATCCAAGTTAAATTCTATCGCGGATTGTCTCTCTCGTTCACAGTGGGGCAAATTCCGGCAGCTAGCACCAACAGCAGACCCATGGCCAACACCACTCCCCAAGAACATTTGGGAAATTTAAGAACTGAAGCCAACAGGCTCATCCAGGGCTCAATTTCAACAAACACGCATAAAGCCTATCAAGGAGCTTTGACCAATTTCAAAAATTTTTTGAACAGTTGTGGGTTAGCATTGGTTTTTCCCATTCCTATTGATCACTTACTTAATTTTATTGCCCATTTGTCTATTTCAGGTACAGCGTACAGAACAGCTGCTCTGTACATTAGTGCTTTATCTTATATTCACAAATTACGAGGCATCCAAGATAACACCCAATCCTTTATTGTTAAAAAAGCCTTGCAGGGTCTCCATAAAAAGCGAGGTGTGACAACAGATCCGCGAATTCCTTTAACTTTATCCATTTTACAAAGGGTCATGTTAGCATTGCCATCTATTTGCAGATCCCCCTATGAGAGTGTTTTATTCTCCACTATTTTTTCCATCACATATCACGGTTTGCTTAGGGTTAGCGAGGTCTTGGCCATCCATAGGGCACACATCTCAGTTGAGGGAAACAATGTCAGTATTTTAATTCCAAGGTCAAAAACAGATCAGATGGGAAATGCAACCACGTTGCACATATCTAGACAACCCAATGCTGACACATGCCCAGTGCGTTGGGTACTTAAATTTTTTCGACTACGCCCTGACAGCGGCTCTCTTTTACTGTTTACTCATATGGATGACAAAGCCATAACAAGATACCAATTTAATTGCATGCTGCAAAAGACTCTCCAATTTAATGGCATTCAGGGACATTTTAGACCACATAGCTTTAGAATAGGCAGAGCTACAGATCTTGCAAAACAAGGGGTTTCAGAATCAGAAATTAAAGCTTTAGGCAGATGGGAATCGAGGGCCTTTCAAAATTATATTAGATTGTAAATTCATTGTTAATTAATGGAATACAGGCTAATTCTGCCAAAAGTATTCCAGATTTCAAAACAGTCTGGATAGTTGGAACTTCAATACCATATTGGGCTGGGGAGGAAGCAGTGAAGAGACCAGGTGGAAAGAACCTTAACCTGGGCGTGGACATCACCTGGAAAGGAATAAGGGGACTACACTGGAAAGACCTGGACAAACTTATTTCTGATGAGATTAAAAACCAACCACACCCGGATGTATTGGTCATTCATGCGGGATCCAATGATCTTACAGCAGCTGGCAATACAGCACTGCGATTTTCGCATGAAATTCAATGTAGTTTGTATCGCTATAATGTAATGCTTCCAAAAACATTACTTATTTGGTCAACAATGCTTCCCCGTCTCTACTGGCATGGGGCCCCATTAGGCAAGGGTGGGGCTAAGATTGATTCAAAACGGCGCAAGGTAAACAAGGCCATTAGAAAATTTATTACATCTGAAGTAAATGGGGCTTGCATTGTTCATGACAAAAACATTAATGTTCACCAAACTGGTTTGTTTAGATACGATGGAACCCATTTATCAGAAAGGGGAAACAAGGCTTATTTAAACAATATTCAAGGGGGCTTAGAATTCATTTTCAGGGGAAAGGGGAAGATTTTTGGATAATTAGTTGTTTTTATAGTACAGTACACTTGCTTATATATTAGAACGTAGGATCTTAGTAACACACATTTTAAAAGGGGGCAAATTTAGTGGGGAACATCATATCGATGTTAGTGGCGGGGTCAAGGGAGACATAACCTCTGCACTAGCTTAACCTGGTTGTCTCTGCTCATCTGCATAAAGCATGAGGGGGTCTCATGGCGGTGTGTTAACATGGAAGTTAAATGCCATTGAGCAAATGTGTGTAATGTGTTCCTAAACTGCTTGGGGTCTGCAGCATTTCAGTGCTCAGACCCCCTCTACCTCTATAAAAAGGAGGAGAGGCTACAAGCTGGTGGTGTTAAAAAGTTAAACCAGGTAGCAAGCCAGAGGCAGGGTGTAAAAGCTGTGCAGATTGTATGCCTAGCCACCATGCGTGTCAGGCATGGGGTTTCATGGCACTCGCATAAGCGAGGCCACTAGCTTGCCCATTTTGTTAAGGTATCCTAGTTGTCTCCCTTGACTCCTGCAAAATTTGCGGCCATTTCAATCCAACTATTATGTATATGTTTTTTTATGGTTGTTTCAGTAATAAATATCTAAACATACTATTGGTGTTATTAATTACTATTGGCTGGAAGTCAATCAGGAAGGAAAAATGGCAATGGCAAAGAATGTAGTTGGCTGCAATATTCAATTAATACAGATTATTGAAATGAATATGAGATAATCTCTTTTAATTGATTGAATAGCATTATCTCACAGTGGAGGACTTAACTAGGTACAGGTTAATTAATGTAAGATAGTCAGCATCAGTAAGAGTTATCTAAGCTAGCAACTTCCTCTTCCTGTTTACCATCTGGCCAGGAAAGCAACACAAAGGAAAAATTTCCCACCCACCCTCCCAATTTTAACAAGTCTAACAAATTAGCTGTGTTGTTCACCTAATCTGTGCCAGGTACTTTTATTTTATTTTTAGGTTTTTACATTGCAGTGGACTGTTTCAAGCGGAGCTCCTGGCTTGAAACACTTACGACTCTTGTGCGAAGATAATTTTATTCATTCCAACATTTAATTTAATCCACAACTTCAGAAATCAGTAAATACACATAATTGCTGGGGTATTTATTTTGTCGCAACTTTATGGGGGAGGAGTCAGGGAAACATTAAAGGCCGTCAAGGGCACTAGCTTAACCTGGTTGTCTCTGCTCATCTGCATAAAGCATGAGGGGGTCTCATGGCGGTGTGTTAACATGGAAGTTAAATGCCATTGAGCAAATGTGTGTAATGTGTTCCTAAACTGCTTGGGGTCTGCAGCATTTCAGTGCTCAGACCCCCTCTACCTCTATAAAAAGGAGGAGAGGCTACAAGCTGGTGGTGTTAAAAAGTTAAACCAGGTAGCAAGCCAGAGGCAGGGTGTAAAAGCTGTGCAGATTGTATGCCTAGCCACCATGCGTGTCAGGCATGGGGTTTCATGGCACTCGCATAAGCGAGGCCACTAGCTTGCCCATTTTGTTAAGGTATCCTAGTTGTCTCCCTTGACTCCTGCAAAATTTGCGGCCATTTCAATCCAACTATTATGTATATGTTTTTTTATGGTTGTTTCAGTAATAAATATCTAAACATACTATTGGTGTTATTAATTACTATTGGCTGGAAGTCAATCAGGAAGGAAAGATGGCAATGGCAAAGAATGTAGTTGGCTGCAATATTCAATTAATAGAAATGCAATATTAATACCAGTTTTGAAGATATTGATTAATTTGTTTACAGATCCGTGTCGGTCTGGAGTTTGTTGGAAACACAACAGCCACACTGAGAAATCCAGCCAATATTGAGTCTGCTGGCTCCTACTCCACTCTCTCCATGTATGTACAGACTCGCCAGAAGAGGGCACTGCTTGGCTACGTTGGAGCGGACATGATGCCAAACCGAGTCACACCCGTAAGTTATCAAAATTACTTTTATTGTAAATAGTCAACATTTTTTTAAAAAGCTTACGGTGATGGAAATTCAAAATCACAGGTATAATTTTAAAGCATTGTTGTAAACCAGCAAATGGGTACATTAACTGCGGCTTGAGAATTTGTCAAGCTTGTCATATAAACGGCTACATTTACATGTAAATTGGTGGGACAGAAACCCATGATAAAAAAAAATTGACAGTGATGTGATATCTAAACACTCTTATTGAAGGACTACATGTCTCTAGAACTAAGAGACGGACGCCCAGTCCTGCGTTACAACCTTGGATCTGATCCAGCGGAAATCGTCTCCAATATGGACGTCTCTGATGGCAAATGGTACCTGATCAAGGCCAAAAGGTGAGTCGGAATAAGTCTGGGGTGATCAAGGCCAAGAGGTGAGTTGGAATAAGTCTGTGGTTACAATTCACCCAGTCTTAAACTCGCATGCTGACAACAAGAGTGAAAGGGGCAGAAATAAAATAGAAATGGTGAATATATCCCTTTGTACAGTATGTCATACTTTGCATCATTAACATTGTGTAGGAAGAAATAATTTTCTCAACATAAAATTGTAATATCTGTCCATATTTTCTGACATTATTCACTTGGTGATTGTTATTGTTCAGTTGGTGATGTTTTTGGTTATTGTTCAGTTGGTGATGTTTTTGGTCTTTGTGAAGGATTGGGAAGTCTGGAGAGTTAGAGGTCATAGGAGATGGAGACAGCAACAATGATAAAGTGACGGGAGAGTCCGGCGGAACCTTCACTGTCCTAGAGCTGAACCCCCAGACCACCAAGTTCTACGTGGGTGGGGTCCCCAGCGACGTCAGGGTAAGGCTCTGAAGACATCAATAGACATTTCTCCTGTTAATAGAAACAAAGTTTTAAAATTTGTTGTTATAGTTGAACTTTGATATCTCAAACACTGACATATCGATTATAGTGGATATGTCGAAGACATCAACATATCCACTATAATCGATATGTCAGATGTCAACAACACACTGTGCCCACAGGATAACCTAAGTATCAAAACAATCTATTGTTATAAGAAGTGCTAAACACCCCAATCCCCTTCCCTATGCCATGTCCCAATAGAATGGGGGACAGACATGCACCTTTAAGGGCAAAATGAATGCACTGTCCATCCATGATGAAAATCAAAATCACTTAGAATATTATAACCCATTTCTCTCTCTCTCTCTCTCTCTCTCTCTCTCTCTCTCGCTCTCTGTTGTACATGTATATTAAGTACATAAGTTTGGACTGATAGAAAATACAAGATTCATGTATTTTTTCTAGTTTTTCACTTAATATATCCTAAGATAAAGATTGTCAAATAATCTTTCAGTCCCAGCTTTTGCTGCACCTGTAGAACGTTTAATTAGTATAGCTGGGAAGATTTTCAAACTAATAGGATGCAATTAAAAGATGAAACCTTTGAAACTTTGATCATAAAGTGCAACAGCAATCTTTTGTCTTAGGTGTCCTCAGCATAAAGAAATGCAATTAAAATATATTAAGAAATATAACTGGGAAAAACCCTCTGTCTATAAATTAATACAATTAAGTGTCCAAAATTATAAAGATTTGTGTTATCTGGGGAAATATCTCTATTTAGCTTTTTAATAAAAGCAACATTATTCCATAAATTGTTTTCTATTATGCACAAATTCTGTGTTTCTATATCATATCTGACATTGTATCATGCCAAATGTCTATAAAATAATATCTTTTTACTTATGTAATATGTTGTTCATAATGCCACAAGATTACCGTAATGTCGCGTGTATAACACGCACTTTTTTTCAGCCAAAATTTGATCAAAAGTGGGGGGTGCGTGTTATACATAGGACCAAAATTGTACCCCATTTTTTCAAACCGTGATTCTTGATACCACGGGAGTAGTGACTGCCGATTTAGCGTATTATGCAAATTGAATGAGTACATACTAAATTTACTGCATCAGAAATACCTTATTCTTAATTCCCCCCCCCCCCCCCCCATGTATTGAAATCCTCTTTTAACACTATTTCTTGCATCAAACAAGTTTAAATATCGCCAGTGTATTCGCCATTACGTAAGCAGCCACCTGTTGACTTGGCGCGTGGTCAATGTTTGTTTAACAATTTCCGGTGTCAGAAGCATGCACCTCTCTCGTGTCGGACTTCACAGGGTGTTTTCAAGTGCACGTAGATAAGCAATTATTCTGATTTTATTAAACTTAATTACTTTGTGTCCCGTTATGCAGTTAAACGTTATTGCTTTAAATTACATAGACACTGCTAAAATTACATCGATCATTTGTACGACTTGATAATGACGATATACGACATACGTAAGTTTCTTCACAATGTTTATTTAAACAACAATCATAGGGTTTGACTATAATTAATCAATTAAATCATTTCTGGTTTATGTCTGCAAACATTATTACTTTTAAGCACTAAGCTCAGTTGCCGTTCTTCTCTACGTATGATGATCTTCTACTTCTCCGATGTTGTAAGAAACTCTTTACGAAGTGTCAAATGATATTTGATACCGTCCATGTAAATCGTGCCGTCCTTTTTTTATTAAAAGTATAAGAACTTTGACTCTAATATCGCTTAGGCCATGTTCCGATCACGAAATTACAGTAATTACGCTTGGGTTAAAAAATCATCATTAAACATCGATAGTTATTTGGGAAAATGGCGGCCGTCGATTTTCATCGTCTGTGCTATGTTCCGATCTCAAAATTAAAGAAATTGCGCATGGATTATAAAATTACTATGAAACATCGATAGTCTGGGGGGAAATGGCGGCCGTTGATTTCGCCATTTTTTTGGGTGCATGTTATACATAGGACCTGCTGTTTTTTCGCCATTTTTTGGTCAACTTTGGGGGTGCGTATTATACACGAGTGCGTATTATACACGAGACATTACGGTATTATATATATTGAGCAAATAAAGAATGACTCTTGTATATATAGTCATTGAATTTGAACCTGATACTGAACATGAAACTGTAGATATGTTAAGGAGTGTTTTATATTTGAAACATTTGCAAAAACTCTTTATTAGCTTTACTTTTTTAAAACAAAGTAATGGTAATGGTAATACATTACTTTACTCTTGTTATGGTAATGTAATGCATTACTTCAAGAAAATCAACTTGCAGAGTTGGGGTCAATTACTTTGAAAAGTAATTAATTACTTTCAAATACATTGACAATTTTATCAATTACTTGCAATTACAATTAATTGATTTAATCAAGTAATGGTAATGGTAATTTAATGCCAAAATTCATGAAGTAATGGTAATGTAATGCATTACTTTACAATGTAATTCGCCCCAAGCCTGGTCGAAGTTATGTGTAAGTCCCAACCACTTATTTTTTAAGTATTTTACCCTCAATATCTCGAACACTCGGATATCTCAATTTTTAAACAGTATGTCCCATCTAGTTCGAGATAACCAAGTTTGACTGTATTAAGCTAAAGGAAAATAGAAATAAATAGTACCAATGATGTTTTGGGGATTCATATTAATGATTTTCCTGCTGAAACAGTACGTTATTACATGTATAAAAATACATACAAAGCAGATTTTGACTTTTAACCTTTTGTATTTTCTATACACAGTTACCTCGCCCTGTGGATTCCACGTACTATAATGGTGCTATGGAAGAGGTGATGTTTGATGGGAAACCATTGGGATTGTGGAACTTTGTGGCAGGAGAAAACAACTTCAAAGGAGCCATTGAAAGGTCAGTTAGTGCGAGATTTTCTTTGGAATTGTAATCTTTGATGAAAGACATATTGCTTTTGATTCAAAAATTTAGTTTTTTGTTTAGATGAAAGGTTTTGAAAGTTTATATAATGTCAAGAATTGATTTTTTGGGGATTTTAGAGATGTCATGAAATCAGTTGTATCCAATGGCTTCCGATTCAATGGCAAAGGTTACGTGAGGCTGAGCGCTTCCAAGGTCAACTTCAAACCGGCTAAAGAATCGAACATCATCCTGAGCTTCAAGACCTACGCTGAAAATGGACTGATCTTCTTCATGGGCAAGAACCGTGACTTCATGTCGCTGGAGATGAAGGAGGGTCACGTATTGTTCCAGTACGACCTTGGGGGCATGCCGGCCAAACTGATCACCCCAGGGACGTACAACGACGGGAATTGGCACACGATCCAGGCCCAGAGACAGGAGAGGTTCGGGGTGCTCAAGGTGGACAATGGAGACGGTAAGCTGTTGTTACGCCTGTTTATTTGATTTAAATTAAATGGTTTTAAATAAAGATAATTATGTTCAAATAACGACTCAATTTGGCGGTAGGCATTGCGTGTGCTCCTCTGTATGATGCAAAGTTGATAAGAAAGGTAGATTTTAGATAGAATTTGACCTTTTCTGATCTCGGTTTATTTTTGGGGGGTCTGATGGTTTATATTAATTTGATCAATCAGTCAGCTTCCTAAAATAATATCATGACTACAATAGCACCAAAATCCTCTTGATTTAAAATCAAATTCACATTGTGTACTTATATCGACAACAGACAATGTTTTCTCTTGTTGGTGTTTGAGTTTATTTATAGCACATTGTACTTGTAATGGCTAGCTTTACGTGTTGTTTGTTCACAGCCATACAAGGCCAGTCTCCGGGATCACTGACTGAACTTAGCTACACAGACGACATTTTCATTGGAGGATACAACCGACTCTTTGTTCCTGTTGGGTATGTCGCGCTAACATTAATGTTCTAAGCTTTAACAGAGTACTATCTGTAATAGAGAAGAATACTACTGCTAATCTGTAGAGAATAACAGCCTAGGATAAAAATGTGAGCTATGTTGTAGTAATGTGGAATCCCGAGGTTTTGATGGCTGTGTACAGGACCTTCAGTTCAACATCAACAAATGGGATCTGAACAAGAATGAGGCGGCCAAGGGCGTAGTCCGGGGATGTCCTGAACAGGTCAGAAATCATTAGCTCTATCATGACTGTAACGCAGGTTATACACACTAGCAGTGACCTGCATCGGTGCTTCTCTATTCCTTTAATTGACATATTACTTCTTACATGATCTAAACACAGGTTATATTGTTAAATGTTAACACTGATTTTTGTGTGTCTCTATTCCTATGATTTGACTGTGGTTGTAGATCTTGAGAACTGCCACATTTGACCAGGAAAGGCGTGGGTTCATCTCCAAGGAGCTGGCAGCCAGTGTGGGTACCAACTTTGATGTGACCTTCAGAATTAAGACACTGTCCAACGCCAGCATGATTCTGTACACATCTAACAACGACCAGGTAAGAACTCGCTCCCAGATATTTAATGAAAGTCGAAGGATTACATGTAGATTATTTACTTTCTGTTTTGGTCTCTACTGTTGTTTTTATTATCAAATGATATGTTAAGTTCAGTCAATGTTCCATTTCAGACATCTGGATTCTCCGTGGCTATTTTGAGAGGTCGTCTGGTGGTAACCTCTGACCCTGGTGGTGCCCCCCTGGCTCTGGAAAGCACAGTCAATACATACAATGATGGAAACTGGCACTATGTGTCCATAATGAAAATGGGAGCAAAGTATGTTGGATGGGTTCAAAAGATGATCATTATCATACTCTTCTTTATGTGTGAGCTTGCCATGTGTGGAAGTGCATTATGTGTTCTGAGTGAAAAAAAGAAAGAGTTTATCTTGTAGGCTGATGATGAATATAGATGACCAGGAAATGGTGGATAAGACGGGAAGATCGGGCACAGATGTATTCACGGAGCGCCCTCTTTACATTGGAGGCACCGACTTCACCATGTCAGAAAGACTGGTAGCATCCACTGCCAGATTCTCCGGCTGTATGTCTGATTTCACAATCAACGGAAAGTAAGTAATTGACACTGCATACATCAACCACAACAGGAAATCAAGTATTGATTATGAAACAAAATTTATTCAAATGTTTCTATTTGGATATTTATTTTTCAGTTTCTTAAATTTTGCCACCATTCCACGCCAGAATGTGCGAGATGTCTCATTCAGTGAATGTCCTATAGAGGATACAGAGATTAGTGTTACCACGACAACAGTTCTACCAACATTCCCCACTGACAGTACGTATCATATCATCACTCAGCAATCAGTTCAGTGTTGTGTGATGTCATCATGTATCAAGATTCTTCTTAACATGTCTCCTATCCATTCATAACTTTAAAAAGAAATATGTGACAAGAAATCAATGTAGATCGACAGCATTTATTATGATAATATAGAAAACATTTCAAATCTTTACTTAATGTAGATGAAACCTTAGAAACTGATTTTTGTTTGATATTTAAAAGCTGAGGAGTCAACTAAGGAAGTGACAGTGGCTCCAGAGGAGAAGTGTCGCCTGCCGTCAAATGTTGACGTCGAGACGATCAGTCCAGGAGACGTGGAGGGCTTCAAGTTTGGTGACACGCTGACGAGCCGCCACGAGTATGTGGGCTGGAAGAGTCTGAGAGTCAAGTAAGAAGCATGTCCATTTAGTGTGTACTGTTCAAAACAAAGTGAAGGGAAATTTCCATGATGTGGAGCAGTTCTTAAAAGTTTGATTAAAATAAGCACCAGCAAGATTTTATTTCATTATAGGGCCAATATAGAGATAGAGTTTAAGACAACAAGCAGTGGAGGAATTATGTTGTATGCCACAGACAGACGAAAGACAGACTTCATTTCCCTTATCATGAAAGACGGCCATCTTGTTTTCTCTTTCAACTGTGGCTCTGGGGCCCTGAATCTTGAAACTGACCAAAAATACAATGACGGCAAATGGCATACCGTGGAGTTTGGAAGAAATCAGAAGACAGGGAAGATCTCTGTGGATGGGGGCACAGCTAAAGTGGGAACTTCTCCTGGTCCAACACAGTCGCTGAACCTCCGAAAGCCATTCTTTGTGGGTGGGATTAATCCAGACCTATCCTCTAACGACAAAGTCAAGAAACACTTACAGGTACGTGTTCTACGGAATGAATGGTAACGGCTGGTTCAATCACTAGGTCATGATTAACGCAATCTTATTCTGACCATTAGAATCACCTGTATTTACAATGAGCCTGAAAAAATTCACACAAGAATACTAATTTTTTTGTTCAGGGTGTACTAGGCAGTTTTGAGGGATGTATGCGTAACATGGAACAGAACTACGAGACCTTTGGTCAGCCTAATGCGACACAGAAGGTCAGCTCTTGTGTGGCCAATCTGGAGAGGGGAACCTTCTTCAACGACCAGGGAGGCTACATCACTCTGTGTAAGTCTTACATTTCTGGTGTCGGGGGAGACAAAGGGATATGATTGAATACATACAGATAACTGTCCAATGTTTTATTACCAGTACACAGATGATAAGTACTTTGTGGGTCTGGACTTTGATTACATCGAGCTAACTGTCCATTATTTTATTACACATATGATAAGTACTATGTGGGTCTGGACTTTGATTACATAGAGCTAACTGTCCAATGTTTTATTACACAGATGATAAGTACTATGTGGGTCTGGACTTTGATTACATAGAGCTAAATGTCCAATGTTTTATTACACATATGATAAGTACTATGTGGGTCTGGACTTTGATTACATAGAGCTAAATGTCCAATGTTTTATTACACATATGATAAGTACTATGTGGGTCTGGACTTTGATTACATAGAGCTAACTGTCCAATGTTTTATTACACAGATGATAAGTACTTTGGGGGTCTGGACTTTGATTACATAGAGCTAAATGTCCAATGTTTTATTACACAGATGATAAGTACTATGTGGGTCTGG
The DNA here is from genome assembly GCF_025612915.1 of Magallana angulata. Lineage (NCBI taxonomy): Eukaryota > Metazoa > Mollusca > Bivalvia > Ostreida > Ostreidae > Magallana > Magallana angulata. The sequence continues at coordinate 52,967,777 of NC_069120.1, forward strand.
ACTTTGATTACATAGAGCTAACTGTCCATTATTTTATTACACAGATGATAAGTACTATGTGGGTCTGGACTTTGCTTTTAACCTGGATATCAGACCCAGGAACTTGAGCGGGGTCATCCTTGCAATCTATGATCCAGCCGAAAAAGGAGACTACATCTTCCTTCAACTTGTGGATGGAAAGGTTTGTGTTTTTAGTTATTCTGATAGAGGATATGTCATTGACATATATGCAGGGAAGATACTGTAAACCAACTTTTATTCGCGTGCGAGAAATTTTTGCGAGGTTCACGAGGGTCTCATTGTCGCAAATATTTCTCACCGTGGACCAGTATTTACCATATATTTGTAATAAAAGAAGAAGGTGTGGATAAGGTTTAGTCGCGAAAATTAGTCGCCGCGAACCAGTTCATCTTTGATAAATCGCGTAATAAAGTCGTCGCGAATAAAAGTTGGTTTACAGTAGTTAGCTTGATTCTGTTCTGTTTACAGTTTTGATTACTACTTATTGTACAGATGTTTTATAAATAAGATGCCCTTGTCACCAAGTTTTGTGCTTGCTCTTGTTGACAGGTTGTTGCTACAGCTGACAATGGACAAGGGGAGGTCAAGACGGAATACACGCCTCGGGAGGAAAATGCACTGTGTGACGGTGAATGGCACAGTATCAGTGGTGAGTGAAAGACAGGACTCACGATCCTCTTTTTGGATTAAATTATATTTCACCAAGTAGTCCAGAATATATCCTTTTTAGGACTAATATAAGATTAAAATGTTGAATAATCTACAACAAAAAATTCATGATACTGTAACATGTTTTAGGAATAAGTACTGTTTGACAATGCGTTAGTTACATGTTTCTTTGGTTTGCAGTAAACAAGGCCAAGAATGTTCTGTTATTGACGGTGGATGGGAACAACGCCCCCGCGGGAACAGGCGCGGTGGGATCCTCCGAGATCAACACCAATGATCCTATGTATATAGGAGGAGTCCCAGGTCTGTCACTGATTAATGCTAATTCCTGTAGAGGAGTTTATTGTTATGTAACATATATCAATAGAGCAGTGCAACTTCAAATTTATTCATTGGTTTATGTGAATAAGTTGTTCTGCTTTGTTTACTCATGACATTTTCTTTATGTCATAGCATTAAGTTATTTGATATTAACCGCTGATTTTGCTGTGTATTTCAGATTTTACCAGGACAGGAATATTGACTGACAGGAACTTTTCTGGATGTATTCGTAATTTTGAGATCAGGCGTGGTAAAGGAGAACTGTACAAAGCCCAATACTTGTCATCAGGGGACATCACTGGGGATGTTACTCTGAACAAATGTCCACGGAACTAAACTCTAGATATAAGACAGCCATGTGCAATAAACCTTAATGAACGTTTAGTTTGAAACAGGGTATAATTTTTATTTCAGTGAAATGTAAAATCAAAATCCAGTTTGAAATCCTCATATACAATATACATATATGAGCATGCAAAAGAACATTTGCTACAGAGAAACGTTTTAATGGACCCTTCCCACCTTCCTCTGTTTCAAAAGTAAAAATTTGTTGTACATTGGACCTTCATTTACCGGTACATAATTTTTATTTTGATAGCCCTCAAAAAGTTAAAACTTGTCTTTTTGCTAATGCAGAATTATCTTAGAGAACTTGAAATGTTTTCACACATAATTTAAATTTTATAAATGATGATAAGGTATCATAAAACCTCTTTCATCCATTTTCAATACAAAAAAACTTAATGAAATTTCCCTTCAAAGAATCTTTGTAGCAGCTGTTTTTTTTATGATTCAAAAATGTTTATTGTTAAATTGTTACATAAGATTGACAGCTCTTTTTATGTAAAACATGTCAAATTTTAATTGGAATTATTTTATTTAAAATTTTTAACAATAAATCTTTTTAATCCATTTTGACTGTTTTTTTTTAATGTAATACATGTCAAAATGTCTATCAGATTTATTTTATTTCAATTTTTTGTTAAAAACTTGTTTCCCCACACATGTTTGATGTTTTTACAGTGCTTAATTTGATTCAAATAACTTTTAAGAGACCATGAAGTTGTTTGAACTGTCTTTCTTTCATTCTGTTATTTCAATGTTGACAATAAACATCATCTCTTTTAGAAGAGTCATTTTAATTCCAATTTAATAATGTCAACCTTTTTTGTAAATCAGTTATTTTGTCATCGGCCAATTATATTTGTTTCAATTTCAATGCATACCACAATTCCTTGTACGAAGTGTGTTTTTATCTTCTTAAAGTCACAGATAACGATTATTCTATTTTTTGGACCTAAAAAACTTGGCAGCACTCTTCTAAAAGATATGATATTCAACTGTATTTGGCCTTATTCCATTTTCATGTTTTTGTACATTTGAATTGTTAATTTGTGATCAATAACTTAATTAATTGTACAAAAATATTAAAAGTAGGAATCTTTAACTATGCTTTGTTTTTTGTTCTAACAAATCTGTACCAGACTGTGTTAATTTATTATATGAACATTTGGTGTGCCAAAAATAAGATGTATAAATGGCATGCCAGATTCCAAAAATAAGCTAAACATAGTTTCACAGTTGATAAACCAGGTTTTTTAACTGGAACAACATTAATCTATTTTTCACATTTGTAAACCATGCATAACAGCCATAGTTTACTTGATCATTGCTGGTTTTGTTTCAGAAGTGTAAACTTCACTCAACAACTTTAAACTGTAATCAGCATTAACTGATGAATATAATTTTACCATTCGTGTTACTAACAACTCTTAGTCTTATCTATAATAACTAAAGTAAATTAAAGTATTTTGCTCACCTGAACTATAGGTCCAAGTGAGCTTTTCTGTTCACCGTTGTTCGTCGTTCGTCTGTCGATCTGCCGTCTGTCTGTACACTTTTCACATTTTTTACTTCTTCTCTAAAACTATTTAACCAAGTTTAACTACAGTAAACTTCATACAAAACATTCTTATGGAAAGGGGATTCTAAATTGTTAAAAGAAACGGTGAAAATAGGGTGCATGTCTATTTAAATCTTCCTCTCAAGAACAACTGCACCAAAAATGCCAATATATACACCAAAGCTTGTATATACAGTGAAGATTCTAAATGTTAAAATCGTGACCACAGACTAAAATTGGGGCCCCAAGAGGGGTTTCAAAATTTAAACATAAAAATATAAAGGGAAAATGTTAAAACATCTTCTTCTCAAGAACTACAATGCTACAATTTGTGAGATTAAATTGCAAGCGTCCATCTAAAATGTAGATTCTAAATTGTTAAAATCGTGACCCCGGACTAAAACTCGGGCCCCAGGAAGGTTTCAAAGTCTAACATAAAAATATAAAAGGGAAAATGTTAAAAAATCTTAAGAACTACAATGCTATAGTTTGTGAGATTACTATGCAAGCATACTCAAATAATGTAGATTCTAAATTGTTAAAATCGTGACCCAGACTAATAATGTGGCCCCAGGAGGAGTTAAATGATTAACTTTTAAATATTGGGATTATACTAGTATTTAAAAACTAAAATAAAATAATACAATGCAGTTGTTCAGGTGAGGGATGTTGCCAATGGGCCTCTTGTTAGATGTGAATCTATATTTATCAGCAAAATTATTATTAAAGTTAAATAACAGACATGAATTTAGATTAGCATTCGTAAACTTAAGTTTAAATATGAAAATTATGGTTTAGTAATTACGGTTCGTAAACTAAAGTTAACAGTCGATAACTATGAAACTGTTTACTCATTTTTGAAAATATGTTGTGCCATACATGTTACTTAACAACAATATTGAGTTTAACATACTAACACATTTGTGGAACTATTGAAGGATCTATCATCACTATTTGTTAATGTCTTCTCTTTTAAAGCGATTTGGATCCTCATTTGAACGATCCTGAAATCCCTTACACAATACAAATTTTGGTTGAAGTTGATTAGATGATTCAAGAGAAGAAAATAAAAATTGAGAATACATATGACAATGACAAAAAAACTAACAAATTTAGATTAGATAATATGGCTAAAATCTTTAAATAATAATTCTTGATGGTTTGTGTCAGTATATCTATTGTTAACATGTATTTAAACCCCCCCCCCCCCCCCCCCCCCGCCTTAGCAAACCTCTCTCTGTCGAAACATCGCCAACACATCAGAAATTGCCATGCTAATTTCACCGTTGTCCTCTCTATAACAGGTTAAGCTTCTCTGTATCTGAGTGTCTTGTAAAAATAGACGGAAAAAGAACAGTTAAACACCTCGGACGGAGGTGTTAAACTCAGCACGTGACAGGACAGTTTGCTGATATTTTATGCATTTTAAAATTAACCTGTAATATTTATTAAAAGCATAATGATTAGGGATAAAGATTGAACCAAGGGTAGAGAATGACCTAGACAAGGATTTTTTTCGATAACTCTGCCATGACCTTAATTATCCTTAGACTTAGAAACGTGTATCAAAGTCACTGCACATACCCAAAAGCACCATGTGATTTAAGCATGAGCCAAATTTGGCAGAGGGGAGAGACGATATGCCCCGGATAAGTGATCTCTGACTGACAGACGGACAGAAGGACGGATTGACCTTGAAACTTGGCTGAAGGTTGCTGCATATCTTTTGCAGAAAAGTACTGTTTATTGAAGTATGATCCAGATATGGCTAGGTGGAGATAAAATATGCTCTATTTTTAGTGGTCTGATATGACTTGACCTTTGACCTAAAATGATCAATCAAGGTCACTGCACACCCTTTGACCAAAGGCACTCGTAGGTGAAGACTGGAGAGAGAACATAAGATTCGGAGAAGGATTTTTCAAATAATTCAGCTAAAGCCTCAACCTCAGACTTAAATTTTGGTCCAGGGTCACTGCCCATCCTTAACCCAAAGGCACTTTGTAGGTTAAGTATTGGCCAGATTGTGCCAAGGGGGGAGAGAAGATATGCTCCTGACAAGTGATTGCGGACGAACAGACGGATGGGCGGACTGATCACTATAGGACTCCCACAGAGCGGGCTCCTAATAAGACAACCAGCATTGGAAGAAATAATACTGTGCCCGAGACAGGACAAATTTCATCTCTCTAAATCTTAGAGACCGTCACCTTCTCTTCTCCTCTGCGGCTCTGACTCTTGAACTGACCAAACATAAAACAACGAGAAATGACACAGTTTGGAAGAAATCAAAAGATAGAGAAGATCTCGGTGGACAGGGGCACAGCTAAAGAGGGAACCTCTCCTGGTTCAACACAGTCATTGAGGGGTAAGTCTATGCCCCTAGAAAGTCTACTGTATTGTACATGATGTGCTGAAACAACTAATTATTGAAAGACTTTTATTATTTGTATTTTATTTTCAAAATCTTACAATGACCTTAAAAAATTGTACAATTGTCTGTATTGAAAAAATCAAAAATGTGTAAATATTTTGTACATGATTTAATAGGCAGTTGTGAAGGATGTAAGCATAAACATGAAACATGAAACAGCATTAGGGGAGCTTCGGTCAGCCTAATGCAACACAGAAGGCCACAGGGAACCTTCTTCAATGACCAGGGAGGCTTCATCACTGTGTAAGTCGTAATAACAAAGTGTCCAGCCTACTGAAAATAAGCTATTGAATATAACGTATCCCGGAATGAAGAAAAAATGTCAACATCTCTTATTAAATCTCCGTAAACATTTGTGAATTTTTTCCCGCGATTTTTACAGCGAATCTGAATGGGTCAAATAAAACCACGTGATCTATATTTTAATGACAAGAACATTAGCAGGTCTAGACTATGTAGGTCATGAATCGGACGTAAAATACGTATAATTCAATTTAATTTGGATTAACCCAATCCCGGTCTTTCAAAGTAAGTTTACTCTTAAAAAATCAAATGTTTGGTTAAGTTATTTGTAAGATAAAATAGTGTTAGAAATTTATCATGAGTTATGAAGACGTGATGTTATTTGGTGTATGTATATGTTGTATGTCGACTCTGGAATAGATGCAACCAGTTACATGTGTTATAAGTTTGACGTACTCATGTTGGTCTAGTGGAAAAATGAAATCTTTACTAGAGCAACATGAATGCAAACTTATAACACATTTAATGCTTAGGTCACATTTATATTAAGCCGATGGTCGGGCGAACAAATTTTCCTTGTATCGTCGGCTAAAGAACATGATCGCAAAAAGCTAGTGTCGGACGACGCGGAGCAGTTACGATCATCAAACGTTCAGCGTCAACTTGATTTTAACGGTCGGCCGATTAACAATTTTGCAGCTGCTGAATGCTTCAATTTATTGACAAAAAAAGTCTGCAACAAGGCGTCGTTCACCTGACTGCCGTTTATCGGTAGATTTTTTGTCGTCAATCGGTGTTTGCCGGCCGACATTTAAAAAAAACGCAAATGCCTAAACCTCGACCGACCGACGACAGACATAAAATATCTGTCAACCGATGGTCGGACGATGATCGAGGGTCGCTCGATGGACTAATCAAGGATGTTTCAACGGAAGAAGTCGGCCACCCACGCAGAAAAAATTGTAACTTGCCTACAAGGACACGAAATTGGTCGGCTGACGAAAAAAGAGGTCGATAACAACCAACAAGGGGCGCGCTTGATTAAGCTTAACTTGGTGTACACCAGTATACACCCGTGTAAAAATTTTGTGTTGTATATCAAGTCCACTTCAATGGTGTAGTGTACATGGTGTAGGGAAGTTAAGAATGAATATGACGGAAAAGGGTGCAGTTTTAACAAAGAATCTGCTGTTCTGCGACAATTAGTAGGTTTTTTGTGATATGAATGCAATAAAATAAACACACATTTCAAATTTAATGGCTTTCATACAAACGGCAACTTTTATGCGACTTCTAATCCGTTACATTAATTACTTAAAATCATTTTCCAAGTTTCCATCATAACACTCGTCCGCCATATTGGTTTCAGTGCTACACCCAACAACACATGCCCCTGACTCGTTGTAGAAAAGTGTACACCCGGTGTACATCTAAACGCTACACCTTTGCACTTGATTTACAAAAGTGTACACGATGTACACCTTTTGGTAAAATCAAGCGCGCCCAAGGCAACGGCTGATGAACTGGCGACTTTCGCCCGAATAATCCCATTTTTTTCTAAAATTACCATCGGCGTTGGTCGTTTTTGTGACTAGTGTTTTACTGGTCGCCGCTATTCCGATGTCAAAGTCTCGATCATGCATTTGACTTTGGACGGACATTTACATTTGAGGTATTTGGGATTCATATTATACAAATGATTTGGGTTTATTGGAATTTACATAAATTATAAGATTTCGTAAAGATATACTTCGATTGGTTAGGACATAGTTGTTGAATCTGATGATAAATAGAGAACATGCAAAGCATATTTAACATTGTGTGACGAGTTTTTCGAGGTTCCTAAGTTACCAAATTCAGTTTGAGATATTTCACAAAAAAAAAAAACTTAATTGCAAACTATAAAAAAATCTAAGTACAGAAAAATAATATTTCCGCCTTAATATGTTCAAGATCCACGTATTTGATGAATTATTTCCTGATTCGTTTAATTAGAAAAAAAAATACAAAACTGATGTACCGTATATCAGGTTTTTTCCGCGTGTATCCAATTTCCGCTTTGTTTGCGACGATTTCCGAATCGCGGAAAATAAATCAGCGTAAATTTGATACAAAGTTTAGAATTCTCTCTTTCCTGATAAAGTAAACAGGTAAGTAAAAGTACGGTGAACTATGCTCAGTTAGTTTAATGAGAGGTACAAATTGCGGGATCGGAGGACTAACGCCAGATAATAGATTCGTTGTTTATTTAATTAATATTTTGACAAGCTAATTAAAACGGTCGCTTTCCTTGCGTAGACTGATGTCTAATTATACCTGAGCAACTGGTATATGTAACGGTACATGATCTATTTATCTATGACTGTTTGCGTCTCTGAAAATAATTATCGGTAATTATTTCACATTCAGGAAAACGTGTAAATGGTTTCTTTGTCCGAATTTAGATACTTTTCCCCTCTTACCTCACAGGTTTAAACAATCGTGAATTATATTTTCACTATGACTTTGAAAAAGTGAAAATTTGATTCGCGTAAATTTTATATACCGTTCTAGGCTCTGATTCGCTGAAAAAACATGACGCGGAAAAAACCTGATATACGGTATATTCCAAGATTTGAATTCACCTTTCCTATCTTTGTATGGAACTAACAGAATGTAAACAATTTTGTCAGACTGAACTTTTTTTCATTACAAACCTTGCCTGTTTTTTGTATCTTGTTTCACACCAAGCTGTCACCAGCCTCACAGGGACCTACCTCTATATTTTAATTTCTTCAGTTCCCCAGCTGGCGGCGACATCCGTCTCGGGTTAGTTTCCCGGATATCTTTTATACAGGATTTCTTATTGTCAAAGCAACTAGTTTCATTCAATGTTAACGTTTTGGGGGGTTTTCTAATCCTTTTAAATGCATTTCTAGGCTATAATTTTCCATTTGTACTGTACGTTTTGACAATCGATAATTAAATGATCCTCTTTATAAAAAACAAGGAATTAGGAACCTTTCCTTTTTTCTGCGCATGCTCGCTATTTTAGAGAGTCAGTTTATCTACAAAGAGCTATTTCACACCTCACAGCCTACTCAATATTCAGGGTCATGAACCCTGGGGAGCATTCATTATTATCCCCAAGAGAGACAACTCTTGAAAACGTGCATTAACTATAGTCCGTTTCTTAATCTTATTAAAATAAATAAATTGAGAAAAGTTTTCAAAGTATTTTAATTATAAATAATACATATAACAATGAGTAAAAGGCATGAAAAAGGCATGAAAGAAGTACATTTATTTATCAAATATAGTAGGCTGGTACATGTACCTGGTGAATATTAAATGTATATTGCTTGTAGGTACATGTATAAATCTACACAACTACATTCAATTAATACACTGTGTTATGTAAACTGAATAAAAATACACAGGTTGTAAGAATTTTTTTTTAAAATGAATTTTCTTAAAATGAAAAATAAATTAATGAAATTGCATATATCATTCTAAAAAAATCATACTACTAATAGACATGAAGTTCAACATAAATAAAGTGATACACAAGATGGATAGGATATAATGTACAGCAATTTAAGATTAAGATGTCATTTTTCATATGAAAGGTAATTAAAACTCCATACCATTTAAACAATGAAAAGGTTGCAGTAGGCCTATTTGTATCTAGTTGAATATAATGAAAATAAATGATGACCTTGTATACCTCATTTTAAGAAAAAAACAAGTGAAAAGCTGTCAATGTGACAGCAAACCGGGTTTTCTTTTATGTGAACTGTATCCATAATCCATGTCAACCCTTTTCCAGTGAAATGGAGTACCCTACATGTATATGCAACATTTTGCCAAAAAATGACTAAGTTCAAAAGCTAGTATTTTTTTCATAAATTATCGGAAATCAAAATCCTAGCAATATGCACACCTCTGATATATGTACAATTGATCTGCAAAAGAACAACTTCCTATCTTGAGAACTGTAGGAGGAGTTATCCGTACAATGACGGTACACTATATGCAATATTTTGCCAGAAAATGACTAAGTTCAAAAGCTGGTATTTTTTTCATAAATTATCGGAAATCAAAATCCTAGCAATATGCACACCTCTGATATATGTACAATTGATCTGCAAAAGAACAACTTCCTATCTTGAGAACTGTAGGAGGAGTTATCCGTACAATGAGGGTACCTTTTTTGGAGCCGCCCGCCCGCCCGCCCGCCCGCCATTTTCACCATTTTAATAACCGGATTTTTCCGTTGGAAAACCCGGTTAAAAAGTAATAAACATGCTGTTCAAGAAACTAAAGTGATATATTACATGAATCAATATGATATACTGTACAGCAATTTTAATCATATATTGGATTTGTTTCCAAACATTGGAATAAAGGGGAAAAAAACTTTTATAACTTATTTAGATTAAATAAAATTCTTAAAAAATATTAATATTTGTATTTCATGGCTAAAACTGAATATTTTTTGGTCAATTTCTTCTGTTCATGAACAAGACATACTTTTATCAGACACTTTTATTAGCTCACCTGAGCTGAAAGCTCAAGTGAGCTATTCTGATCACATTTTGTCCGTCGTCCGTCTGTCCGTCCGTCCGTCTGTCCGTCTGTCCGTCTGTAAACTTTTTACATTTTGAACTTCTTCTCTAAAACTGCTTATCCAATTTCAACCAAATTTGGCACAAAGCATCCTTATGGGAGGGCAAATATAAATTGCAAAAATAAAAGTCCGATCTGTATTCAAAGCGGAGAAAACCTTGAAACTGTAGAAAAAGGGGGGTGTATTTTTAAAAATCTTCTTCTCAAGAACTACCGAGGCAAATTCAACGTAGTTTAGCATAAATTATCCTTATGGGAAGGAAAATATAAATTGCAAAAATTAAGGGGTAATTTTGTTTCAAATCTAAGTTATTACGAAAATAATAATAAAGGAAAGGCGTGTTTCAACCAGTTTAATAGCATCGGGCTCGGCATCCGATAAAATGGGTAGGCAAGACTTGGCCTGGGCAAAACAAAAGATTGGCAGTTATTAATCTGCCAATCTCATTAAAATTTCAGGATATTTGATGGACTAGTATATTTGTATTCGCTGTAGATATTGCTGCAAAATAATGCGTATTTGGAATTGACGTTTGCCGATCTGCCCCGGCATTTATTTTGCCACGGCCCGGGTTTGCATACCCATTTTACCAAGACTCGTATTCCATACTTCTAAAACGAGGTTCTTTGTTTAAAGCAGCCATGACATTATACGAAAAAGGGTCGACCTGACTATGATGAATTTGCTTGTTGTGCAACAGTTCGCGTATGAAGGGAAATTTTGAAACATGAAAAATATATTGGTGCCGATTTTGTGAAGTAAATTGAGGCTAAATATTTCAATGCGTTGACAGTTTTCACACATGACGTTGGTGTTAGCTTGTTCTGATTTTCGTTTCGTTTTCATTATTTATGCTTTGTAACCTGGAAAGTATCGTCTGTATTTCGTGATTTTTACGTATCAAATCAAACAGAGACTTCGGTAAATCAAAAAGTTACGTTAACTGTTTACCTGCGCAAATTAAGCAAAATCTGATGTAGGGGTACTGAAATACAATTCATTCTATCAGTAATTCGGCATTATCTTTTGCGTAATGGTAGATTAATGCAATAGGTTTTGTTGAGATGCTCGACATTTTCTCTAGTTTATTCAGTTTAAATAGAGTTTGATATCGCTTACGGAAATATGTAGGTATATACATGTATATATATAATTCATTATACATGTAGTGCATGTTTCTTGTGTTTAATTGTTTACAATTTCTATTTACTAACCATATTTGAGTGTTAAGCTTCGAATTATAAGCAAGATACAGAGATTAGCTCACAATTCTATGTTTGTACACAGATCTTAAAAGCTAAAGATTAAAAAAGTAACAAAAAATTGTCAATATTTATTACGAAAATTTTCAAAATCTGTTCTTCCAGAAACCAACTTATTGAATTGTAAACTTAACCTTTTTAGCTCACCTGAGGATGGGGAAGTTTAACAAGTGAATATATAGATTAAATCTTTAGAAATCTTCTTCTCAGAAACTAATCGGCCAGGAAAGCTGAAACTTGTGTGGAAGCATCCTCAGGTAGTGTAGATTCAAAGATGTGAAAAACATGACCCCTGGGGGTAGGGTGGGGCCACAATGGAGGGTCGAAGTTTAACATATGAATATAAAAAGTAAATCTTTAAAAATCTTCTTCTCAGAAACTAATCGGCCAGGAAAGCTGACACTTGTGTGGATGCATCCTTAGGTAGTGAAGATTCAAATTTGTGAAAATCATGACCCCCAGGGGTAGGGTGGGGCCACAATGGGGGATCGACGTTTTACATAGGAATCCACAGTAAATCTTTAAAAATCTTCTTCTCAGAAACTATTCAGCCAGGAAAGCTGACACTTGTGTGGATGCATCCTCAGGTAGTGTAAATTCAAAGTTGTGAAAATCATGACCCCCGGATGTAGGGTGGGGCCACAATGGGGGATCGAAGTTTAACATATGATTATATACAGTAAATCTTTAAAAATCTTCTTCTCAGAAACTAATTAGCCAGGAAAGCTAAAACTTGTGTGGAAGCATCCTCAGGTAGTGTTGATTCAAATTTGTGAAAATCATGACCCCTGGGGGTAAGTTTGGGCCACAATGGGAGGTCGATGTTTTACATAGGAATAAACAGAGTTATTCTTTAAAAATCTTCTTCTCAGAAACTAATCAGCCAGGAAAGCTGAAACTTGTGTGAAAGCATCCTCAGGTAGTGTAGATTTAAAGTTGTGAAAATAATGATCCCCAGGGGTAGGGTGGGGCGTCAATGGGGGGGGGGGGGTGTCAAAGTTTAACAAAGGAATATATAGGGCAAATCTTTAAAAACTAATCAGCCAGATGATTCTTTATAATTGTTAAGACTTTGGCCCCAGGACAATTCTTTGGCCTCACGAGAAGGTTCAGAGTTTGATGTACGTTTATATCCCATATATAAACTATTGTTACGGATCTTTTTTAGAACTGCAATACTCAACATATGATATGGCTATAAAATCATCCTGTTAGAAAAGGGACTAATGATTATAAACAAAAGAATATCCAGGGGAAAATGGATTTTATTTATACAGGATTTACATGAATTATTGTACATTGTCCAGATAGTTTGTATTATGACTCCATTGAGCTGATTTTATCATACCTATTGTTCCTCAGGTGAGCGATGTGGCCCATGGGCCTCTTGTATATATTATGTCCATTTCTCATTGTAACTAAGTATTTTTGTTCTGTTTGTATACAAAAGAGTATATTAAAGGACTTAGACACAATTTGAGCTTAAAATTCAAAATTTTATATTTCCATTTTCAATATTTAGAATGGTTGATATGGGTATTTTTAATGCTTTGTCAAAATTTGAAAGTCAAATAGTGAGTTTAAAGAAAGATAAAGAATTAAATATTCTTTGTTTTGTAAACAAAGCGCGAGTCTTGTTATTGTTTACATATGTGTTTTATTGGTGTAAGTTTCATTCAAATGTTGCTTTTTTCTATCAATAAATTCTTACCCCTGTATCTCTCTTATAACTTGACTTCTAACATTCAAATTATGGTCAATTATTCAAAATGTGCAAGTAAATCATTTTATGCATAAAGAAATTGAAAACAAAATTTTGATCTAAAATCGTGTCCAAGTCCCTTTAAAAAAAACTTGTATAAAATAGTAAGCCTAAATTCCAATTTAAAAAAAATAGCTGCTTCCAAAAATGTTACATGTATATGAATATGTTATATAAAAACATATGTTAGATGGATGGGTAGGAAAAATACAAAATAAGTGCACTCGTTAAAAAGTTTTCTGGTATTCATTATGTGAACACAATTCATCCAGTAAGATTTAAAGTTATGCAACATAAATAAGAATGTTATGAATGATGTGTATAGAACAAATTCTTCTGTGGTTGGCTCCATAAATCTTGAAAAGATGGTGTGAGTTGGTAAAAAGGCAGAATAAGGTTCCATTCTAATCCTCATGCATTCCATTCAAGAAATATTCATAATTGTCACTGTCTGGAAACTAAAATAGAATAAACATAAAGTGTTAAGAGAATTACATGTAATTTTTGCAAACATTGTGCACTCATCAAATACTTACATGTATATATTCAATGAAGTTATTTATGGAATGTGCAATTATTAACAATGTAATCTTTTCTGATATTGTACATACATGTATTACATCATTTTGCCACTAATTTTAAACCCAGCTGACAGTTTCTTTTTGTTATATATACAGCGTCAAAAGATAGTTGCATCATGTGCATGTACTTTCAGTAATTTTAAAAGCCATAAAAACATTTCAGTACTACAAAACACTTTAAATTTGTCAAATTATTTTACAAATGAAATATGTACTAATATACCAGTAAGTCACAAGTGATATATACTTTTTAAAGCAGTACAATGTATCACTTATATGACAACATCAGGAAACCTGGCTCAATCAATTCTGCACACACATGATAAATGTAATGAATGTGTAACTTCAATGGTGTAACTTCAAAGATATTTAGATATCCAGTGGACAGAAAGATATTAAATATATTGAACAAAGATCAAAGTCATAAACACTTATATAACACTTATGTAACATATGATTGTCTGTATGAGTTTCAACTATCAACATTCTATGTACACCAAAATATGATTGCGTCAATAACAAAAACTAATCTGAAAAACATATTTCCAGCATAAGAAATTCATGGGATTTCTGCAAATCCCATTTTCTCAGAGAGTGTAAAACACATCTCCTAAAGTTTATAATATTTTCAAACTTCTGGTATTCCTTTCAGAGGTTCCCACCCCTTAAAATACAAATAATCAAGCAAATTTGCAACAAGATGCCCATATAAACCTTTCCCTTTTACACAAGACATTGTAGCTATTTAGATGACCTTGCTTGGCTTTCAATCAGCTTAAACCAAATATATCTACATATGGAAGACAAGTTGTAAGTTTATTACATGACAAAGAAGTACCTTCTGGGCTTCAGCAGACTTGACTGGATCATCAGCAATATCAAGTTGACAATATTTTCTATATTCCTGATCTTCAGATCATCTGGAAGCCGCAGGTAAATCTGTAGATTAGAAGAAAAAAGATACACTAGCTATCATTACATAACTAAATGCTGTCATTATCAAAACAAAAGGGTGTGTCCTAGATTACACTTTTTTATGGGCACATGCAGTATCTGAGACATGGTCAAAACATTACCATGATAACAGCTATAACAACTCATTAAGTGGGAAATGACATATAACTAAAAAATTTGTTATGGCTTTTCATACTCTCTCTCTCTCCATGATCTCTCTCAACATCTTTATCAGCAATATTTCTAGTGCAATGTGGCATTATTGAAATATACATATGGTTCAACTGTTCATGAAAGCAAGGCAATCAATAACAATTACCTGTACACTGTAATTATACACACACACACACACTCTCTCTGTCTCTCTCTCTCTGAGTCTATCTCTCTCTCATACTCTCAATCATATAATGTTATAGCGAGCGCAGCTCGCCGGTGTAACGAAGAATATTGACCCGGGTTGAAAATTGACCCGGGGGTCATTTTTCCACGTTGAATATTGAGACCAAAGGTGTTGAATAAAGACCCTAATCCGTTGAATATTGACCCGCATCGTGGAATTTTGATCATGAAACCGGTTCAAAATTCAACAGCAAAGAAGCATAAATTAACGAATCAATATTATAATTTGAGTTTTATTTAATTAAAAATTATCAGTTTTTATATATTTATTCTTTAGATATACATGTTCACATGTTTCAACGGGGGGGGGGGGGGGGGGGGGGGTTAAAATGAGACTTAAATAATTATTATTTGAATTTACATAGTAACCCTTTAAATATGTACATGTAATAACTATTTTATTCATAATAAACTTTACGCGTATAATTGCTGTTTGTGATATCTATATATTTTTAAAGAAATATATGTTTTTTAATAATATTAGTATACATGGTTACACGTTAAAATATTCAATTCAGTAAAACTCTTTTTTTAATTTGCTGGAAAAGTGTACAAATATAAATAATTTTTAAAAAATTACAATACGTCATATCATTTAATTTTGGTTTTACGTTCACCCAGTAAATTGAAACTTTGATATTGTTCATTGTAAATTTTCTGAGTGGATGTAACTAAAAAAAATTACAGTATGTCATATTGAGATTTTTGTGTTTGCACCCACTCAGTTTGTTAAAACTGTGACTGTCTGAATTTTGTATTCACACCCATCCAGCCAATAACAGTTTACAAAATGATGATATGCTAACATGATTGTACTCTTTCATGAACAATGCTGTAGTAACTATACCTTGAAAGCCGAATTTTGGTGTTTTATTTGTTCCGTTAGAATAACTTTTGATGTAACTAAATATCATCAAATCGCTAATTTTTCTAGGCATTAACAATTCTGCTTCATGGAATCTGTAGCAAGTTAGCAACCTAATTTTTGTTCAGGATGACAATAGAATTTTGCTTTAAAGTTTCTAAATTGCTTTGATCACAAAAATTTATCATAAATTTACTAACAGTAATTGTTTTCGTCAATGAATTGGTAAATTGCATTTTGTGAATAGAAATAAGTAGTAGAAGATCATACAGCAGCGTTGGAGTAGATGATTGACCTTCACAGCCACCTACATTATTAATTTAATTTAAACGTGTTAAATGTGTATATTATGTGTATATAAGACATGAGGTACTTGGATATTAAATAATTATCTGAATATTTATCATGTATGATTGTATGACATATTGTTGGTAGACATGTTCACTCACACCTATATTAACAAACATATCACCTTCATTTATACCTGCAGAGATACAAACATAAGAATGAGATTTTCATGATCCAGCCCATTTGAAAAGAACAGTAAATAAAAGGGAACTATATATTAAGTAAATATACAGGTATAATACTTAAATAGGTTTAAACAGTGTACCTTAAGAGAATCAAAAACGCTTTGGAGATCTAATATAAGTATAAACATGGGAAACAATTTTACAATTTTATCTATATGAAAAATCAGAACTACCACAAAGTATATAGTTCATATAAAATGGTACACTAATGTCAAAAAGTTGTTTAAAAAGTTCGTCTCTTTGTTGAGTGTATCTTGGATATCCAGGGGAAAAATCACATTTCCTTCAGATTCAGACCCACAGTATAAACATCGACTCACATCAGAAAAAAAATCCTTAAATAAGTAAGCTTTACAAGCTTTATTCCGTAATTGACGTAAAATAATTTTTCCTATTGTCTTAACTGAAAGGTTTGTAAACTATAGGTATATTTTGTTTTTTAAAGTTTTGACTTAATAGAAAGATAAAGTTGATGAAATTTTCTTTATTCCATAATTTACATGTAGACGGAGCAAAGCTATTGTAATAAGTATATTGTGGTATATAGTAAAAATAGCTAATTCGATCTATGATTATATGCATGTCCAGTAAGAAAATATGATTGAATTCAATCTAACATATCTTGTGGTGCTAAACCATTTATATTCTTGTAGAATATAATTAGTTTATGGTTATCCCTTCGAGATTGCAAGGTTTCCAAATTAAGCTCACTATATAAAATTATTTTAGAAGAATTAACTCTGATCCCTGTCACTGTCCTGGTTGCTTCAATTTGTACATGTTTAAGCAATTCGGACTTTTCCTTGATACAGCTGCTCCAAACAACATATCTATTAGTTGTATACTTTTCGCATACCTTTTTAATGTATATACCATTAATATAATTAGATCAACCATCCTCCGACTGTATATTTAGATGCAAACCTACTTTTTTAAAAATTGATAACATTTTTGCTGTAGAGGGTATATTTTTTTAATTTTGAGAAAATATATTACGTCAGTTGCCTGTGTTTCTAATTTACAGGTAAATAATAGAATTGAAAACTCAAAATAATAGAAATAAATTGCATTTTTAAGAAGAACCATGACTGTATATGCAGAAAATTGGATGGTGCTTCAATAAAGTTAATCAGACAAGTTTATGAAAAATCATTTTTAAGTCGTAAAAAATTAAAAACATGTGTAAATATGTATATGCTGTATATATACGTATAAAAAAAAACCCAGTATATATGAAAATTTTTGAACTGCCTTAAAAGTGACGGACAATATGTTTGTTAGATGTATTTATCAGAGATTGTGACAAGTTTAAACTTTAAATTCTGTCACATGAGGGAATGAAAACCATGTCATCTATGTAATAAATATTCTAGCCCTACTCGACTGCTCCATTCCGAAGCAAACGGTCATCTTCTTAGCTTTTATACATAGTATTGTAATAATAAATGGATATCATATTTTCAATCTAAAAACTAAATGATTAATTGGACATATAAGCCTAAAAGAAATTAGCCACGTCCGCATATGTATCGGACAGTATGTACATTTTAAAACTGAAACTTTCAAATATGTGCATGATTGTACATTTAAACCGTGTAGAGTAAGTTCCAGTTCAGATCAAAACTCTGAGGTTTGGGTCAATTCTCAACAGGATCAGTTTTCAACGGGTCGAGGACATCAGAGTTTAGAAAAATCTTTCTCATACCGTTGAAAAATGACCCCGGGTATAAATTTCACGATTTTGGTCTCAATTTTCAACGTTGAAATATGACCCCCGGGTCAATATTCAACGTTGAAAAATGACACCCGGGTCAATTTTCAACCCGGGTCAATATTCTTCGTTACACCGGCGCGCAGCGCCGGCGAGCGAAGCGAGCTCTAAGAACCAGTGTGCGCGGGAAAAAGAACGAGCTAAACCTACAGTTCATCAAACAAAATTTTTTGTCTACGTCCCATAATGCTCTCTAATGTTTTCACCCGTGGTGCTATGCCAAAAATGGCCGACTTTTAACGCGTAATTTACGGTGACTTTAAGTTTGAAGACACGTTTTGAGTACCGCATATGCTTTGGCCAGACTCAAAAGATTTGTTGCATGCTTCCATACGTTCGTATTGAGTCGAGAAACGTAAACAAAGACGAACAAAGTCATGGATGACGTCACAGTGCAATCGCGCTATATTTCCCGCGAAAAATTTAGAGGTGGATCAAACATCTGTAATGAGTGTACTGGCTATTTCAGTATAGACTGCGATACCTGCCTTATCTGCTTATTGACATATGATTTGTTTTTAATCTTTTTTTTATATAGAGATTTTATATATATATATACTAGCAAAAGCCATACTTTACTGTCATATCGACCCATTTTAAGCTAATTGCGCATGCATGTACAGTAGGCAGGTAAGTATATGAGTAGGGAGGGAATAAACAATAGGACATTTAGAACTAAATAAAAAGGAATAAAATGAAAAAATAAACAGGTAAAAAATTATGTAGATATTGCATATAGTCAGACAATTAAATTTAAAAGTGGGAAATTACACACCTACAAACAGGTACAGGGCTCTCTCTCTCTCTCTCTCTCTCTCTCTCTCTCTCTCTCTATCTCTCTCTCTCTCTCTCTCTCTCTCTCTCTCTCGGGGTAGGGGGTTGCGCTGTATGTATCATAACCATTAAAATTAGTACCGTTGGCATACTTATTGTAGAGCAAAAATTCTTTGACGTTTGTTGATACCGAAATAAAACTATAAGTTGACAATGATGCAAGGTATGTGTAATTCTTGCTGCGCTCGCCAGAACGGTAGCACCGTAAAACATATTATTTACATAACAAATGCAGACCCTTGATTCATAAACACTCTCATCGTTAATAGATAAATAAGACATAAAGTTAACAGTTTGAATGAGATACAGATATCAAAACCACATGTACAGTGTACATTGTACGTGTCGAGGAAATTCTGTATGGAAATGACCGAAAACATGATTGACACGAACTCAATATTTTAGGAAAAACATAAAATATTTTTTTAACGTATGCTACGTAACAATATGTGTAAAAACTGACTATAATACACCTGCATACACATTTCATACTAAAACATGTCTTTCAAGTCACATTTCACCAACGACCATTAATTACCGACATTTTTGTAACGTGTACTAGACTTAATGCATCGTAGGCTTTTAAAAGAGTTTTTGAGTAGTTTAACAATGTAAGTAAGTATGTTCTGACCGACGAATGACTACTCCTTAGCACGTTTTAGATTGTTGACAAAATTAAGGATTGCTGTTCAGACTGTTTCATGCTGGACAAAATTTAACGAGATAAGGCTAATCACCCCAAACTTCGACTTCACATTAATAAACAATTGTTCTGCAACTTTAAATAATTTAAAAGCTTGCCAATATAAGAAACAAAAACTTTTACTTACTTCTTCCTTTTAAAAACTCCTCTCTCGATTTTCACGAGTATGAGACTGGTCTCGTTAAAATCCCGAGATATACGAAGTTTTGACTTTCTCGGGTTTTTTCATTCTTTCGTGAATATAAAAACCAGAAAGGTTCCGATTATGCTAATAAGGCTGTGAGGTGTGTATTTTCCAAAGCATTCTATTTTCTGTATAAGATGTTCTTTTCAGACTACTCTATCATACTGGGCGAGTAAAGAATCTACGACTTAACTCTCAGCACTGATGAATATATTGGACTATACGTTAGAAAATTGATTCGTAGCATATAACCGACAAAGACATTGGAAAATGTGAATATAATTATGTCATATTGTAAATTTTGAATTTACCGGGTGGCAGTAAATACAAAATTTACAACATGACAATTATATTAAAATCAACACACATTTGAATTTTAGATTCTGGCTATAAATACTCGCATTATCACCGGTGTGAGATCAGTTTGTCCAGTGTGAGACAGCAGTGTGAGATTTTTCTGTCTTACACTGTGTATTACTACGCCGCTTTAAAGGGACTTGGACACGATTTAAGATCAAAAATTTTATTTTTATTTTTGATGTATAAAATGGTTTGCTGGTGCATTTTAAATGATTGACAAAAATATTGAATGTTAAAGTCAAGTTACAAGCGAGATACAGAGGTAAGAATTGGTTGTTATGTAAACAAAGCTCAAGTCTTATAATTGTTTACAAAAATGTATTGTAGAGAATTACCATTTCTTAGACAAAAAAATTTAAACTAATTCAATATCTTCATAAATACTATTATCAACAAAAGAAAGATACATTTGATTGGACTTACACCAATACAACACATATGTAAAAAATGACATTCGAAAAAAAAAAAAACATTCGAGCTTCGTTTGCAAAACAAAGAACTATGAACTCTGTATCTTGCTTATAACTTGATATTTGACTTTGAAATTTTGATATAACATTATAAACTTCTATATTTATCAGTATAAACTGTGAAAATAGAAAAATAAAATTTAAAAATTTAAAGTCAAACCGTGTCCTAGTCCCTTTAAACTGTAAACAAACGCTGTCTGCTGTAGAGAAATGCAAAATGATGGATTGAGATTATCCATTAAGTAATTGTTTTGCTTAATTATTTATATTTGAAATAATTTTATTGAAGAAAATTTTTTTTGTATGCTCTCATTTTGACTTGCACTATTTGAAGCACGCGGAGGGATAAACCGAAAGTAATCTTTTGAACGTCATAACAGAAAGTTGCCAGAAATAAGTTTTTAGTGTAAAATATTAAGAGACAAATAATCATTCAGTATATACTTGAGTGGGAAAGTGAAATTTCACATCGGGGCCAAGATTCACTGTCTAGGACTCGGCAAAGCCTCGTTCTAGACCGTGAATCTTGTCCCCTCGGTGGAATTTCACTATCCCACACTTGTTATAATAAATGATTCTATTAATCACATCTCGAAGGGCTTCTCAGATGATTTGATCGCGTAGCAATCAAGTTTAAATCCCAGTAAACAGCAATTTAAAAAAAGTTCACCGGGAAATGAACTTGATTGGACAAGCCCGAGGGGTTTCCAGAAGATTTTATCACGTGTTTTAACTGCAGTAGCTTTCTACACACTTTACATGTAAAAACACGTGGAATGTAAATTTACAGAATTAAACGTTTTCGCTATACTATCACTTAATTTAAGAAAGCATATTTACAAAAGTTAATATTGAGATTTATAGTTTATGCTATGCTATGTTGTAAAATAAATACTTGAAGTGACCGTCATTTTATGAATATTTATTACAATTTTATGATGTGTTGTGCTATGAAATTCCAATGTAATGCTTTGAAATTTTTTCACCATGATATGAGATTCTTACGCAATGCTGTAAAATTCCTATGCTTTGTTATTTTAAATTTTACCAGTAACTTGATCCAAAAGGTCGGATCACGCCGAGTTTCAACGAGACGTGATCCGATCCACTGTTTTAATGATAAATATATCACGTTCCATCTATTCATCAGTATATAGGTACCCCCGCCGGGGTTATATGAAAAAATGACAAAAACAAACGGTCAACCATCTCAAAAATCCATAAAAAATACAAATTCAAAGCAGAGCAACACAGACCTCCAAAAAGATAGAGGTTAGGGATCAAGTGCCTAGGAGGAGTGAGCATCCTCTGTATGTATAAATGTATTGTGTCCCTATAAAGATCGTAAAATTAATGTAATGTTAAGTAAGAGAATTTACTGTAGTAAAACATTTATAATTGAGTTTTATCCGACGACTTTTTAAAAATGTAACAAAGGCCTGAACTTAATTGCAAACGATTGTCCGTCTCGTTGAAATAATCTTAAAATATTAAGCTATGTTTGGGCTATTTGTCTGACGGTATTGATTTTCATCTAATGGCCTTTTTATTCTTTTTATTGGGGGGAGGGGCCAAGAAATGCATTTCATAATGTTAATATGATACTTGTGAAAAAAAAATATGCTATATGTTAATGTAGTAGGCAGGAATCTAGAGCAAAATTTTACCGGGGTGTCAACATTTGCCTTTTTCACACAAATATTTTCTTTTTAGAAAAAAGAACCCCCTTAAACTCTTTTAAGATACTAAATGCTAAGACAGTTGAAGGAATGTGGCTCTTTACTAATCTTGCATGTGTTTAATTTCTTATAAACAAATTAATTCCTTTGGATACTCCCCTTCTTTGATATTAACAAAGGCAAAAGTCCAATCCAAAAATATAATTATAAAAAAAAGGATCAAAGAATTGAACAATTTCTTATAAATAGCATAACTTACACATGTACCTTAGTGCAAATAAAAAATAGCAAAACGTACCGTTTGCAGGTATCGGTATAACTCAGGCACGTAGCATCGTTTTTGAAAGTGGGGGGGCCAGACCCATCCAAAAAATCTTGACAAGCAAAAAAAGGGAAATTTAGAGTTTTCCAAAAATCTTCAAAATCCTAATCCGTGGGGGGGGGGGGGGGGGGGGGGGGGGGGGGGGATAGACTCAACTATACTTCCAAAAAAAATTTTTCCCTACAAAATTTTTTTTCCCTCCAAATCATAAAATTCCTAATCCGTGGGGGGGGGGGGGGGGGGGGGGGGGAGTAACTTCAACTTCAATTTGACTACTCATTTCCTAATTTTCATACCAATTTTTTACTAACTTCCGAAAAAGTGTGGGGGCCAACTCCATTATAATTCATTTTTTTATATGTAAATTTTAAAAAAATTGTTGCTGCAAGAAAAAGTGGGGGGGCCAGGCCCCCCCTGGCCCCCCCTGATGCTACGTGCCTGTAACTTAATTGTAAAGAATATTTGATTTTGTAATGAGTCACGTTTTTAAGCATGTATCATATTGGAAAGATGTGCAAAAAGAGGACGTATAAAATATCCATTGTTTACATGATCATTGCAAACAGTCAAACACCTGATTTCGAAGGTGTGAACCCCTCACACCTGCAGGGTAGTGTGTGAGTGTGTGTGTATATATCACCTGATGGAAGCCATTGTTTAATTAATGACACCAATCAGTTTCTTTCCTGTTTATATAAGATCGACTGGCAAAATTAATGTTGAATGAAAAAAACCCCAACCCAGGTTTAAACGGTTTATTTCATTTTAGTTTGAACTACATGTAAAATTATGTATTTTCATTTACACTTTGTGATGGATGTTTACGAAATCACCTCGGGTAAGAACTCTTTTAAATAATTACAAAATAATACCACTTATTTTATAACAAAATACTCGAAATAAAAAAAAATACAAACGAAACATATACATGGTCCCCGAAACTTTTATGTTAGGCGGACCTTTTCTTACACGGGCCGGACCCTTTTAGTGCAAAGGCGGACCTTAAATGTTAACATTTACGGTCCACCCGGACCGTTTTACAGGGTGGACCTTAAATTATACGACGCCGGCCACACCCGCGGTTTGCTCTATGTCGTAATCGGAAAAAACGGAAAAGTCCGTAGACAATTAGGTGATTAATTATGGTTTATTAATTAGTAAGAAAAACGTCTGTCAGAAAAAAATTGAAGTCATCGCGTTTATCATAAAGTGTGTTGTTAGGTTACCATCAACGTCCCTTTCCAGGAAAATATCCAAATATGAAACAGATGACGCAGACTCTGTGATATCTTGCATTTCAAGTTCACTGGGATATATCGAGTCGACCTAAGAATGAAAAAAAACAACTGTTAACTGATAATTCGTTGTCGATATACCTGAATGTTGAGTTGATGGCCACAGCGAATGATTTATTTTTTCAGGTACAAGTTTTTGAATAAATTCTGCTTTATAAAAATACAAATATAGGTCTGCTAACAATGGGACACAATTGGTACCCATGGGAATTCCAACGGATTGTTGGAAGACTTGATTTCCAAAAACTTCATAGATGTTGTCTATCAGAAACTCAAACGTCTTTTTAATGTCAACTTCAGAGTACTTGTGTGTGCAATCAGAATGGTTTTTAACAAAATATTTGTTTAGATTTCCAATGACAAGGTAAGCATTTCAAAGCCTAGATTTTAATTTGTCATTGCGAATGGTTTTATGAAAGCGTTGAAAAATCGTACGTTTTGACTATTAATTTTGGTTAGATTTTGAGATCTCAAAGTTTCTAATAATTCGTTAGAGTTTTTTTAGTATCCACATCTGATCCACACCACTTCGTTGAACTTTTCCAGTTTTAAATGATTTTTGTCTTCAATTTGGAGTAGTTGGATTTTTTACATCTTGCAAACCAAACAAAATACTAAAATAAGAATTCCATGATGTCTAATATATATTATGAGTTGGTTAATACAATATTAAACGTACATGTATTCACAAATGTTTTCTCAAATTTTGTAAATGAAAGTCTTATCTAAGTTTCTTGGTTTTATTTGATGTTTGTTCGTTTGTTATGATAGCAATACGAGAATTTGTAAAGTTTCTACTGCAATCATTATTTTTTGCAGTTAAAGCCACCCGAAATTAAGGAGGACATAAAAAGTACTAATATATGGTTTGTTAGAAAAAAACCCAATGCCTTTAAAGATAGTATGAGTATCATCGAAATAAATGACATGAAAACGAAATTGAACAAGAAAAAACAATGAGTGAGACACTTGTTGGACAACGTGAACAGATATTTCATTTCATTTAAATTTTTGATGAAACTCCTAAAGAAATATGGCACAGACAAATACAAATCTATCCAAATTGCAAGAAAATTTTACACATTTGGCAATTGCTTGTGTGGATATCATAAAACTGCCTCTTATAGACATCTTGGATAACCATATCAAGCCGTCGGACCTTAAAACCAAATTAAAATCTTCTACATTAATCTCTGGGGATAAACTACTACCAGACCAAAAGAAAATATGTTATACTAATCCTGGTATTCCTGATTATAACCAATTTGATGTGTCTTTGCTGTACAAACTTATACGAAATCTGTGTCCTTTGAAACCAACAAAGGAGTGGGGGAAAGAGCCAGACCCTGCGAATACTCAACTTGGTGATGACATAGAACGTCTCAGATTGTTCAGAAACGAAGAATATGCTCATGCTAACTCTACAGAAATATCTGACAGCGAATTTAAAAAGCAATGGACATATCTACAAACTGTTATTAACAGAATTCAAAGTAATAAAGGAGCATTCTGTAAATCTGACTATAGACAACGTTTGAATAGTTTAGAGAAGCGTAAACTATATTGGGAAGATTTTGAAAATTACAAGTTGCTTTTGAAAACCGCACAGTATATATTTAAAGAAAAAGAAGATACTGGTAAATATTTTGTAGTATCTCTGTTCTTTTGACATATTGAGAACAAGCTGTAGTAGAAAATCAATATTGCAACTTCATCAGTTAATATGTCTTTAAACCTTTAAACGTTTATCTTATTTGCTTTTTGAAATATTCACAGATGGTCCAGATATTTGGATTGAAGGTCCTGAGAAGGTTGTTTGTGGAAGTGCAGCACATTTCAAAGCAACTGTTAAGGAAAAAAGAGTCTCAAGTTTGTCAGTTACTTGGCAAAAAATAATTAACGATGAGAGTAAACAAATTGACACAAGTAACATTAAGTTCAGCCAGAACCTTTGCATTAAGTCTGTGTGCAAAAAAGATGAAGGGAAATACCAAGCAATTCTCTCGTTTGAAGAGAACGGAGTTAGAAAAACAGTTCACAGCAACAGCGTTTCTTTGCAAGTTGAAGGGGGTATTATGCTTATTATTAGATATTTTATAAAACTGAGAGTAATAATTGAGAAATTTGATGTTTGTTTTATTAAGATAAAAACCCCCATGAAAATTCTTTTTTAAAAGTCAAGCTATGATTTCATTGAAATGCAAAATTAATATACAGAAAATGCCACAAAATGTAGTAAACAATCTTACTTACATATAAGTATTATACTTATGACGGTAAAACATTACATGTTATTAATGATGTATAATTGCTAATAATGTAAACATAATGTAAAGCAAACACTGTTTGCTACGTATGCGTTTCATATAAACATGAAATCTTCCAGGTATTCCCGACCTAACAACCAGTCATGAGACTTGTCTCCAAACACATTCAGTAAAACTGGTTGGTAACGTCTTCTTGATTGACGATCTTCCTGTTATTGAAGAAATTTATTGGTCAAAAGATGGAAATAAAATAGACACCCACGAAAATGAGGGGAAATATTCAAAGGTCAGCCTTGATGTTCCATCACTGACCATTTACAACGTCAACCAATATGATGCTGGACACTACACACTTACTGCAACCAATGCAGCTGGCACAACTGTCAGTGACGCCATTGTTCTTGGTATGTTATCTTTTCTAAAAATATAATTGATTCAAAATACCAATTTTGATTTACATGATTATTAAGGGCAAGACCTAGTAAATGAAAGGTGCCTACAAGTTTATGAAATTCAGAATATAAATTCTTTTAATGATGCTTTATAACAATATCTTTGTTTCATAGGGTGTACCGGGGCTTAAATTTTTGGTAGACACAATAAAAAATCATATTTTAAACAACCCTTTTCTAAGAATTATGAAGGATAAAAGTAACACATCTCGGAGTTTTGTCCATTTTTGAATAATGAAATATATCTAGAATGCCTACAGTCTCCCCAAAAAAACTGCATGACCTCTTGACCTCACCTAAAATGATGTCAAATATTCAATATAGGTACCGGGACTACTTTTCCCGTGATTAAATATAGAAAGTCAAAATATTGTTTAATTTTCTACATATAATTTCTTTGAAGCCGTAAAATACGGGAAAAGATTCATCAAATCAATTATGACGTCATAATGGTTCTAGCACAAAAATGACCCTCTGGAATCTAAGGCATTATGAATTGAATACACATGAATCCTTACCCACAAAGTAAAGGTACATACACAAGATAAAAAGAATGTTTTGGGAAGCAGTGTTATTTACTACATACTGTAAATTCCTAATTCAACGGGATAAATTGATATTTGCGTAAAATCGCTAGAAGCAGACATCGCAGTTTTAAAAATATCTCTTTATTTTTTGAACAAATTTAAACTATTCCAATTGGAATTATGATATAAACTCGATGTTCGCGTAAAATTGGTAAAATAGGGAAGCTACAGTTATATATAATCTTAAACGAGTGGCAAATCGAATAAAATTAGTAGAGATAGCATTCGATTACAGAACTGATAGTCAGTTAATTGCAATTCGTTCCGACCGATAAACCTGTTACTTGTATCAAAATACGCAGATTTATGACATGTTATTAATTTCTTACATGTATAATAATTGTTATAAAAGACACAGGGAGAATTATATGACTATTTTTTATGTTTTAATTAAAATATAATGTTAAACTTCGATCACATGACAATTATTCAAAAAGAAATTCTAAACATCGAGCAAACAGTCCTAAAATAGTTTTACTGGTCACATTTTGCAGACAGTTCGAGTTCTCAAAACAAAGTCTGATCATTACAAGCCATAGATCTTCTTTGAGATATTTATCTATTTGGACAGTAATAATATGCAGGTGTTCGCTTTACAATAATAGTTGCATATTCCTTATAAAGTGGTGTCGTAAATTAAAGGAAAAAATAAAATTAACACATTTAATACGAAGATACAATAATGATTATTGTAACGGTTCTCAACAGTGATCAGTATCATAGAGCAATGATTTATAATAAGCTGAACAAACAAAGCAGTGATCATGACCAGTTGTTTTATATTATATTAACATTATAATTAACAACTACTGACCAATTTTCCTCTAGAGCTCAGCCCTTGGATCTTAACAACTCCGATTTTACTTCATTATATAAGGTCTCGAAAGACCCCCCCCCCCCCTTTAAAAAAATAAATAATAATAAAAAAAATGCGTTTAAATATACATTAGTTTTATTTTATACAAGTACGACTAACTGATTACTTATTTTGTAACCGATTATCGTTGTTCAGACCGCTTAATCGGTTAACCGGTTAGAGATTGCCATCATGTGTTGACAGGATCTCTTCATTAACCTCCTCATAATTAGTACCTCACCCCTTCTATGTGTACGGGTAATACACCGTCTTCAAAGCACCTAATACCCCTTCAATGTATACTAGGAATACACCGCTGTCATCTTGTTGTTTTAGCAATTAATTGATATTTGAGATATACATGTAATTTATCACTTTTGTATGTATGTTGAGATATAAATACGGGTATGTCTCGTGATCTTTTTGATTTTTGGCCCTTTGGGTTTTATTAGGTTTCAATAGGTTCAAAAATAAAAGGTACATATGGATTAGTAAGTATTTTGTGTAGGACCACCAAGGGGGGGGGGTCGAATAATTACATGAGAATATATAGAGAAAAATCTTCTCAAAAAAACTAATTGACCGGAAAAGCTGAAACTTGTGTCGAAGCATCCTCAGGTACATTAGATTCAAGTTTGATCAAATAAGGTCTACGGAGTTAGGATGGGCCACAATGAGGGTTTGAATTATTCTGTAGGAAAAAATTCAAATTATTTTCAAAACTCAAATGTTATAGTAATTAGTATTAGATGTACTTTTTTTGCATATATTTTGACATAGATAATTATATTGTTCATTCTTAATTGTTCAGACGGGGTCCCCTACACAATTCTTGGGCTCTACAAGAAGTTTAAAGTTTGATCTAGGTTTATGTAAATGTTAACAACTATAAGATCCTCTTGAGCTTGAGCACTGCAATGCTCAGTATGTGATATGACTAAAAAATCATCCTGTTACAATAGAGCTTATTGTTTAACATAAAAAATATAATAATTTTTTATATACAGGATGTTTTCTTTATTTGGTATATGACTCCATAAAGTTTATTTTATTAAGGCTTTTTTGCTCAGGTGGGTGACGTTGCCTACAGGCCTCCCTGTTTGAATGGTGATATAGATAAATGGTTTATTTTGATCTTATAAGAGTTTTAAAGACAATGACACAACCAATCGGAGTAAGAATTTTATTTTGCTACTGTTCTATAAGTGCAGTGATTTTTGAAATCTGATGACCAAAAGTTTTTTTTCAACAATTTCTGAAAAATTAACACAACATAGAAGTCTTATAAAATATAAAATGTAGATCAACAACCCAATGTTCATCTAGTATGATAATAACTTGATCAGAAACATAAGTTAATAATCATTTGTAATTTCAGTAGCAGAAAAGAAAATCATGTAAATCTTTGTTTCCCACTTACAATTATTCAAATACAGTTTAATTTCATTAGCCATGCTGGAGGTATGTAAACGTTTTGAACAATGTTAATGGGTGGTCATTTAAAAGGTTTGTCCCGTCAATTAAAAAAAGATGCATTTCAAAATCTCACATTTTTTAAAAACTACTCGTTTGACACCAGTTCGTTTTCACCAAACGACAATGTAAAATCAACGACAATGACTTCTGTAGAGAATCTAGTATTTTTATATTGTTATATGTAACTTTCTGCTATTATGTCATTCAGTTCTTTGGTGATTTAAAATAGAATATGAAGGTAGCGAAATTGCAGAAAAAAAACCCTTGTCAATTTTAAGTCAATTAATGTCAATTTTTCTCCAATGATTGATTCCATCATAACCCGCATGAATCATCAAAGAAAGCATTTTATTGTTTATATTTACATCTTTCTTTTAACAAATTAATAAATTGATTTCTAAAGGAAGGTAGATTAAATAAATGACTGTTAATGTACATCAGTACGTTAGCTAAAAGAAACACCCCAAACTTTTTTTTATTGGAATTTGAGTCTGACATCATGAATATTTCATGCAGTCCTTGATTTTTCTTAGGTCGCTGTAGGTTTCGACTAATCGATAAACAGGCTAGTAGATTTCAGTCTTGCGGTTTCTAGGGAGCTTTGAATTAATGTTTTCGCAAGAAATAGAGAATATCGGCAGATGTAAATTTAAATTGGTGAACTACAAAACACACACACGCAGGCACATACACACATATTTGTGTGAATGCATGGAAAGCACATGACATGTACTGAATCATTTAACAGGTGTGCCTGAAATTGTTTTAGAAGAATGTGAAGAGCGATCTGATGGTTGCCAAATATGTCCCGTCACAATAAAATCAATTCCCACAGCTTACAACGTCCAATGGCAGGTGGCAAACAAACAAAGTGATACGTTGACACCATTAGATGAAAATGCTGAGGAATACAGAGGAACAACCAATTCCATTCCTCATTCAGTGTTGGTTGTCAGACGAAAAGAACAACTGAAAAACAACATCTACCAAATAAAAGTGCAAAATTTTATCGGGGGCAGGATAAAAAAAATATCAAGTATGAAATATGCATATTTACCCTTTTTTCCGTAGCTTGGCGATGTTATTTCAACTCATAATGTAAAAGATAGAGTTTTTAAGCACGTCTATTACAAATAAAAAAATAAATGAAAATAGAGCATTTACAGAAAGAAGTGCTCTATTCTATCGGGGACGCGAGGATACAGATACCAAGTATGACATCTTTTAGTTGTTTTTAATGAGCGAAACAGTAATAAGAAATATATATAAGCAATGATTGATTAAAAAGGATTCGAAACTCATTGTTTTCCCTAAACTTAAAGCTGACATGAATTCATAAAAGTATTCAGTCGCCATATTTGTTATGATCGCTCTGCAACTGCCACTGGGGTATGTATACCCGTCGAGAAAGACACGGTTGGTTGCTTTCCAATCGAGACATTCAGTTGGCACGGACTTCTAAACAGCTAAATTCAATATCCAACATGGTAGATTAGTTTTGGTCAAACGAAAAAAGTAACAACAAAACATCTTTTTATCACTTTCTACAAAAACACTCCCTTTCGTGTCGTCCATGCTGTTACTGCATGATCTGTGACAGTGTGCGATTTGCTCATGTGCACGGGTATAACAGTTCGACACAGAAACACGTTCTAAAATGCTCGAGGATTATTGAAATATGTGTGGCTGGATTTCAGTCTATATTGTTTTGTCTTTCATTTGATTTTCCGTACCAGTTCAGTAGTTGTCATATCATTTTTGTTCAAAACGCGTTTCTGCAAATCTTTCCGTTCAGTGTAACGTGTTTGGGTGCATGAACAGTGCTCTCCACGGCGATGAGCGTAACAATAGAAATAGACAAGCAATTACAAGAATAAGCGTTGTTTACAAAACATAGAACTATATACTCTGTATTTTGCTATTAACTGTCCCTTTAATTACCTGACGTCATGACGCCAGGCATATCTAATGACGTCAGGCATATCTAAGGTTTAAAAGTTGCAATCTCCGAAACAGTGCAGACAATGGGATAAGCGATATCATGATATTTCACAAAAAGATTAACCGATGCATGTTTAAGATGTCAGCATTTACGTTCATAATTGATGAAAATGTTATATGGCATGTAATAACAACAGCGAGCAAGAGTTTTCAAGTAAAAGGAACGGTCACCATGCAGATCACGTGTGTAATCCTGATTTAAAAATAGATCAGCATTCCACCATATTTGAACGGTGAAAAAGGGGGAGGGGGTCATCGGAGCAAGTTGTAACATATTGTCTATTACGGTACAATGTAAGTAATAGTTGGTGTTGGATAATCATTATTACAAGAGAGTCATCAGTTTGGATTAAAACAAATATATATTTATACATCTGGAATGTTTACTGGAGGAACTAAATCGCCAAAGCGGGGTGTGACCCGATTTTCGTTCAGTTGGGCGATTTCATTAATCTTGAAAAGGGAACATAACTCGCAGGTCTTGATAAATGTACATTACTACATCTAACAATTACCAATCAAGTGTGTGGGTTTTTTTTTTAATTCGATAGATTTCTTCCAAAACATCCGATCCAAAGTATAATATAGATGTATGTAGCAATTACAAAACAAATGTCAAGAAATTCATCTTACCCCCCCTCCCCCGGATCTCTGCCAATGGGTGAGTTCATTCGTTGCGTGAACGGTAAAGCAGGATTTCGCGCCAAAATGTCCCATTCATAGTTTTTGTGCGTCGATTAGTTGACTAGTCTGTTGGGATCATGCAAATACCCCAGAGCACACCATGTGTTTACATCACAGACACGTAGCATCATTATTTACAGTGTCCATAGGGGTAATAGCCTTGAAGTGGATCAGGTAGTAGCGGAAGTGGCAACTGTTATGGATCGGAAGTATGCTGCCGCTGTCGCCCGAACAAGATTGAAGTTCAGAATGTGAAATGATTTATTATCCGATTCATGAATTGCACGACGCCCGAGTACATGAAACAGGTCGTTTTCTGATAGACAACATAATTCCGCGCATAATATTATGTTGAAACAGTTTGTTAGTATGTTCCACCAATTTTCACGTATTACCACAGTAGCTGGGCAGACACAAGAAGAATGTTGAAACACGTCGACAAAGGATTTACTTCACAGAATACATGAATAGGGATTTCCATTGAAACTTACACTTGTGCAGAGTTTACAGATGAACTTACAGAGTTTGATTTCCCAATAGTTTTCAGGTATATTCCAAATCGAGGAGGGTTTTGACTCTCTGAAAATTTCTGTGAAAACTAGGAAGTCAGGGTCATGAGACATCCGCGCTTTCCCTTGAGAAAGGTGTTAAGTAGTAACATTGTTGCGGACAATTTTCCTCCAGCAAGGTTTCTCGGGAACGGTTTCGTCTTTTAGAAAATCCCAGAAGTAAACTGTAAGGTTATAAGATTGGAGAACCTTTATGATATCAGGAATAAAGACAAACTGATTTACGGAAAGATCGTGTAGGTAAGAAAATAATCGTTTAGAATTATCCTTTTTGTTTACGTTGTTGGGTCTAAACGACAAAGTCTCCCAAAGAATAAAAGTTCCGAACGTCAATCTCTGTCTGATCTGCACAGTTTTGGTAAATCCAGCGAGTTCTTACAGATGTTACAGGTTTTACTTATAAAAATAACGCCTGTTGAGGGTTCGAAAATTTATTGTGGACACAGTGACAGTGGTTAATCAGATGATAGAGATAGATAGCCCTGCAAATATAAAACAATAATCCTCATGCTATGATAATTTACTTAATTTCCATCTAGATTTGAATTATCACATATCATAGCGATATCATAATTCATATATTTACGTAAAGCAATTAAAGGGAGGTAACTCTTACAATATCAATGTATATACAATATGCAGTTCTCCCATAATAATCATAAAAATAGGTTGCAATTAAAAAATATAATAGTCAAATTATTCATTAGAAATTGTCTCACCATGGGAATAAGCTTCCTCTATTCATTCTATGATGAGTTATAATGGTTATATGTTTATCTGTAATTCAATTAACAGAATACTAAAAATACTATTTAATTAAAAACATTTACATTGCTCATTTTGAACAATTAGACCAAATATTTGATCATCATAAAAACACATGTAAACTGATTAGAAAATTAGAAACTCCTTTGAATAAGAATCAAATATTGACTTTATAATCAATAGTTACTAAATAAATCTATGATACTCTTTCATGACACTCATTCATTCTTATTAGTTAAAGTGCTTCATAAGAAAGTACTTATTTGCTATTTTATAGAAAAGTACATGTTAATAATAATATTTTAATACATGGGATATGAGTTTAAATGTTACTTACCAGAAAGAGAAATAGTCTATTGTCAAACTTTAGATGTAGGTTTTATTCAGGTCATATATATATTACATGCCACCCTCTGGCTGACCAAACAAAGATTGACAAAACTTGGCGGCAAAATATAGTACTCAGATTAACAAACCAACCACAACAACCCTAACAAATATCTGACCAATAAAACTCATGCACACAAATGTTTACCAAATCACTGCCCCTGGGGTATATATACAGGTATGTAAAGGTACAGGGTGGATCTAAGGGGGTGTGGTGTGTATTTAAAATGTGTGTCAGATTTGGTTGGTTTTATCTTAAAATCTATATACTTAATCTATGTACTCAAATAATATGATATTCATAATATTCATACTATTAAATCTCCCCCCGGTTATGGAATGACGTCCGCGTCATTCAACGGAGAAATACGGCATAAAATGGCATAAAAAACCCAGAATATATACATGTTTTAAAATTGACTTACTGCAATGATGAAACAATGTTCTACATGGCCATCTGGTATACACTGGAGTTCACATTATCAAAATGTCCATCCTTCATAATCTCTCTTAGAAATGTTGCTCGCTGTAACCAGTCTGGCTTACCTTGTGCCATCATCACATATTCTTTGGTCCAGTCGGGCGCTTTTCTCTCTCTTCCTGACCTCCTTGGAGCGGGAACTGGTCTCTTTATATCTAGTTGTGGTTCATCATCTGCAGTGAAATGATCCTCATCTGCGATGAAAGTTTCTTCATCTGCTGTGGGAATCTCATCATCTGCTGTAGAAATCTCATCATCTGCTGTAGAAGTCTCATCATCTGCTATGGAAGTCTCATCATCTGCTACGGAAGGTTCTTCATCTTCTTCTTCCTCAGGCTGATCCTCAGGCACATCCTGGTGAAGAGCGTCCTCTTCTGAATCAGCATATGAAGCTTCTCTAGTCAAAGCATGATCGTCATCATGTTGACTAGTGGAATTCTGTGGGAAATTTCTTCGCATTACAGGGTAACCTGCAAAAGAAAATTCACTATCTTCATCTGAAATATCATCTTTGTCCTTTCTTTGCTCCTTCCCTTTCTCGGCTTTGGCTTTGGAGGTGTCGATCTAGCTATTGAAAACTTAGTTCCAATAGGTGATAATAGATTCCTATGTAGAACCCTGCAACGACCTTCTCCATCCTCTCGCCTTACTTTGAATACAGGGATGTCCTCGTTTGGTTGGGAAATAATGATATATGGGTTGTCTTCCCACTTGTCCGCTATCTTGTGTTTCCCGTTGTATGACACTATTCTAACAAGGACCCTGTCACCAATTCCTAATGTAGCTGCTCTGGCTTTTTAGGTCATAATTGGATTTCTGTGTGTTCTGGGAAGCTTTGGTAGCTGTCCTTGCTTGCCTATATGCTTCCTGCAAGCGCAGCTTCATCTTCTCTATGTACTTGGTTGTACACTTGTCTTCATCATACGGTCTAGACAATCCAAAAATGACATCAACAGGTAACTTTGGCTCTCTCCCGAACATAAGAAAAAATGGTGAAGAATCCTGTAGTGTCATTGACCGTAGAGTTGTATGCATGGACTAAAGTGTTAATATGAATTTTCCAGTTTGCTTTCTGAGAATTTTCTAAAGTACCTAACATAGAAAGTAAAGTTCTATTAAATCTTTCTGTGATGCCATTACCCATTGGGTGGTATGGAGTGGTTCTGGATTTGTAGATGCCTAAAATAGAACATAATTCTTTACTAATATTGCTGGAAAAATTGGTGCCCTGGTCTGAATGAAGTTTTTCTGGAATGCCATAAAATAAAATGAAGTTATCAAATATAGCTTCAGCTGTTACTCTGGCTGTCTGGTTTCTGGTAGGAACTGCAACAGAAAATTTAGTAAAATGATCAGTTATAACAAGAATATTTTGAATTCCTCCTTTGGACGGTTCTAAAGTTAAATAGTCCATACAAACTAACTCTAAATGTTGTGATGTCTGAATGTTAACCAACTCTGTTTTCTCTGCGGTTTTCTTGCTCTTCACACATCGTTCACAGTTGCTGATGCAGTTAGCTACATCTCGCTGCATTCTCGGCCAATAAAATCGCTGCGTTACAAGAGATAAGGTTTTGTCTCGGCCTAAGTGTCCCATCTTGTTGTGGAGGTTACTCAACACGGTTGGGATTGCTGATGCAGGAATGACATGTTGTAGGATTGTCTTGTCCTCTGAATTAATCTCTCTGAGTAATGTGTCATCTCTAACTTTCAACTTAGAGATATTCCTATGAAAGTTAAAGTCATTCTCTGTCTGTAATGTACTTCTCTCTGGCTTCCTACCTAAGATCACCTGTTGTTTCCAAAAGGAAATGGAGGGATCATCATTCTGCAGAGTTGCTATGTCATACTGCTCTCCTATCTTCTCAATAGGTTGCATACTCTGACAAATGACATGATCAAAAGCTAATGTCTCAGCATAAGGCTGACCAATCTGGCATATAGCTTTGATGGAATCAGATGATAACTCCTCATGGTTAAGCCGGGATAATCCATCTGCGTCACTATTGCATTTCCCTGGGCGGTACAGGATTTTAAAGTTGTAGCTGGCTAATGCGTAAACCCAACGATGACCTGTAGAATCCAGTTTAGCATTGCTTAAAACATAAGTCAATGGGTTATTGTCTGTGTAAACAGTGAATGCCTTACCTTGTAGATAATCGGAATATTTCTCTATTATTGCCCATTTGAGAGCTAAAAATTCCAGCTTGTGCGTGGGATAGTTCTTCTCAGCACGGCTTAAACCTCTACTGGCATAAGCTATCACTTTGTCTACTCCATCTTGACACTGGTATAGTACAGCACCTAATCCAGTTTGGCATGCATCTGTATGTAGCTTGAATGGCTTACTGAAGTCTGGATAGGCTAAGATGGGTGGTGATGTAAGCTTTTCCTTGAGGGTATCAAATGACTGTTGTTGTTCTCTTTGCCACTTCCACTTTGGATCTTCTCTACGCGGCTATGTTAAGGCTGCCCGATTAATTTCACAGCAATATGTAGAAAGTCACTTGTCTGTACTTCATAAGATATTACGTCATAGTTAACTTTGACGTCACGATCTGCATTCCTTTCGATCGTTCTTAGGGAATGTATCGTAACGTAATAAGTGATATTCATTGTGCATAATAAAACCGCTTCATTCCAGTGATACTAAATTCATTATCACCGATATGGAGTATAAAAAAATCAACAGTTTTAAAGCTTCGTAATAGGTAAAAAACTATTCATAAACTAATGGTTTTGAGACTCCCCCTGCTACGTGTATTCTAATGAATGGTGATATGTATGTGCATATAAAAACGGCTTGGCACAAGTGAAAGATAAAAATAATCTTAGTATATTTTACGTGAAATCGGAAGAGAAAATAAGTACCACTGTGAATTTTGCTGGGGGAAACCTACAGATTGACCCGATTTTGTGTAAATCGAGCCTAAAAGGTAAAAATGTGCCTAATTTCGATGGCGGTGCGAAATGTTTTGATAATATTTCAAATAAACGAAATATTTATATGAACCCCCAGCAAGAACTGCAAAATACATTACTTATCGAAGGATTTTTCATAAAAATATTTTTGATTTAATGTCATTATTCACTTGTGCCGATGCGATTTTTATAGATTATTTACCGTGTCAGAATACACCCGTCACGTGCTTAAGAAAAATATATGACGTCACAAAAATTCATCAAATATAGTGTTGGATGCCACTGTTAACTTATGTAATAGAAGTTTAAAGAAACTCACTCAGTTAAAGCATTTTTCGATAATTAAAATAGTATCATTTTTCGATATATATTTAGCTTCGGACAGCCTTAACATAGCCGCGTATGCTTGCTGTTAGTTCGTTGTTTCTTCCCTATGGCCATAATATCAATGAGTGGTCTGGCAATTTTTGCAAAATCCTTAATAAACTTCCTGTAACATCCAGCGAAACCTAGAAACTTTCGTACATCTTCCGCATTGGAAGGTACAGGCCAGTTTTTAACTTTGTTGATTTTGTCTGGGTCTGGCTCAACCCCTTCGCTAGAGACAATATGTCCTACATATTTTACTTTCTTTGATAAAAATGAACACTTCTTTGGGGAAAGTTTAAGCCCATATTGCCGGATATGCTGAAAAACCTGCTCTAATCTATGAATGTGTTCTCTGAAAGTAGAAGAAAATATTATTAAATCATCTAGATAAATAAAGCAAATTTTGAGATGTAGATCAACTAAACATTCTTCTTGTAGCCGTTGGTACGTGGCAGGGGCATTTGCCAATCCAAAACTCATCTTATTAAATTCATAGAAGCCTAAGGGCCCAACGGTGAAAGCTGTCCTTTCTTTGTGCGATTCCTCAATCTCGATTTGGTGATATCCTGACTTCATATCAAGGACGCTGAAGTAGGTATTTCCAGAAAGGGAGTCTATAATCTCCTCTGTTCTTGGTAAGGCATAGTTGTCCTTCACAGTTCTAGAATTGAGTTGCCTGTAATCAATACATAGGGGCAAAGTCCCATCACTCTTCCTTACCAATACTACGTTTGATGAAAAAGGCGAATGGGAGGGGCGGATAATTCAAGCTGCTAACAAGTCCTTGATGTGCGACCTAACTTCATCAATCATTGCAGGGGGTATTCGTCGATACTTCTGCTTGAATGGATGCTCATCAGACAACTCGATCCTGTGCTTCACCTTGTCTGTGGTTCCAATATCTGTATCACTTGTGGAAAATATATCCTGATAAGATTCAACAAGGTCTAGGCATGCTTGTTGCTCTTCATCTGTAATGTCATCAGGAATATGGATTTTAGACAAAATCCCTTCCAACTTGGATGATACAGTAGATGAACTGTTGAAAATTGACCAAAATTTTCTATAACTACAGGCTGAATCTCACACAAAACAGCTTTTGGTGGAATAGAAATAGTCCTTGTGGTCACATTGTTGATAGTCACAGGAAATATCTGGTAATCCTCATATACATAAGGATGCAGTGTTGCCTCTATGTCAACATCATCTGGTATGCAGGTCTTCGAAGACTGATGCATCATCACTGTGACTTTGCTGTATGGGATCTTTTTATCCCCATATCCCTCAATAGTAACATTGCTGTTAGGAGGAATTATAATCCTGGTCACTTCTGCACTCTTAACTAGTCCTAGTGCATATCCATTCCTTTGAAGCTCCTTCTCTCTAATTAAAATACACAGGAATGCTAAGTACCAAGGTGTATGCAAAGCTACATCCTGTAAGAATCTAGAACCAAACTCCTCTCTCGTTGTGTCAATAAGGTTCTGCATTATGTTGGTTCCTATAGGTACTGGTACATGAGAGTTGTAATTACTTGTGGGAACAACTAAAAATAGACAGTCATGCAGTTTCTCTAATGTAGGAATGCCTAATGGATTCAAATTAGCACAAACATATCCTATGTAAGGCATATTTTGGCCATCTGCACATTCAATATGAATGGCATCTTCTATGCTATGAAGTTCAACATCATGCAGTTGCTTCCTGTAAAATTCTTCACTAATGGTAGACACAGTAGCTCCTGTATCTAGCAATGCTCGACACTGGATGTCATTGATAGCAACTGTAATTTCATTTGGCTTTCCTATTAATGTCTGTTTCCTGGGACTCTTTGTCCTCGAGTCAACCCCTCGTCCCCAGGTGTTGACCTGTTGAAGTTTAAACCTTGGCGACGATTATTAACGAGAACTCTGCATCCAATAGAAACATGACCAACTTGTCCACACTTGTAGCATGTTGGTGGATCTCTAGCTCTAGAATCCCGAAGTTCTGTTACTGCATCTTCAGTAACTTTATTAGGCTGTTGTGAGCTGGGGTACTGTCTATATCCTCCTCTATAACCTTGATTCTGTCTCCCTCTCTGATAAGGCTGTCTAGCCTGTGGCATTGGTCTGTAGTTATAACTGTGTTGCCTGTCTTTCATGCCTCTAATCTCTGTAGTAAGTTGATTGATCTTAGCTTCTAATGACTGAAATCTATCATCTGGCTCCTCCTTGGGTGTTGCGGATTTCGTAATGGCTGATTTCTTCATTGGTGGCTGATGTTCTATTTCCACCTTCCTCACTGCAGCTCTCAAAGAGTCGAATGTACTAGACTTGTCGTATAAGTGTCCACATATATCTTTCAAAGATGGTCTGAGTCCTTTAAAGAACATAGTTCTCAACATTTCATTGCACTCTCTAGTCTGTACTAATCCTTTTTGTTGTGCTTTGCTAATAATATCTTCTAAACGACAACTCCATCTTGCACATTCTTCATCTTCTCTTTGCCGAGCACTAGAGAATTCAGCTAGGATGTCCTCTCTCTCTGCCACAGTTCCATATATACTATCAAGCTTATCCAAGATTGACCTCGTGGAAGCACCAGCTCCCAGGTGCATAACTACACGACTAGCCTCTCCCTTAAGCGACCGTCTTATGGCATGAGATATGGTCTCTGGTTTATATGATTCACTCAGTAGGCACTCAACTTCATATCTCCAGACATCATAGGAGGCATCGGACTTTGAGTCTCCAGAGAAAAAGGATATCTTGATGAACTGCGGACTTGGAGATGCTGCAGAGGATGTCTCTACCGGTCTGCCAGCAACATCAGCTGATGACTTCTCACTCAATTTGGCTGCTGTTTTCATCCAGTTGATGAAGTCTTCAGGACTATCAGCTTTTGGTTTCATCATCAGTGATTCTAAGGCAGATACTATGTTTTTCACTTCATCAGGAGTCAATGTAGCTTCCTCTGTTTCCGACATGGTGATATATTGCACAGCAGTATACAACACACATACACAAAACAATACAAATTGTAAATATAATTTAAACCCAGAATTCAATTGCTAATATCCGAAAATATGATTGCTACCTAAATGAAATAAATGAAATGATAAATGATTTTTTTTTAATTCAGGAGGGTTTGTTCTATCAATGTATGAGAACAAATGAAACAAGGGATAATTGTTTTTTTGTAAACACAAATGAATTTACAAATATGAATATATAGTTCACGTGTGGAACTAAAGTTATGAAGTTAATAATGTTTGAAAACGAAAGTATATTTACATTTTCAGTATGTACGATACACTTCCTGTTGACTATATGTAACTACATAAGCAATCAAACTCTATTAAAATATCAGCTGATCTGACCAAACAGATTCCAATGCTAATAAATACAGATTTCGCGATAAGAAAAGTAATTGATCACCTGAAATAGAAGATACAAGTTAATCAAGTCTACCTATACCTGTATGTACAATACTGGGTTGAAATAAACAAATTTAAATCATATACTGAACACAAATAAACACGAAAATGCTCGACTTGTTTTCACTAGAAACACCGCGTACGAATATCGCGAAGCTAGAGCTCGATCGAAATTTCGCAAAAATATAGTCGCCGATCCCGATTAAATTTCTATATGAGAATACACTGAAATGAAAATAAATGGAAAAACTTATCTACACTGTAGTTGTACTGAAACCAACTCAGGCTTTTGATGTTCAGTTTTATTCATGGTATTTTCTACAGCATGTAGTAGTAGTAGTACGCTTTTAGTAGTAGTACGCTTTTAGTAGTAGTACGCTTTTAGTAGTAGTACGCTTTTAGTAGTAGTACGCTTTTAGTAAAAAGCTGAAAAAAGAATAAAATAAATTTACAATACTGAAAATACTGACATTTGACAATACTGACTCTATACACTGATTGAAAAAATAGACTGACTGAATTCTTTCATTGTAAATAAAGTAAAAAATAGAATTGATATTCTTGTAAGAATGTTAGACACAATGTATAATGATATCAATAAGTATACATATAAAATAATTCATAATATCTTAGTAAATTTACTTAATAAACATGATACCTATAATTTCACGCACGGATGATTTTGGCGCCAATGAGTGAACTATTCTTTGTATACATTACAACATCATTATATCAATAAATACTGAACATATGGTTTATATTATATAAATAATAAACAAATACAAGTACTTACACCGTAGGGCTTTAAGTTTCTTGCATAGAAGTGTACGCTTGTACAAAATGATAGTACGGTGACTCTACCGAAGTTGTGTACTGCACGGCTCTGTGCAAAAATCTCTAATGACAAGAGAGTAGAAGAAAAGGGGAGTAACTCACTCCAGAAAATTAATTCGTACGTAGAATACTTCTGAAAACACCACACTCCCCACCTAATATCATCCAGATATTACAAGTATGAACAATGTTAACTATTAAAAATACTTAACATATACTAGTAAGATTAATTACCCATGTAAATTCACCAACGTTCTATTGGTAATTATAATAACAGTTAGTCAGTTCACTGTAAGCAACAAGTATAGTTACGACCTAGTCAATTAATAATACAAGTTCTGTAATGGGTCTCACAAAAGTCACACGTTTCCCATCTCTGATGACACGAATTTCCACCGTCCTGACTTTACCATCATTCTGACTCGGGAAAACTCTTGTAACGATACCAAGAGGCCATTGTCCGCGATGAACCGTCGGATCGCGCATGAGGACGACGTCACCAGTCTTCAGATCAGGTTGGTTGTTCTGCCATTTACGACGGACTTGTAAGTTCTGCAAGTACTCATCTCGCCATCGCTTCCAAAACATGTTGGAGAGATACTGGACGTGTTTCCACTGCGATACGTACATGTCTTTAATGTTATGAAAGTCAACACGCATCAAGTCAACACTGAAGTCCTTCTGTGTTAACAACATCGATGGACTAATAATCACTGGATCTTCAGGATCTGTAGAAATAGGACATATCGGTCTAGAGTTCATGATTGCGGTAACTTCGCACATAAATGTACACAACACTTCATGAGTAAATTCTTTGGTTTTTGTGTTGAGTAGAAGAGAGTCAAGAATCTTCCTTGCAATCCCGATCATTCTTTCCCATGATCCGGCCATATGCGACGCATGGGGAGGATTAAAGGTCCATTTGGCTCCATTTGTAGACAGAAATTTCTTTACTGGTCTAGACTCTACATAAATCACATCAACATTAATGTGATCTAATGCTCCTACGAAGTTCGTTCCACGATCTGATCGAAATTCCTTTACGGCTCCTCGTATGGATATGAATCGTGTAAGGGCATTTATAAATGCTGAACTGCTTAGCTCCTCTATGACCTCAATATGGATTGCCCTAGATGTGAGACAGCTGAAGAGTACGGCCCATCTTTTCGAATGTGCTAGTCCTCCTCGTGTTCTGCGAGCTACAATGTTCCACGGACCAAAAACGTCGACGCCTACAATAGTAAACGGAAGTGACGGAACAACTCTGTCTGCTGGCAGGTCAGCCATGATTTGTTGAGAGGAAGGTCTACGTAGTTTCCTACAAATCACACACTTATGTAACACAGAATTGATAATCTTTTTGGCTCCTATTATCCAGAAACCGTGAGATCGTAGTGCACCTTCTGTGAACACTCTTCCTTGGTGTTGTACCTTCTCATGATAATGTCTGCCTTGTAAAATGGCATCATGTGATTTCCTGTCAATGATTATCGGGTGTTTTTGGTTTATTGGTAACGGAGATTGACTAAGACGTCCGCCGACTCTCAGAATTCCATCCTTGTCCAGAAAGGGGTTGAGCTGTATGAGAGCACTTTTACGAGGTAGAGGGGTACTGTCTTTCAAACAGTTGATTTCTTCCTTGAACGAAAGTCTCTGAGAACTACGGAGAATGAAAAGTTCAGTTTCATGTGATTCTTCAACACTCTCTTTAGGGAAGGTCCGATCTTTGTCTTTCTTGTGGAGACATCTTCTTCTTAGAAGTCTGAATGCACAAACTAAACTGTGCCATGTTGAGAATTTCACAAATCTATCAGCAATAAATTGCTGCACAGAAGTTTTCTTCACTACTGGTTTTATTTCTTTGTCACTCTCAGGTTCGATCAGTGAAAAGTCTTCATCTAAGCTTATGTTTGGTTTATTTGGTCCAGAAATCCATTTATCCATTACTTCTTTAACTGATTTACCAGGTCTGGTTCCGATATCTGCTGGGTTGTTGCCTGTGGAAACATAGTTCCACTGCTCAGATTTGGAACGCTGATGGATGATGCTCACACGGTTGCTAACGTAGTTGTAAAAACGTCTTGAGCGATTGTTCAAATATCCTAACACAACTTTGGAGTCTGTGAAGAATTTGACGGAATTACTAGGTAAGTCCAAATTATTTGTTATCTTTTCACTCAGTTCAGTGGCTAATACAGCACCACACAATTCCAATCTTGGAATAGTATGTCCTGATGACGGCGCTACTTTGGACTTTCCCATAATGAATCCGACATTGATGTTGTCTTGTTCATCGACTGAATACAGGTAAGCGACAGCTGAAATGGCTTTTTCAGAAGCGTCAGAGTATATGTGTACTTCACAGGATTTTGATTCGCTAAGTGAAATCTTTGTGAACATCCGTGGAACGTAAAAGTCACTGAGTGAATTCAAAGATTCCTTCCACTGTAGCCATAAATGTTCTTTGTCACTTGGAAGTGGTTGGTCCCAATCACTTGTAACTTTGCAGAATTCTTGCATGAGTAGTCTTCCATGGATGACAATAGGAGCTATGAATCCCAAAGGATCAAATATACTATTCACTATTGATAAAACTCCACGTTTGGTAAAAGGTTTGTCTTGAAAATTTGCATTAAAGGTGAAACAGTCACTGTTTAAGT
Organism: Magallana angulata; assembly: GCF_025612915.1. Lineage (NCBI taxonomy): Eukaryota > Metazoa > Mollusca > Bivalvia > Ostreida > Ostreidae > Magallana > Magallana angulata. Next base: position 53,012,679 of record NC_069120.1, read on the forward strand.
CCCATGCAATACCAAGGCTCTGTTGCATTGGTAGATCGGTAGATTGGTAGTCTGTACCGATATCTATCGAATTCAAGTTCTTCTCCAGGTCTTCCATCGGGAAATGGATGATGACATCAAGACTGTTAGAGGCTATTTTATGTAGTCTGATTTTTCCTTCTTCATACAACACAGACTGAGTCTTCTTCAATAGTTTCACTGCTTCGGAACCATTTGGGACGGAAGTAATCCCATCGTCAACATAAAAGTTTCTATACACATAACTTTTCACATCATCGTCTGCGTTTTCCACCGTTTTCTGTAAACCATACATCGCTACAGCTGGGGATGGTGTATTTCCAAACACATGGACTTTCATACGGTACTCGATGAGTTCCTCGTTTGGATCGCTGTTGCGGTACCAGAAAAATCTTAGAAAGTCACGATGATCTTCTGTCACTAGGAATCTGTAAAACATCTGTTCAATATCGGCCATAATTCCGACTGCATCTTTACGAAAGCGCAATAATACACCTGTTAGGTCATTCACAAATTTTGGTCCACTTAATAAGACACTGTTTAATGAAACTCCCTGAAATTTCACAGAAGAATCAAAGACACCACGAATTTTATCTGGCTTTTTGGGATTGTAAACACCAAACAATGGTAAGTACCAACACTCTTGTTTGGGGTCTAATGTTGGAGCGATTTCCATGGCGTCACTTTCGATGAGGTTCTTCATGAATGTCACAAGATGCTCTTTCTTTGTAGGATTTTTCTGTAAATTGGCATGCAGCATTTGAGCACGTTTTAATGCTTGACATCTGTTGTTTGGTAGTGACTGTCGTGGGTTTCTAAATGGAAGGGGCGCTTTCCATCGTCCATCTTGATCTTTCTGAAAGGATTTATCCATTAATTCCATGAATTCACGATCGTCGAGTGATAGTCCAGTCCCATTATCATCTGTCTGAACATGAAATATGTTTTTCTGAATTTCGAATTCTGAAATGTTACTTTTTAACTGAAAAACATTGGAACATGGTTTAAAAATGGTTTCACGATGACTGTCAATTATGGTAGTCTTGTATGTCGTAATGTTTGGTTTGTGGAATCTTTCTAAACAAACATCCCCGACCACGACCCATCCAAGGTTCAACTGTTGTGCAAAGGGTGTATTTCGAGCTCCAATACGCTGATCCTTGACATGATGTGCTTCTGCTAAATCTCGTCCGATAAGTAACAGTATCTGTGCATCTGGATTAAGCGCAGGAATCGGTACGTCACGCAAATGTGGTTGATGGCGTATGACATCTGGTGTGGGAATTTCACTTCGATCATCAGGAATGTCATTACACTCAGTTACCATCGGAAGTTCCATGGTTACGGATCCATCGATGGATGACACAAAGAAGCCTGAAGTTCTGCGTCCACTCATCTGTTGACGTCCAGCACACGAAGTCAGTGTAAATTGGTGAGTCACTGATTTGGATATATGCATGTAGTCAAAAAGTTCTGATCTTGCAAGTGTGCAATTACTTTGATCATCGATTATAGCGTACATGGTCAAAGTTCGGTTTGGATCACTCTCATGATAAACGTTGACAAGAACAGTCTTTGCACATGATCGTCCTGAAAAGTTGTCACCACAAACGGCGGTACACTTGTTGTTGACATCGTGTCCCCTGTTGTCAAATCTTACAGAGGCTCCAAGTGGCTCCCCACCGTCAAATCTTGGAGTGGTTCCTTGATGAGCTTGATGGTACTTAGGTGTAGTATGCATAGCTGTGTTGTGTCGTTCACTACCACATTCTAAGCATTTCACATTAGCATCACAGGTTTTATACACATGAGCTGTAGATTCGCAGCATTTGTAACAAAAGTTATTGTCACGTAATATTTGTTTTCTTTCTCTCAGTGGTTTCTTTCTGAAGTTTCTACACTCGTTGAGTGTGTGTGGAGCATTATGTACTGGACAGTTTGGTGATGCTGTAAATTCAGTTTTCTTGACATTCACTTTTCTGTTTGGTGTTTGGTTTGGTTTCCAGGTATCGTATTTTTCACACGTAAGACTTGGATCATTCAAAGTAGTTGCTGCTTCACTGACAAAATCGCACAGAACATGAAATGGGGGAAATGGAACATCGTTAGTTTGTTTAAATTTACTAGCTCTGGTGACCCATTTGGATTGTAAATTGCTCGGTAATTTGGCAACAATTGGTTTGACTCCTACTGATGTATCAAAGTAGCTCAGTAAGTCATGATACTTTGCATTTCCCTTTAAACACATAATTTCTGACAATAGATCAGAAAGTTCATACAGTTTTCTAACATCACTGTCTGTAATTTTTGGAAATTTGTTCAATCTGGTTTTCAGAGATGTTTCCACCATTTCCGGCGATCCAAATCGTTCATCTAATCTTGACCATAATTTCTTCACACCCTCGAGTGGATTGTGCAGAGTTGATGTTCTTATGCTTTTTGCATGATTTGTGGATGTTGGTCCTAACCATCGGATCAAGAGATCGAGTTCTTCAGGTGAAGAGAGTTTTAAGTCTTGAGACACAGATTTGAAACTACTTTTCCAGGTTTGATAATGTTCTGGCTTGTCGTCAAAGGATGTTATCCTTGACAACATGAGATCTTTCTTCAAGATAAAATTAGCGAGCTGTGAAAATTGTGAGCTTTCACTAGTAGGTTCATGTTTTTCTGTTGACACATGGCGTTGTTCACTATCATCAGGAAGTTCAGTAATAGTTTTCTGATGAACTTTCTGTTGTTGAGGAAACATTTCAGCTTGTGAAATTTCTGTAGTTATTGTAGGTATAACGGTTTCTTGATTTCTTGGTTCACAGTCCGTTGTTGTTTCGTTGTTGTACTTGAAGACATCATCAATGTATTTTCTTGTTTTCTCTGTCGAATCTATTGTGTCTAAATCTGTGTCTAATTGACTGTCTATTACATCAAATTCCACCATAGCTTGTAGTTCAGCGTCAACAATTGCTTTTTCTTTTTGAGCACATAAGAGTTCTAAATCTGTTTCCAAGTCAACTGATTTTCTTGTTACTTCAGCTCTTCTCTTCTGTTCTTCTTCCTCGAGTTTAGATTTTTGTCTTTTGAGTTGGATTTCTTTTTCTGTGAATTCCAGTTTTGCTTTCAGAGCTTCTGCTTTTGCACGTTGTCTCAGGATTATGGTTGAATTCGAAGAATGTGATTTCTTGCTTGATCTTTTACTGGTACTAGATTTGGACGATTTGGTTGTTGTTGACTCACTATATGCATCACTTGGTAAAAGATCATCACTTGTAGATATAACATTATTGAGTTCTTCAACAGTTTTCTCTATTCTCATCTCTAGTGTGGATAAAATAAGTTCAAATGAAAGTCTTTCTTTCTCACTTTCTTCTGTGCCAGTTCTTCTCAGATAATCTATGAATTCTTGAGCCTCTTGTTTATATTTCTTAGAGAGTGTAACAAGATTTTCTTTCACTAGAACAGAAATTTTCTCCTTATTCTTGGACTGTAGATAATATTCTATTTCACTGTCCATTTTTCTTTTAATCTTACTTAAAGATGCATATCTGTTGTTGACATTTTCTTCATACATTGCTCGTCCAGCAACTGTAAACTTTTTGGTGCGTCTCTGTGACTGCGACACAGTTGAATCGTCTTCTTCTGGAAACTCTGCCATGGTCTTTTTACTGTACTGAAACCAACTCAGGCTTTTGATGTTCAGTTTTATTCATGGTATTTTCTACAGCATGTAGTAGTAGTAGTACGCTTTTAGTAGTAGTACGCTTTTAGTAGTAGTACGCTTTTAGTAGTAGTACGCTTTTAGTAAAAAGCTGAAAAAAGAATAAAATAAATTTACAATACTGAAAATACTGACATTTGACAATACTGACTCTATACACTGATTGAAAAAATAGACTGACTGAATTCTTTCAATGTAAATAAAGTAAAAAATAGAATTGATATTCTTGTAAGAATGTTAGACACAATGTATAATGATATCAATAAGTATACATATAAAATAATTCATAATATCTTAGTAAATTTACTTAATAAACATGATACCTATAATATTTTGGCGCCAATGAGTGAACTATTCTTTGTATACATTACAACATCATTATATCAATAAATACTGAACATATGGTTTATATTATATAAATAATAAACAAATACAAGTACTTACACCGTAGGGCTTTAAGTTTCTTGCATAGAAGTGTACGCTTGTACAAAATGATAGTACGGTGACTCTACCGAAGTTGTGTACTGCACGGCTCTGTGCAAAAATCTCTAATGACAAGAGAGTAGAAGAAAAGGGGAGTAACTCACTCCAGAAAATTAATTCGTACGTAGAATACTTCTGAAAACACCACAGTAGTATATATATATTGGAATTTTTTATGGGCTAATGTGTATTAAACTGTGGTTTATGTGAGATATGTGGTGTCTAAAATGCTGTATCTGAGAACACAATACAATCACCAAATACAACACTATCTAAACACACCAACAACTGCAAGTAGCACACCAAAAACTAAATAGTACGAAAACCTCTGACAACTCAAGACAAAACCCGATTTATAAAAACTATGCCCTGTCAATGATGGTCGAACGTCAATAGGTATAGCGATTAATATTTAACTGTTTAGTACCATGTAAGGGTATAAAGAAATAGGAGTAATGTGCACTATTAATTACACCACTTAACCATTCTAGCTCTCTTCTATCTTGCCTAAAACTTACCCCCAAAAAATCAAATGCGAAAAAATAAACTATGTCGAAAAAAAGTAAAGTGGACTTTGTGTAAATAACAAAATCAAAAATTGCGCATGTGGTATACCTCAGACGACAGACATTCAGATTTTCACAACTTATCTAAACTACAAATTACATACATAATATCTATATGCAATCAGGACTGTACTTATTGTCAATTATAATCTGATGATTAATGTTAGTGGTGCACCGACTCACCAAACTGTCAGTACTGTGCAAGTCAGCTGATTCAATTCACCCGGGTGTCTTTTGTTGATTTCACAAGGTTCTGAATTCACACTTGAATCACAGGTATTGTCGTATCGATACACGAATTGAAGCGGGCCACCGTCTTTGACTCACAAATCACAGAAAATGAACTCACTCGTGCGGCGATGACTGGAGCGGATCTACCGTCTACCAGGCCGTCTCTGAGTAGCGTGATTCAATGGGAGGTGCGTTGCATCTAGGAGGTGCCTCGATATTCTCTCCACGGAACTTTACCAGTCTGCTCCGGTTGGTTTCGTCTCTCTCCCTCCTTGTCACTGTGTCCCAACGTGGGCGCCAAATTGTTACAGGTTTTACTTATAAAAATAACGCCTGTTGAGGGTTCGAATATTTATTGTGGACACAGTGACAGTGGTTAATCAGATGATAGAGAGCCCTGCAAATATAAAACAATAATCCTCATGCTATGATAATTCACTTAATTTCCATCTAGATTTGAATTATCACATAATATCATAGCGATATCATAATTCATATATTTACGTAAAGCAATTAAAGGGAGGTAACTCTTACAATATCAATGTATATACAATATGCAGTTCTCCCATAATAATCATAAAAATAGGTTGCAATTAAAAAATATAATAGACACATTATTCATTAGAAATTGTCTCACCATTCTATTGGGAATAAGCTTCCTCTATTCATTCTATGATGAGTTATAATGGTTATATGTTTATCTGTAATTCAATTAACAGAATACTAAAAATACTATTTAATTAAAAACATTTACATTGCTCATTTTGAACAATTAGACCAAATATTTGATCATCATAAAAACACATGTTAACTGATTAGAAAATCAGTTACTCCTTTGAATAAGAATCAAATATTGACTTTATAATCAATAGTTACTAAATAAATCTATAATACTCTTTCATGACACTCTTCATTCTAATTAGTTAAAGTGCTTCATAAGAAAGTACTTATTTGCTATTTTATAGAAAAGTACATGTTAATAATAATATTTGTAATACATGAGATATGAGTTTAAATGTTACTTACCAGAAAGAGAAATAGTCTATTGTCAAACTTTAGATGTAGGTTTTATTCAGGTCATATATATATTACATGCCACCCTCTGGCTGACCAAACAAAGATTGACAAAACTTGGCGGCAAAATATAGTACTCAGATTAACAAACCAACCACTACAACCCTAACAAATATCTGACCAATAAAACTCATGCACACAAATGTTTACCAAATCACTGCCCCTGGGGTATATATACAGGTATGTAAAGGTACAGGGTGGATCTAAGGGGGTGTGGTGTGTATTTAAAATGTGTGTCAGATTTGGTTGGTTTTATCTTAAAATCTATATACTTAATCTATGTACTCAAATAATATGATATTCATAATATTCATACTATTACACAGACAAACTGTTGAAATGCGTTTAGTTTGTTTTTGTCTGTTAGAGACATGTTGTACCAAAGTTCGCATCCATAAAAAACTGGTGGGAGCACAATTTTTTTGGTATAGATGGATAACGTATTAGGGTTGAGAAATGGTCTGCCAAGATCGGATAATGCAAAGTAGGATTTTTGTCCTTTGTTGCATGCTTCGTTTATTTTGTCCGAAAGTTTACACTTGTGGTTAATTACGATTCCTAGATGGTTGTAAGATTGTTCACAAGACACTTTTGCAGGATCTAGATGCCAGTTTGTGTTATCTAGTTTAGCTTTTTTAGCGCGAAACTGTAGAACACATGATTTAGACGCATTAAATGTAAATCGCCACTTGCAGAAATAGTTGTGTGTAATATCTAACAGTGTTTGTAGCGCAAGCGGAGAAATACCAATTAGAGCCAAGTCATCTGCTAAGGAAGTGCAGCTGCTAGGTATATTGAGTATACCTGTGTTTGGACTACCGGACTGTATAGCATGGATGAGATTATTTATGTAGACGTTGATAGTACGCCACCCTGTCGAACACCTTGTTGTACCGGAAACCACTCTTAACGAGTTTAATTTACAACAATTGAGCTTAAGGTGTTTTGGTGGCATTTGTTGATGAGAGACTATAATTTGCCATTAATACAGTTAGTATAGTTTAAACATTAGTCCAGGCCTCCACACCGTGTCAAATGCCTTACTGGTATCAAGAAAACATACAAATACATTGCTTCTCTGTTCTAAGTTATGCATTATTGCTTCTTGGAGATTAAATGACGCTGTCAGACAACCTACTTCCTTCTGGAAATCCTGTTTTTGAGAATGTGGAAAATCTTTAGTTTGTAAAAAATGCAGATTGATTCGATTGTACACAGCCTTTTAAAAAAGTTTAAAGAAGCATGGTTATAAGGCTATTGGTCTATAATTGTTGCAGGAATCTTTAGACTTGTTTCCTCCTTTATGTAATGGAACTATATGACCACGTTTCCAACAGAGAGGGATGTAGTTATATTGAACAGTAGCATTAAACAGCTTCAAAATACAAGCGATAAGTGTTGCACCACCATGAATTATGTGTTCATTGGTTACAGAGTCGTCACGGGGTGCTTTGCGTAATTTGAGTGTATTTATGGCTGACGTTATTTCTGCTGTTGTAAGTTGACCACCTGGTATATACCCCGGATCCTCTTCACATTCAGTCGTAAGATGTCGGTACCTATCACATATCGTGTTTCTGAATGCGTGGTCGAAACTATCGTCTTCCATCGGAGTATATAGTTTCCTATAGAACGAAGCAAACGTTTTCGCAACACCTTGTGGGTCTGTGTGAGTAACTCCTTCGTCGCGGATTACTGGGTAGATTCGGGATCTCCTTGGCTTTCTCTGTTTGGTTAATTTCCATAACAGACGGACGTCAATTTCTGCGGCTTTGTCAATGTCACTGTATACTTTTCGGATATATTTTTCGTATTCCTCATTAAGAGCATTTCGAAATTGTCGCTTTGCCCGCTTGTACTCTCGGTATGGCTTAAGGTGGAAGGCTACATCGTCACAAATATATCTGACATCCGTTTGAAACGCCATTTTGTTCCGGATTGATAGCATTATGTCGTGGTACAAAATAGCTATACACCGTTCAATTGAACTCTTCTAATGAGGGAGATGAGATAAGAACGAAATCACCAAAACGCTTCGAAAATATGTCAATTCCCTTCGTGATTAAAGCTTTCAACTAACATTGATTATCAGCTGTTATGTAGAGAAAACGTGAAATCGAAATAATATACTGTTTCCCTGCTAATGGCAATACATATTTGTCATGTCATCTGCAACAGACGATCATAAATATGTGACGGATTATCGATAAAGGTGAGCAGATAATTTTCACTTGAACCCTGTATGCATGATTAATATAAAACTAAAGTACCGTAGTACCATTTCTTGTATTAATTGATTCCAACTTCCCAAATTTAAAACATTTGCAGTGTGAGACTTGCATTGAAAATTTGAAACTTAACTAATGTATTTTAATTTAAATAGATATAGCTAGATAGGCTAGCAATAGCAGTGGAAGCCGGATTTGCAAGCCAAATGAGGGAACGACAATCTTGAAAAAGAGCATGTTTTTAATTACCACACATGTGTATCACTTCTAATGTATGTATAAATATGCATATGGTTGTTTATAATTTGTATTGTATATAAAAAAGTAAAAGGCAATGTAACTACTAACATTTTGTTATAAAGAGTTAAATATAAATATAATGCACTGCATTCATCAAAAGTATAATTTTTCAGATTCAAACATTATCATAAGCACTACTAACCTTATTCCTACATTTTAGCATATACTTTTACCTTTTTTAAACTTTTCTTCGTGATTTTTGTTTAAATTAGAAAATTGGTCCCAAGATATTTGAGACCAAGTAAAACCAAGAAAGACAACTCTTAAACAGGATCTTTCAAACTAAGATTTTTGAAATAATTCAGTATTTCTTTTAATTTTTCAATTTCATTCAATTTCTTTTTTTCATCTCATTAACCAACGAATATTGTTTCTATTTTCAGAATTTTGTGGGATTTCATCCAGCAGTTTGCCGTAAAAGAATTCTTAAATATTTTAGTTTCATATTTATGTGGATTCCAATAAAAATCATACTAACTTCATTCATGATTATTTTGTTTTTCATTTTCAAACTTTATAACATTTCACTTTCATTAGAGTTTTAAAACAGAAATGTTTAAAAATTTGACATATAAGGGGTTATCTGGAAGCAGACTGATATTTTAAATATTCTCTAAAAAATAGAGTATTGTACTTTGAGGTCTATTATTGTTGAATACTTTGCCTATTATTACTAACAAATGCTTGCAACAAAAATCTCCTACACTTATTTGGTGTAGACATCCCCCTTAAATTCCATCCCGCGGGGTCTTCCCTCGGACACCCATATCCTACGTTTGGCTGACATGAAGTTTTAATCAATCAGTCGCTTAATAAGTCATATATCGAAAAATTCTACCCCTACTATATATAAATAAACAACGTGTGCAACGCCATTTTGACCCCTTCGTCGATTGAGGCGTCAATTTGCCACATAAATCAGATATGCCTACCGGTTTGCATAAACCTTTTAAAACATATGTTAAGTAAAATGATGATAACAAACAACATAGTTTTTTGGTTTCTTTAGTGTCTCTGATCTTAGTTTGTCAATGAAATAAATTTATAATTATTTTTTTTTAATTTTTATGTATTAAAGCATTCAGTGCGGAGTTGAAATTTCGTGACGTCAGCTGATGGCTATGGAGCCTCGGGACGAAATTCAAAGTCTGCATGAATTTTAAATGATAGCATTATCAATGCATTGGATTTAAACTTTACAACGAAAAAATGATAGCATTATCAATGCATTGGATTTAAACTTTACAACGAAATGTATAGTAAGAAATATCACATTTGAACTCAATGTTACACGCAAACCGGTAGGCATATCTGATTTATGTGGCAAATTGAAGCCTCAATCGACGAGGGGGTCAAAATAGCGTTGCAAACCTTGTGTATTTATATATAGTAGGGGTAGTATTTTTCGATATGTGACTTATAAAGCGACTAATTGATAAAAATTCAGGTGCCTGTGATGTAAATACAAAATATTTTAACTATATTTGTAGGCATTTTGAATATGTTTTACCAGGACAGAGGAGCCAGTGCAGTGTTCGCAAAACTGTCCAACGCACTAGCTAAAGAATTTCCTGAAGAAAAATTAAACCAACTACATGGCTTAATTCTCGGTAATACTGCACTATTTAAGGAACTGGCATTTTTATTTTTTATTATCTTGACTGTGTAATATTATCTTTGTCACAATTTTGTGCTATACTCTTTCCCAAGATATGCTCGATTCGCGTCTTAAAAAAGTGATGTCTACGGGGATTATGTAATGTAACAAATCCGGATAAAAACTGAAAAATTGTTCGAGATTATCCTCGTGACTTCCGAATGGAGAAAATATGTCAACCTTTCCTAATATAAATCTCCATAAAAAATCAAAAATTAGTTTACGTTTCCTGTGATTTTTTTCTGAATGAAAAATGATAATGCGTAAAGAAAGTTATTTTGGATATTTTACTTATCATCAATATCAATCGCACTGCGTTGACAGATATCTTTCTTTTTATAAAAAATGGAGCAAATGTGGGACAAACTGTAGTTAACATTTTTGATAAGGCTTCTGTAATAATAAACTGTTTAATGTTTTAGTTTTCCTGAGCTTAAGGATGACGTTTACTCAGAATGAAAAAAAATTCCACTGATGATAATGAAAAACCAACTATTGTGTGTTATAGACCTTACATGGTAGTGTTATTCTTCACTTTCAAAAAGTAGGTCAATGACCTACTTTTTGAGTTAATGGCCATTGAATATTTTTTGAAAACTTAAGAAAAATCCATAAAAATTTTACGCTATGATTGAGATTTTCTTAATTGTGAAAAAAATACAAATTGCTTAACTCTTTAACAAATGAAATACAGTTTATGAATGGTAGTGACATAAAATAGATATAAAGCATTAAGTTTTCATTCTCAATCTTTATAGATATTCTAGTCCGAATTTCCTCTATCAGTTTTAAAATTACTACCCATTTCTGATTCAATATAACAAAAAACTGAATGATGATAATGCTAAAACATTAATAGTATTAAACTAAGTATATTGACCTTTCTCTGCTGGTATGGAATTTATATGAGGTCAATGATCAAAATTTTGAGATATGGTGTCTTTTATCATTTTTAAGCATTTTTCAATATTTTTGTAGTGTGTGCCATGCGCTTATCTAAACGAAAAAGCAAAATAAAACCAACAAAAAATATGCAAAATTATGTTGACTAACAAATTAAATCTTAACTTTAAATATCATAATACTACCAAAAATATTTCAGTGGAAAACAAAATCTGATATATTTAGTCCGAATTTCCTCTGTTTTTCTAAAAGTCAAACTTTGTCAGAGCCTAATTCGATAATTTAGTAAAATTATCTATAGTTATATCAATAATAATTCATTTCATAAATATTTTGTGTATTTAAAACAAGTTTTACTCATGAAATTGAACTTTTTCACAATCCGGATTTGGGAACTCAAACCCTGAGTAAACAACGTCCTTAAGGCTTAGGTGGCTTTTCCTGAATAAATTAGGTCCATTGTGATTGTTTTGTCGATTTAAATCTAGTACCCAAAATCAAGGTGTTTGCATCAAATACGTATGACTCGTTTTGTTCAAGGTTGTGCGATATTTTAACAACTATTAATGATAAATCGCTGCATTTTTGGTAGTTTCTAAAAAGTCAAATAGAATTGTTTATTGTAAAGTAATAATTGACTCGTCATTGATGTGTGGTACAATGAATTGTGGATAAATGCCTGCTGTTGTCACAATGGGTCCTCTTATATTTCTATTAGAAAAGATGCAAAATGCAGGGATTCCAAAGTTGAATACTCAAAGCTGAAGCTTTATTGAGGGTAATCGTGTTCAAAAATCCAGACATGTAAACTTGTAAATCCGAAAATGTAATCGTGTTGGTGTGTGAGTCTGAGTATGAATATGTGTAATTCTGATCGTGTAACCTATAAAACTCAGGGATAAACACTTTAGAGTTGACCCCGCAGGCCTTCATTCTAATTTTTCCTACAGATGCTAATTGCAGCTGTAAAATGCTGTTTGTTATTTACATGTAACATGCCACTATAATACAAACTTTCCATCTCTAGTCTCTGCATTTGTATTTCCGTTTTCTGAAATATCATGGCTGACATGTTGCAAATCAACAAATGTAAAGTCTACAAGTTTGTCGAATTTTGACATGACCATATATGGAAACAGTGACATCGCCGATAGAACAAGGCTAGCTGCAGGTAAAGGCATGCCGTAATCGCCGGAATAGGGATTGAATAAATATAAAAAAAATATAAGGATGGTCTATAATCATATTATCTCTGGATAACAACTTTTCTTACAAAGTACTATTTTTCAGAAAGTTATCGATAAGAAAAACAAAGAATATAAAGACATATATTGGTTTTGAGATTTTGATTAATATGAGACATAAGAAGCGCCCTTTAAAAATAAATAGATAAAAAATTCCAAAGATAAGATTAACTGTCGTGAAATTAAAATGTGTATAAATTATTTTTAAAAATGTTTCATTTTGCATTGTCAGCAATATGTAGGGAAAAAAGCCTATCATGCAGGTGAAAATTGGCATTTTTTAAAACTTCAAGCAATTATTACGGGATATGAGCATGACGGTTCAATACAGACTCACTTTGTGAAATTGGTTGATAAAAAAAATCCCGGAGAGCTATTATAATACAGCTTTACAGCCACTTGTGAACATGTACTGTTCGCCATAAGCAGCTATAGTCTGTCCCAAGATATTTATGCAGCACATTTGGACGATTTTTAATGGATGCTTTCCAAGATAATTTCATTGACACATTATCATCCTTCACTCGGAAATATTCACAGGAACGAAAACAGATTCCTTACGGAGATTTATAATGGGGAATGTTTACATCTTTTCTCCATTCGGAATACACTCGGAATACATCGCGCAATTTTTCAACGTTATCATCCGGGCTTGCTGCAAAATCTCCGTAGACATCACATTTTTTAGCATTGTATTAAAAAACCTGATAAGTTAACAAGGGTGTTTCGACTGAGAAATCTTGGAAATTTTTCCAAAAAAGTATAAATACATGTATAGTTACATACATTTTTTCCGCAAAAAATTACCAAATCTTTGCAGGTCGTTTATTCTAACTAATTCAGAAAAATAACAAGAGAAAAGCTGTCAATGTAACAGCAATCCGAGACAGTATCCGTATTATAATCCATTTGTCAATCCTGAATTGATAAATACTACCTATCCAAAGAAATGGGGTACTCTATATGCAATGTATTTGCCAAAAAATGACTACGTTCAACAGCTGATATTTTTTTGACAAATTATCAGAAATCAAAATCCTAGCAATTTGCATACATCTGATTCATGTGTTAGTGTTATGCAAAAGAACAATTTCCTATCTCAAAAACTGTACGAGGAGTTATCGGTAGAATTAGGGTCCCTTTTTGGCAGCCACTCACCCGCCCACCATTTTCACTTTTTCAATAATCGAAAAACCCGGTTAAAAATTCCCTCTAAAAATTCTTAGAATTCAGAAGCAATGGAGTTACAACATGGGACCTCACGGCGGTCTCCGAACCTCATGCCGCTCAAAATATATTTACCCCATTAATAAATTTCTTGATCCGTCTAATTTCTAGAAAAGAGTACGCATTTACTTATATTCCAGTTAAAATTACATGTCAAATTATTTTAGAGAAATTAAATATTAGGCATTTCTTTTTTCTTTTTCTTTAATCCTTATCATACAATACCATGAGAATTATATCTATACTACTATATTAAAATAATAGACTCGATTTTTTTAGCTTTAATACCGAGAAATCGGAAGACTACTGTCTTTTGTTTTATATATTTTTAACATCATTGGTACTTGGAGATTACCAATATGTTTTTATTTTTTCTCAATCAGGCTTCGCTAATTCATAATCAAAGAGAATTCCTTTAAAAAATCCGGAAATCGTCTGAATTTTTCGGATTTTACAATTTTGCGCATGCGCATTACATTCAAGCTAAATCACGGGATGCTCTTTAGTTTATGTTTCCACAATATCACATTTGCATGGATAAACTAAAAAACGATACATGTAATACAAATACGTGTCAATTTTCATTCAAAATTTGCTATATATATTTTCTGTTCATAAAAGAAATTACGGGAGATAACTCTAACTCAGTGCGTTTAATGTGAAAGATTCCAAGATTTCTGAATGTCAACATGGTGTGCAAATTTGATGTATCTATTTCGTAAATGCCCGACATAATATGCAATGCCAACCCGTGCACGCACGGGTCTAAGTCTAGTTACAGAAATTAGCGTATTCGTCACATCGGCGACGATTTTTATATGCATGACCCTCTTCCTGTTTGGTCCAGTTTCAATCGTACCTCAAAATTTTTTCTAAAAATAATACCGGTATTTTCGATAGAAAAAGTGTCCTTTATTAAAAGCTTATTGCAACACTTAAGCTAAATATTATGTTTCTGTTTTATCCATTCCGGCGATTACGGCATGCCGTTTCCTGCAGCAAGGCAGTTGCCATATAAGGTCATGTCAAAATTCGACAAACTTGTAGACTTTACATTTGTCAATTTGTATTATGTCAGATGTGCAATTGCCGAGTCTGAAGATACAAATGCAGAAACTACGGATTGAAAGTGTGCGAAGTTGAATGTTTAATTTACTGATGAAAGCAATAAAGCTGCAAATTGTGCATCATGCGAAGGAATTGAGTCATATTTTACACGTGTTTATGCCCGAGTTTTATAGGTTACACGGTCAGAATAACACATATTCATACTCAGACTTAGATGGCAGGGGACAGTTTTTTTGATACAACTCATTGTAGCCAAGGGATGCATGTCTTCGGAACTCTGTAACTAGAATTTCCTCAGTTCCCATTCAGCACAAATACCTTTAATTCACTCTTTATAAGGCCAATCACCAATTTCTGAAGAAAATTATTAGTCAAAACCTGTAAAATTCTCTACATACTGGTTTTTATGAGATTTTGACCCTTTCATATTTTGCTAATTTTTCATGATTTTTCAGCTTTTTAGACCTCCCCCAGCTAATTCCCTGCAGAGGGTTGACCTTCCGTACCGCGTGCATGTTGCACTATCACATGTCAGAAACTTACCGGTGTATAGTTTACAATGTCCCATCCAC
Source organism: Magallana angulata (assembly GCF_025612915.1). Classification (NCBI taxonomy): domain Eukaryota; kingdom Metazoa; phylum Mollusca; class Bivalvia; order Ostreida; family Ostreidae; genus Magallana; species Magallana angulata. Next base: position 53,027,962 of record NC_069120.1, read on the forward strand.
CTACTTTTCGTGTTATTTTGCCTCCCGTCTGTAACTTGCAATTTCACTGTGTAAAGTCAGCACAACAGTCATAGCCGCAGGTTTCGCATTTTACTTCTGATTCTCACGTACCTAACATATGGAGCCTTCATATTGCATATCAATTTCAACAACAGACACCCCTCTAACAAATGATAATCATTAAAAATCATTTCATGAATTTTAGCAACACCCATAAGCCTTCAAGTACAGCAACTCTCAATTTTACAAAAATATTGATTACATATTCAGATTTACAAGTTTACATGTCTGGATTTTTGAACACGATTATCCTCTATAAAGCTTTACTGGTCTAACAAATCTTAAAGTGAATATAAAATGGCTTATGTTAAAGTGTTGCATATAAATATAATTCACTGTGGTATATTCTGTAAGGTTTGCATTAGAAAGTATCGATGTAAAATATTTTTCAAGTTTCAAGTTGCTTGACCAAGTTTCAAGTGTCAATATTTTGCTAGGAAAAATGAATATCTCTATATCTTTATAAAAGCTGTTGCACTTGGCAAGTCAAATATTATAACTCATTTGTCGCATTCCCTATAAAATCCTCAGATGATTTCAAGATTTTAAGAAGGAGATGGGTACTATATTTGAATTTTTGTGTACTCTAGAATGAAGATTAATTTTAAAGGGACTTGGACACGATTTGAGATCAAAAATTTTATTTTTATTTTTTATGTATAAAATGGTTTACTGGTGCATTGTAAATGATAGACCAAAATAGTGAATGTAAAAGTCAAGTTACAAGCGAGATACAGAGGTAAGAATTGATTGTTATGTAAAGAAAGCTCGAGTCTTATAGTTCTTTACAAAAAATTTAATGTAGAGAATTACCATTTCTTAGACAAAATGACACGTAAAATACAATTTAAACTAATTCAATATCTTCATAAATACTATTCTCACTAAAGAAAGTTAAATTTGATTGAAAATTACACCAATACAACACATATGTAAAACATGTCAATATTCGAGCTTTGTTTACAAAACAGAAATTATGAACTCTGTATCTTGCTTATAACTTGATATTTGACTTTCAAATTTGGACATAGCATTATCATCCTCTATATTTATCATTATAAGCATTGAAATTGGAAAAATAAAATGCGAACATTTTGAATCAAATCGCGTTGAAGTCCCTTTAAAATGCATAAAAAAGATTCCATGACAGGTCTGTATATGGGCTATGGTAATCAAGTCACCGGCAAGGCCGTAACTACCATTGAGGCAAGTGAGGCAAAATCCTCACTGAAAATTTTGAGATTTATTTCTTTTTATTATGTTAAAAGGCCTTTGAAGTTTCATTTTTTTTTTAAATTTGTACTTTAATGAATTATTTCAAGCATTAATTCACATTTAAGGAAATCGAACACTCCACTGTATAATCGGACTCGAGATCACAGAATGACCTCTATAGCCCTCCGGGTCTCGTCCACCTAAAGCAAGCCAAGTTCAAACAGTATCCGCTACTTAAATTCTGTGCCTGACAACTGTTATTATTTTGTATGTATTTACCATTTGTCAGGCACAGAATTTAAGTAGCGGATACTGTTTGAACTTGGCTTGCTTTAGGTGGACGAGAAATTAATCTTCAAAATCCTAATCCGTGGGGGGGGGGGGGGGGGGGTGGATAAACTTTACTTCCCAAAAAAGGATCTTACTTACCAAAATTTTTTCCCCGAATCATGAAATTCCTAATCTGTGGGGGGGGGGGGGGGGGGGGGGGGGGGGGGGAGGGGGTTGTTACTTCAATTTGACTCCGTATTTCGTTATTTCCATATCAATTTTTTACATACTTCCAAAAAAGTGGTGGGGGGGGGGCCAACTCCATGTTAATTCACTTTTTTATATGTAAAAAAAAAAAGTGGGGGGGGGGGGGCCCCCCTGCCCCCCCCCCCCCTGATGCTACGTGCCTGACTGTAGGTGTGTTTGATCATTTCGTCATTTATGCATGGTGTATAATGTCGTAATGAAAATATGAATCTGTGGTTGAAAACAGGATCTCGTAGAAAATCAAGTGATTCTGTTCCAGAAAAAGGTTGGTATTGATATTTATGATACCAATGAGTCAACGGAAACCTAGATAGATCAACATATTATTCTTAATACACATGTCATTGTGTCCATTAGGTCTAACATATTGCGTAATTGAACTTGGCATTCAGCCTAGGGGTTTAGTTTTTTCCAGGTGTAAAATACTGATCGTATTTTTATTTAAAAATATATTGTGTGATTTATAGAATTTTTTTTACGAAAGAAGGGTATTTCCTTATAATTAAGTACAATACACTTTGTTAGTCGTTGTGAGAAAGGGGGAACTGTCTGCGTTCCGATACATTGCATTTCAAATCATATGTACTTATAACATTTAACAAAATAATAGATACAAGGGTAATTATTCATATGAACCTAGGAGAGAGCAACGATGGGAGGGGACAGATTGTGTGGCCTGGCGCTTTTAAATGTTCATAGAGATAAGTCTATTAACAGGGAAAATATTCTCAAGAGGTTAGATGAAACTGGACATAGAAAAATTGGTCAGCTACAGTTCAATAACCAGTTATAAGAATTATACATCATGTCAAAAATTTTTAACTGGTTATCGAACATCACGTAAAAAACGATACAATTTGAAAAATAAACACAAAAAACATTAAAGTGTAATCTTTATCTTTGCGAAAACCCAGGAGCTTCCGGGGGGCTTCGCCCCTTTGGTCCTCCCACCAGGGCCCTGCCCTGGACCCGCTGGGACCTAGGCGGTCCCCAGACCCCTTGCCTCACTAAAAATATAGGTCTAGTTACGGCCTTGCACCGTAAGGCCTGCTAATTTCTTGTTTGTGTAGATGTCTGTAAACATCTAATAATAAAATCAGAGGTAACAGTCAGAGAAGTCTCAAATTAGGATTTAGAAATAAAGCTTAAAATACAAACTTGAGACTCTCTGTCTGGCAAATTTATATAGAGGGCTGTGGTACTCAGGTGCCTGCCAAGGCCTAAAGGCCTCTTGCTTATTATAATTAAGTAAATACAATGATTTTTGTAGCTTTAACTTAACAATGCTCTTATCTAAGCTCTTCTTTTAAACTTGCATATGTCCAAACATTTATTTGATTATGCACCGATGTCTAATCTTTTAGCTAATGAAAACATATTTCTTTATAGATTCATTAAAAGACAAATTATCGATAGAAAAGAAAGAAACTGCTAGAGAATATTTCGACATCTTGAAGGAGAATGAACTTTTTACGCCTTCAGACGTAATCTTTATGCAGTTTTTGTTGAGAGAATCAAATTGTGAAGAACTAAACGAGAAATGCATTGCATACGCAACGACTCAAAAAGCGTTATGTTTTTACGAGGAGCGACCAAGTAAGATAAATTTCATTTTCATCCATTATGATCTTATTACACTGCTTCAGCTCTCGAGCAGAGAAAAATTATCGCTACTCTTGAAATATCGATACTTACATGTATATAAGCTTTTAAATCACCGATCACATGAATCTTCAAATGGGGAATCGGTTCGTTGATAATTAAGAACAATTTGTAAAACAAAAATTTGAAGAAAAGCTTAACTTTTAATCTAAACCTCCGACCTTCAACTCAAATCATAAAGAACCTGTTTATGTAGCCTTTAAACTTTTATTTCTTAACTAATGTAAAATATGATTTTTCCCACTTTTTTGGGTTTCTTGAGACCAAAGTTGGACGTGCTTGAGCTGTATCGCTAAAAAGTTAAATCGAGGCAAAAATCAAGTGTTTTTCTACAAAAACACATTTGATGATTGTCTTCTGAATTTAACGTCTCTTGATTTGAATTTACAGGAAATGGATACAAGAAGGTTCAGTTTCATGTACAAGGAAGCATATCAAATTACACCGCAAGGCAGATTGTAATTATAAAAGAAACTGTTGCTGCTATTGTCGGGTGTGACAACGAGGAGATTCATTTGAATGGATTTTGCAAATCCACCAGCTTCCTCGTAGTTTTATTGATGAAAGAGAGATACGTAAATGGTCTTTTCAACATAAAACAGCCGGACAAAGACAAACTGATTAGCCTAAACATAAATTATTTCATTGTAGACTCGAACTATGTATATTTAAAAAAAGGTAACATTAGTAATCTCTCTTTAAGTTTTATTGTAAAATTAAGTGAGCTCTTTTGATCATTCAATATGTCCAGCGTACATCGGCCCGTTTTTCTCTTTGACAAATTTTTTCGAGATCTACTGAGTTCACTTCAACATTTAAAAAAAGCATTCTTTGTTTAACTACTTTCAACTAATGTTTATTTTAAAATTTCCCTTCCAATGGTAAAGCGAATCGATTCATTTTGTTATGTCCAAATATTTACATCTTCTAGATATACGGTAGTTTGTTCAAATTCTTACCCAGGGTGTGAGGAAGGATTCCTATAAATTTCTGTAAATTTCAGTTGAGAACTGGAAACAAATATTTTTATAGTGAATGCTTTTAATTTGAACCAGTTATGAAGAGTTGTATGATATATAACATAGCCAAGTAGTTATAAGGTGACGTAAAATATATCATACAATATCATACAATAGAAAATATCCTATCAATTTTTTTATATACATAGTTTTATAAACCACTTTTCATCATTATTCGGTATTTTGAGTTTTTTAGAGGGGACCTAGCGGAATCAAAATGAAGTTCATCAAATACATTTATGGCGCTAAATTCAGAATATTGACCACAGCCCTGAACAAACATACATATACCAAAAAAAATTAATCAAATAATAAATAAATAAACGATTTTCAAGATTTTTCAGTAAAAAATAATAAGAATCGTTTAAAGACAAATATGAATTGATAATTGACCTTGACATGTTTGCTTTTGAATTTCAGTAAAAGAAAAAAAGAAGCGTGACAAGAGCCTGTAAGTATTGACCACACACACACACACACACACACACACACACACACACACACACACACACACACACACACACACACACACACACAAAATTCAGTTTTTTTTCAAAATCGTTTAATATTTATTCGTTTAATGAGATATCGGCGCTTCTGATCGGTCGAAAAATTTCTTTGATACCTGCATCAATAAAATTTTTCCCGGATCTACTTTTCTCAACTGTTCTAACACTATTTAAAGAACGTGAATTTCCAAGATAAACACTGTCAACTAAATGTAAAGTTGTCAGCAAACAAAATGCAACCTTGTGAATATAAAAACTTGAAAGTTTAACCTTCAAAAATAAACAAAACACATTATTTGATTCACGAAATGGAAAATTAAGCGTCTTCTCACGATTTCGTCTGCTTGAGATCGATCAACATTTACAGCGAGGCTGGCTGTTCCTTTTCCAGGAATATTATAACGAACATATAGGCCTATAAACTTTCACGGTAACACTGCTGTTCAAATTTGGTAACGATAATTTTAAATTTACACACGTACATGATCGGTCATCAGAATAAGCGTCGTAAAGAAAAGCTATGAGTAATGCATCAACTCCTTCTGCACATTCCAAGTTGCAGATATACCATTTAAAGCTGACATGAATTCATTAATACGCCTTATTTTCCTTTTATCTCCGGCTACCGCCATATTAGTTGTCGATTTCTATTGTTCTGCCCATCGCTACAAACCCCCTATATAAGGCCGAAAGCACTATTCATGCTTCACCGCATTCAGGTATTTCATTCACCCGAACACGTTACCTTGGACGAAAAGACGTGTAAAAACACGTTTGGAACAAAAATAATATGACAACCACTTTACTGGCAAGGCATATCCAATGAATGACGAAACAAGACAGACTGAAATCCAGCCACAGATACTTCAAAAATCCTCGATAAATGTAGACCGTTTTCCTGTGTATAATATAACATCGCACATGCGCAAAATACACACTGTCGCAGATCAAGCAATGTCAATGATCGCATGGATTTTTAGAAACGGAGCGTTTTTGTAGGAACGGATGGAAACGATGTTACGTTGTTACTTTCTTGGATTGACTATCATTTAGCTACTTTGTTGGATGTACTGCCGGGGTTTTAAAAATGATGCAGACGTTATGCATTCTGTATGAACGATACGTGTTCGATGTGCATGCGAAGTAAGGCAGCATTATCTGTGCAAAACGAATGCCTTGGAAATTCCTCCAAAGAATAAATATTTTTTGTATTTTATTGATTGTTGTTTCCTTTATTACTTATTGCAAACATTTTACTACATTGTGTAGTTCATGCATTCAGAAGTCCGTGCAACCTGAATGCCTCGATCGGAAAGCATCCGACCGTAACTTTCTCAACCGGTATATATACCCCAGTGGCAGTAGAGAAGCAATCGAAACTAATATGGCGACCAAATGCTTTTATGAATTTATGTCAGCTTTAAGTTCATCACTGGCTATCTAGTTACCACAACGTTTACAAAAGTCGCTTATACATACTATTCTTTGTCGACATATCAGCTATTTTCGGCCACGATCGCTTTTCCTTGGATGGTTATGTCCAGTTGCATATTCCAGCGATCTCACATGAATACTTGTTTTATTACGAGTTTTTCTGCACAGTGAATAATATCACAAGCTATCGCATGTATTTTCCTTTCGTTTTCAATTCAGCCGGTTCAGATTTTAACTCACTATTTGTGCTGAATCCATTAAATTCAGCTCAATAGATCTGCATCAGTTGGCAACGCATCCATTTTGAATATTGTTGCTGTTGTTGTTTTGTATTCATACGCGCCGCTTCATTTACATTATTTACATTTTTTATCAATGACACTTCAGTTTTTTTTTATTTGAAAATGTTTTATTAAATGATAAGAAATGAAGATAATTTTTCTATTGATCGACGTATCAAAGAAAAAATTGACCAGAAAGCTACGCGCATTGTTGAAATTTTCCGGTCAATTTTTTCTTTGATACGTCGATCAATAGAAAAATTATCTTCATTTCTTAAATGAAAAGACCATACGCCACTATTTATTTTTAAAGAGGTCAAAAGATAATTGCCCCAGATTGGTTGCGTCCATCAAACACTTTCGAGTTACAAGAAGCTAATCCTCAACCTTATACATACCCTGAAGAAATGGATCTTTCAAGAAATGCCTTATTGGTGGCTGGCATAGACTTTGGAACTACTTTTTCTGGGTATGCTTTTGCCACGAGAGTCGACTTTGAAAATGACCCTTTAAGTATACATGTCCCTAGCTGGCCTTCCCCAAGTCAAGATTTAATTTGCTTCAAGACTCCGACGACTGTATTAATGGACAAGAACGAAGAGTTTGTTGCTTTTGGTTTTGAGGCTGAAACCAAATATGCAGAAAAATTAAGGAAGGGAAAAGGAGATGACTATTTCTACTTCCACCATTTTAAGATGCTGATGTATAGCCATGCCAAGGTACAAGTATATAATAATATCAAAATTCATGTACATCTTAATAACTTCAAGTCAACTTGAAGGTTAAACCAAGCCAGTGATTTACATTTCCAGAACATTTTTTTCATTTGTAATGGACTTACGGTACAGATGGTATAACATGTTATAAAAGTTTATAATGTCTATAAAATAATAATTGATTATATCGAAAGTTGAACTTCGTTTTATATAACGCAGCAAGTGTAGTAATACAATTTGGGGTTGATTAAAGGTCGATTCAATTTTTTTACACAGTTACAATGTTGCTCATGGATTTGTTTCATTTTTTTTTTTTACAGACTTTGGATAATGATACAAAGATATCTGACATACGAGGCCGAGAATTACCCGTCTTGAAGGTTTTTGCCTGTGCAATAGCATACCTTAAGAATCATTTGTTAGACCATTTAAAAGAGAGGTTTAAAACAGAAGATATCTATTGGGTACTAACTGTTCCGGCAATTTGGGATGACAAAGCAAAATTTATCATGCGAAGTGCAGCACAAAAGGTATGAAATTTATCACAAAATAATAAAAACATGTTTAATTTAATTGAACGGATTTTTATACCTGTATAAGTCTCGATTTATAAACTAGGCAGGTATATCTATGGATCATCTTACTGTTGCATTGGAACCAGAAGCTGCCTCTATCTACTGCAGACGTCTTCCTGCTGAGAAACTGATGGGCGCAAACATGGTCCATCCCCTCCAGCCTGGGAGCAAGTATCTTGTTCTAGATGCTGGAGGTTAATTTAACTATAACTTTGTTTAACTCATATTTAAAAGTTACATTAATAACAACGCATACCGTTAATCTATACATATTAAAATGGACAATTTTTAAAAGTAATTACAATCTAGTGGCATAAACTTCATGCATTGTCCTTTAATTTATTGATATATTAATTTATCAGATAGCTTAAAGGGAATAAAGAAGCTACACTCTGCATTGTATCTTTTTTTTTCAGGTGGAACTGTGGATATAACCGTGCATGAAGTCGAAAAAAATGGACAGCTGAAAGAACTTAAACGAGCGAGTGGCGGGCACTGGGGTGGAACCAGTGTGGACGTGGCCTTCAAAAACGCATTGGCAGAGATAGTCACAGAAGAAATGATTGAAACATACAGACAAATGTTCCCAGAAGACTACCTCGAACTGATCAAGAATTTTGAAATAAAAAAACGCTACTGTCAAAAAGGACAAGGCTCCCTTCACTCAGTTATCACGCTGACTATCCCCGTCTCCTTTAATGAGGTTTGCTTAAATATGTTAGGCACGGATTTAGCCACCATGATTAGCAAATTCAAATTCAGAGATCATATGATCTGGAGAACTGATAAACTCAGAATAAAGATAAAGTTTTTTGAAACCTTTTTTCAGCCAGCCTGTAATGGAATTATTAAGCACGTAAAAAAGTTATTCCAATCAACCAAAATGAAAGATGTTAATAAAATTCTGATGGTTGGTGGGTTTTCCGAGTCATACATATTACAAACAGAAATTCGGAACGCTTTCCCAAACTGCCAAGTTATTGTTCCAGAAGAAGCAGGTTTGGCTGTTCTACGCGGTGCAGTTTTATTTGGTTTGTACCCAAGAGTTATCAACTCTCGCGTTGCGAGATTAACATATGGTGTGGACATGAATGCAATATTTGACCCAGAAATACACGATAAATCTAAAAAGGACGTAATAGAAGGAGTTGAATATTGTACTGGCATATTCGACAAGCACGTAGAGAAAGGTGACCAATTAGCTTGCGGAGAAGCACATGACCTCAGATTTTATATTCCAATAACAAAACAACAAAATGTTGTAAGTTTTCGCATTTACTCGTCGTCAAGAAGGAATCCGTTTTACATTGATGAGCCTGGAGTTGCCGTAGTTGGAACGCTACATATACCAGTACCGGTTGGATCGATAGATCGCATGGTATATGTGAGGATGAGTTTTGGTTTCACAGAGATTACAGTCAAAGCAACTGACTATAAAACAAAGAATTGGGAAGAGTGTAGGGTAGAGTTAATGTAAACCAGTGAAACAAACAAGTCAAATGATTATTTTTCGTAGCTTTCTGGATGTAAACATCTTGATTTTCATTTTTTACCTTTTCAGTTTTGTAGTAAAAATTGTGCCTTATAGTTACAGTCTCTTCCCTAGAAACTGGATAGTTGTAATAAAATAGTGTAGTGAAAAGATGTGAGTTCTTTGAATTCATACTATTGGGCCAATTTAACGTTTTACGTCTTAACTGAGAATAATCATGTTAGTATCATGTTTGTATATGAATCGTCTTTGTTTTTAGAATTGAATTGTTTACAATTTCAATAGATATTTTTGTCCCTTTTATGATTATTTTTCCAGAATAATACATTTAATTCGACTCCGCAAGCAAATTAGGAATCTCGTATCCTTTACACCATTCATTTTTGGTAGTTGATTTTAATCAACTATCCTATGCAGTTACTCAGACAAACCGAAAGTGAAACAGTGTTTGGACCTCAGCACAAATCATTGCTGCTAACGAGACTTAGTTCTTAAAAATATTTGAAAAATTTGATGTTATCTGTTTTTCAAGGAAACTTATTTATAAATACCTTGAAAATAGTCAGATTTTAAATGGTACGAACAATTTAAATATTTTTTGTAGTCGCATGTATTCCTACGCCAGAGTTCAATATAGTCTTGTTCAACTCGACGCTCGGCTGTCTCTGTAAATCGGTGTCAGCCGAGCGTTTTGCTAGAGTTCAATATTGCTTGGATTCATACAATTTTCGAGAAATATTTCTATTACTGATACATAGTTTGATTGAACTAATTTTATCTTTAAATATTATTTAACATGATTCATATGGGGGTTTCTCGACATTCTTGTCGAAAAAGTCCAAAAATTCATATTATAAAAATGTGCGTAATTCAAATTGGAAACTATATATGTACTTGTCATGCAAAATAACATATCATTGATTTTAAAATAAAAAAACATCAACAAAATCAACTCCCGTCAGTTGTTCAGTACTTTGATTCAATGATGGCACTGCAATTGCACGGTTATCTTTGTTGTTATGAGCAGTTTATGATACAAGAAAGATACTTCTTTGATATGTCTGAAAGATATTTCTTTGTCGAACACTTTTGGAAATAATTCCAATAATTATTTACCTTCAATACTTCAACGTATATAAATTTTAGACCGACATCACTTTGTCTTTAGGTCTATAAGAGGATTTTCTAAGAAATACAAAATCTTGTTACTTTCAAATCTTGATTGAAAATAAGACTCTTAAATACGTATGGAGAGTTGATCTAATCTTGTAGTGAGTTGTCTAAAATTAGAATAGCAGTACTATAATTGAACACCTCTCTCTCTCTCTCTCTCTCTCTCTCTCTCTCTCTCCAGTAACGCACAGAACCGATACTCTCTTAAAGATATATCAGAGAAATGAAGAAACCATTACTAGATTGGAATGAAGTGAATAATGCATGTACAAATAATATCGCCTAACAATATACATGCTACCTAACACGTCACGCGACGGAGTCTTCTATTCACAAAGTAACCTGGGGTTAGAAATCACGTGGTAAATTTTAATATTCAACAGGTCAAAATATACCGTTAACAACAAAGAACGCCAACGCAAAAAGAAACAAGGTTTTTTTTTCTTTTTCACCATGAGCGCATATTTGTCTATTGATCTCCTTTTAACATAAGCTTAAATGTATGAATATACAACTACCATTAAAAGGAGAACAATAGACAAACTAGCGCTGACTATGTATTAAGTCTGTAAAAAGTGGGCGTTTTCAATATCCTATGGAGATTCAAGAAAATGTAAAGACCCCTATCTATAAAAATGACTTCGTTCTTTGTTACGTAAATATGAATTTTATATTAATGTATTTACATAAAATTGCAGTTAAGACATTGCCATTTTCTACTATTAAAAGAAAGATACCAATTTTAAGCATTTATTTTGACGCAATTTTTTAATCTCCATAAGTGCAGTCATCCTTTGTTGTTGCATCTCATTAGGGCTTCTCGACTTTCGGTCGAAAAGACCTATTGTTTTTGTCTTTTTGTATTATTATACTCGACAGTTTTTTGACAGCGATTTTTTAAAAGCTGTAAGATATATTGAATCAATTATGCAACAATTAAACAGCCAACCTTTCAAACTATAGAATGTAAGGTTTTGGACTTCCAGTTCCGGTTCTTCCGGAACCTACAGGGACAATTCTAACAAGTGAAAAGCTGTCAATGTGACAGCAAACCGGGTTTTCACTTATGTATTTATTAATGTTACTTAAACACGTGGTAGTGTTTGTTTATTCTTTACATCTATTGGTTGTTATTATTGTCACCTAGTCAGGTGACAATATTGGTATTCATAGCACGGGCTATGAATGACCGTGAAAGTTATTGTGTACTAGTAAAGCCATTCGAAGGCTCTTTTTCGTGCAGTCAAGACACGTTTTGTCATGGACGACTCTGGCGACGAAATTTCCTTATTAGAAAAAGGCGAAACCAACCAAACTCAAAAAGAAGCTGCTGGAAATCCTCCACTGGATATTGCTGATGTGGTGAAGCTCGTCACGGGCGTTTTGCAGACCCAATTTCAAAATTTATCAGGTCAGCTCAAAGCAGAACAGTCGGAGTCTATCACTAAAAAATTAAAAGAAAATTCTATTTTGAAAATTAAATCTGAAGGGAATCGTGCACAGTACGAATTTAATGCCGAGATTCTCGAGGGTCTAGATAAACTAGAAACAAGAGCTTTTGACACTAAAGATAGCGACTCAGTTACTATCATAGGAGATTTGCGGAAAAAATTAAAAACGCGCCAGAAACATATTCGAATCGCCGATTCCTCTCCAGCCGGGTGGAAAACAGTAAATGAATACCAGTCAAGAGAAATTGCGGACAACTCGGATGACGAGAAGAAAATTCGAAGTGCGGAAAACCGCGCCCTCCGACAACAAAAACAAGGGCAGAACAGGCGTTTTCACCCATATGGCACCTACAAGACTCCCCCAGCGGCGGCGGCAGGCTCGGCAGCCCAGCTTAGTTCTTCTGTGCCTTCTGCTACTTCGTTTCAGCCATTCACATACCAGCAACAGCCCTTTCGTGGCAAATCTGCACGGCGTCAACCACAGCCCAGTGACGTGTGCTTCAACTGTTTTTCCACAGGACACTGGAAAACCAACTGTCCCAAAAACAAGTCACAAAGTCAATGATAAGTATAAAGGTTATAATGGCAATTCTACTATTGCTGGCCAGGTGAAATGCTTTCAGAACAATTATTTAAACCAAAGTTCATTGATAAAACACAATTTGAAAAGAAATATTGGTAAATGGAGAGAAATTGGTACAAATCCATTCATTTTGAAAGTTATTGAATCTGGCTATGAAATTCCTTTCGTTTCAAATCCACCTACAATGTGTTTTCGTAATAACAAATCTGCCATTCACAATGTTGAATTTGTTTCTTCAGAAATTTCAGACTTGCTGAAATATAAACGTATTATAGAAGTTCCTTTTCAGCCGTTTGTGTGCAGTCCCCTGAGTGTCGCAGAAAATAAAAACAAAAAGAGGTTGATTCTTGATCTCAGTAGGTTAAATAAGTACGTAAAGTATGAAAAAATAAAGTTTGAAGACTGGAAGACGGCATTAGATTATTTCGAAAAGGGTTTTTATTGCATAAAATTTGATCTGAAATCAGGATACCATCATATAGATATAGCTGAAGAATATCAGAATTATCTAGGGTTTCAGTGGGATAATAAATATTACTGCTTTACAGTTCTGCCATTTGGTCTTTCATCAGCTCCATTTATTTTTACTAAATGTTTAAGACCTCTGGTGAAGTTTTTTAGAAAAACGTGGTATAATGATTGTATTGTATCTAGATGATGGGTTAGCATTTGCTTCAACTGAGAGTCAATGTATTTTAGATTCTAATTTCATTCAGAAAACATTGTCAGAAACTGGACTGGTGGTCAATATAGACAAATCAAAGTTTATTCCAACGCAAATTATTGAATGGTTAGGTTTAACATGGAATTCAAATTCATTTTCCATTTCAGTTCCGGATAGACGAATAGAAGACGCTGTTTGTTGTTTGAAGAAAGTTATTGGTCGTTTCCCAGATATAACAGCGAGAGAACTGGCACAAGTAGTTGGAAAAATCATTTCCATGACACCAGTAATGGGTAACATGTGTAATATAATGACACGATTTTCTTCTATGGAAATAGCTGTAAAAGAATTATGGGACTCAAAATTATTATTCAAACATAGAGATCAAGTTTTTGAAGAATTGAATTTCTGGATAAAATGTATTCCTTGTAAAAATACAAGATTTTTACATTCTGTTAAGAGAAAAAATGTAATCATTTATTCAGATGCAAGCAACTCAGCATCAAGTGCATATACAGTTGAAGTTAATTCTAAGGTGTTCCATTTGATGTGGAAAGATGATGAGAAAAATATGAGTTCGACATGGAGAGAGTTGAAGGCCATAGAATTGGCGTTGGCATCTTTTAAGAATGAATTACAAGAAACGACAGTGAAATGGTTTACTGATAACCAAAGTTGTGAGAAAATAGTACACTCTGGTAGCATGAAGCATCATTTACAAGTTATAGCATATAATATTTTCAAAATGTGCGCCGATAGCAAAATTTCACTTGATGTTCAGTGGATTCCGAGATCAGAAAACGACAAAGCAGATTTTCTTAGTAAAATCATAGATCATGATGATTGGGAAGTTACTGTAGAATTTTTTGATTTTGTTAGTTTAATGTTCGGACCATTCACTGTAGACAGATTTGCAAATTTTAATAATCGTAAATTGCTTAGATACAACTCAAAATTCTGGAATCCTGAATCAGAGGCTGTAGACTGTTTTACAAAAAATTGGGAGGGGGAGAATAATTGGCTAGTTCCTCCCATTCATTTAATAGTCTCTTCCATAAAACATTTACTAAATTGTAAGGCCTACGGTGTTCTTGTAGTACCAAACTGGCCGTCTGCTGTTTTTTGGCCAATGTTATTTGATGAAAATTTATATTATAAGACTTATGTGAAAGACGTGTTATTGTTTAAAGATACAAGGGAGATAATCATTCAAGGTCAGAACAAAAACTGCTTATTTGGTTCTATATTTTTCGGTTCTGGAATACTTGTGGTACGATTGGATGCTACTAATTTGTAATGAATGAAGGTGTATTGCAGATGACATGGGTCCTGGTACATCTTATTTTAAATTATGGTTCTTGCTTATATGTGGCGAATACGAACTGTTGATGTATTGCAGTTGAATAATGGTCCTGATACATCAGAGGGTGTATTGCAGATGATGAAGGTCCTGATACACCACAAATATTGTAATTTGAAATGAAGATATTGATGTTCTGTTTGTACAAACACATTTTTCAGATATATTTAAAGTGGGCAGATGGATGGGCATTAACAACGAAAGTAAAGATCGCCGTCTTGAGGAACTCGCATCAGAACTACCTCGATATTGTATAACATCCAAGGCTGACAACACAGCAAAACAATACAGGTACGCTTTTAACACCTTTTGCAAATGGTGTAACAGCTATAATCCTGTGATTACTCCTCTTCCTGCTTCGGAAACCAACGTTGCATTGTATATCATTCATTTGGCAAAGCAATACAAATCATCGGGGAAAATTCATTCAGCTGCGCATGCTATTAGCTGGGCACATAGCCTAGCAGGCTATGTAGACCCATGTGATTCTATCCTCGTCAAAAATATTAAGGAGGGGGCAATCAGAGAAACATCAAAACCTGTGACCAAAAAAGAACCTATTACGCCAGAACATTTGAAGGCCCTGGTTTCTACATTTGGAAAGAATGACAATTTGTATAATTTGAGAACGTTGTGTATGTGTTTTTTAGGTTTTGCTGGGTTCCTGAGATTCTCAGAAATTGTAAATATTCGTTATTTAGATATATGTTTACAGAATAATTGTGTGGAAATTAACATTGTTAAAAGCAAGACAGATGTGTATAAAACTGGTCAAAAAGTTTGTATAGCTAGAACATTCTGTGACACATGTCCTGTGAATATCTTAGAAAAGTTCTTAAGATTGTCAAATGCTGACATGCATTCTTCTCAATACCTGTTTAGATCGGTGTCTTTTTGTAAAAAGTCTAATTCTTATAGACTTAGAACGGATAATCGTCCGATTTCATATACAAGAGCAAGGGAGATAATATTGGACGCACTAGAAAAGATTGGTTTAGAGAAGTCAAAATTTGGTGTACATAGTTTAAGATCGGGCGGTGCTACTTCTGCAGCAGCCGCAGGGGTTTGTGATAGACTGTTTAAAAAGCATGGGCGGTGGCGGTCGGATAGGGCAAAAGATGGCTATGTGAAAGAAAATTTATCTGAAAAACTTAAAGTCACAAAAAATCTTGGCATTTAGCGCGTTTTCTTTTCTTCTTTATCTTCGAATTAATTAAAACTGCACTTTCAGAGCGCTTCACATCCTACTCACGAGTTTGTGTTTATTTCATAAATATTTTATGTTCGTTTGAGTGAAACGAATAAGAACATAAATGTATTTATTAATGTTACTTAAACACGTGGTAGTGTTTGTTTATTCTTTACATCTATTGGTTGTTATTATTGTCACCTAGTCAGGTGACAATATTGGTATTCATAGCACGGGCTATGAATGACCGTGAAAGTTATTGTGTACTAGTAAAGCCATTCGAAGGCTCTTTTTCGTGCAGTCATTTAAGTCCCACCCACCCGCCCTTTGATTCATATTGTATAATATATAGATGTATCCACTGTCTAAAATTTGCAATTTTATTTTGTAGATGTGGAAGATTTGGTTAAGAAAGAAAGAAATTTTTGTTATATTGAAATTAATTAAAACTGCACTTTCAGAGCGCTTCACATCCTACTCACGAGTTTGTGTTTATTTCATAAATATTTTATGTTCGTTTGAGTGAAACGAATAAGAACATAAATGTGAAATGTATCCATAATCCATGTCAACCCATATCCAGTGAAATGGCGTACCCTATATGCAATATTTTGCCAAAAAATGACTAAGTTCAAAAGCTGGTTTTTTCATAAATTATCGGAAATCAAAATCCTAGCAATATGCACACCTCTAATGGAAGTACAATTGATTTGCAAAAGAACAACTTCTTAAATTGAGAACTGTAGGAGGAGTTATCCGTACAATGAGGGTACCCTTTTGGCAGCCGCCCGCCCACCCGCCATTTTCACCATTTTAATTACCAGATTTCTCCGTTGGAAAACCCGGTTAAAAATTAAAAAAAAAAACGCATTTTTTTTTAAAGTTTGAACGTTCGAATTTTAGAATTAGATGAATCTTGTCTATCTGTACAAAATTGTAAGCGTTGACTACTATCTACATGTATATCTTACCGTTTTTGAGATATAAAGCCCAAAACTTTAGAAAAGGTGGGATGAAAAAACAAAAACATTCAAATGACCTTTAAAATTATATATGATGCCTGAACATTATTAGGATAGGAGTAATTAACAAACATTCCGAGTTTCAATAAAATATGTTGACTACTTCCGATTTTATAGGTCGATGAAACTTGCCTATGGGAGTTTCAATGTTTAACAAAACTCACGCGTCATTCGTTTTCTGAAAAAGATTTCAATTGAATGTTACAATATTTCATCTATATAATGACACACACAGTCCGCAAACGGAAAAAGTTTTGGGTAGTCAATTCGAAAAAATAAGGGGTCTGCAGGGGCCAACGTTCAAAACAGCCCTTTAGCTGTAACTTTTTTATTATTTGTCTGATTTTTAAAATCTTTTCGACTTTTAGTTTAGAGTAGAGAGTACAACTTAAAAATTATGATCAGACTATCAGATGGGCCACTTTTTTAGTACTTATAGGGGTTATAAGGGCCTAAAGATCACAACTTTTGTAAAATTCAAAATTTATTTAATAAGAGTTATCCCGCTTTGCTTAAATAACGTATATAGATCAATACTCTTAGCTTATTAAGTCTTGGGTCCAAGAAATAAGTAATTACTTTTATACAATTTTTTTAGAATAAATATTCTTAACGAAATCAAAATTATATCTACTTATACAATTCTGGTGTTATCTTTCTTTTGACATTGCATTACTTATAAGATTTTATTTAGGAAAGGGTTATACTATCCAGGAAAAAATATGATTTTTCCTAACATTTTGAATTAAAAACGGGTTAAGGGGATGTCAAAAAGCCCTTACTTTTTGTTGGAAACAAAAAAGTTCTAGTTTTGATTGTTATTTTGATTGCTCTCAAACCTTAGAAACAATTTTTTTGTTCTAGTATGTGTAACATAAGATTGACATTTTTATGTGAAATTTGCCAAATTTTGATTCGAACTGCATGTAAATTTTTTGATTTTTAGACGGGGTCACGTGACCCCGTCTATTGGTTTACTGTCAGCCGAAGTCTCAAACCGAAAGGCACGCGTAGAACACATGAATTGAGTCTACGCGTAAGAAAATAGTGCAGAAAGTGTTCATGCATTTCAGTAAATATGTATTATAAAAACACGCATTAAATCTTTTTAAGTCGTCTGTTTATAAACAAATTCTATTTAGAAAATAAACAAATAGTTTTATTGATCAAAATATTCTTGCTCGGGCTCAAATGTGGAATGAGGTACATAACTGAATGCACAGCGCCGTTGACGATTCAGTTGGTGTGAGAGCTCATTAATCAATAGAAGAGATTGATGGTGGAATCGAAATTAAAGTTCCTAAACGCAATGTGCCATTTTTGAAAAGTTGTGAATTTTATTTTGACAATCTTTCACCTGAATTCTACCAAACTTCATGCGCAAACCGAAGTTAAAATCGGAACGTGTTATACACAGATGTTTTACAAATTAAATAGGTGTTTCATTGGCGTCCAGTCTACTTGCAGTATGACTGCTGTTCGTCTCTAAAGGAATTTTGTACAGAGAAAATAAAAACAAGTCTGAATTTGCCTTCTCGTTCGTTGACTCTTTATTTGATTAAACTGAATTTAAATTTTGAACAATGCATTGTAAGCAAAATCTATAATAGATTATACATTTTGAAAGACTTATACATCATATAATATAAACAATCTTATCGATTGAAGAACCAAGTTAAATGTTAATGTTCATGTTTTCCGGCTTAGTTGGAATCAGGCTTGGGGTGAATTACATTGTAAAATAATGCATTACATTACCATTACTTCATGAATTAGGGCATTAAATTACCATTACCATTCCTTAAATTTCTTGAAGTAATGTATTACATTACATGAGTAAAGTAATGCATTACCATAACTTTGTGAAAAGTCAATAAGTTTTAAAAAAGTAATTTAAAAACTAAATAAAGAGTTTTTGTAAATATTTCATAAATAAAACATGCTTAAAATATTTATAGGTTCAATTTCACTATCAGGTTCAAATTTAATGACTTATACAATATTGCTGTTGCACTTGTAGTTCTCAAAGTAAGGTTGGTCCCGTAACATTTACACGCTAATGGCGGAGTTGACGGATTTATTTTTACCTATAAATTTTGCATAAATCGCAAATGAAGAAAATCGAGTCAGATAAGCCGGTCTTAAAAATCAAAATGGCGACCGTGACAAATATTTTTATTGTCAAAGTTCTTGGAATCTTATTGTAAAAATATATTTTTAACGTCAGGTGCCTGTGTTGTTATCGGTATACAAATGTTCACTTTGTTTGTTAATTAGCAGTTTTAGAGTTTTCGGGGTTTTCATAAAACTTTTATTACGGATACCGTCCGACTTGTGGATTTTCCCTTGAATTAAAAAATTAAATAAATATAATGATTAAAATTATCTACTTTGATATAGTTGTTTGTTTTTCCCGGTTAGTAGTAATTTTTAAAAATTTTCCTTGGGGTCTTATTTTACATAATATACCGTTGTGTCAATTTTCTACAATTATGAAGGCCGGGATTGAGTAAAATTTAGACAAAGTATCAGACAATTGCAAAAAAGCCGAATTAACATAGATTGTAACAACTAATTCAAACTCATAAATTTTAGAAGCATATTCGAGGAAATCCAGGACAGTTACAAATTCAAACTTTCAAGACCCCGTCTGTCAGTTCTCTGAGTACTTTGATTTTAACACAAAATCATTTCCCCCCATTTTTCCAGCATTTTTATATCAAATTTCAATTTAATCACATTGAAATTATTTGAAATTTTTGTTAAAAAATTGCTTGGCCACGTTCGATATTTTCATGTTGAAAGTTTTCGGTGTTAAATTTAATTTTAATAATTTGAAATGATCATGAAATTACGGAAGTACGGAATCCCATTTAGGACCTAAATGGGCTTCCATATATTAGTCTTCCGTATTCATAAGTTTATATTCCTACAGCAGAATTTAAAGCAACCTTTTTGACTTTGCTTGGAAATCTACATTTCAGGTATATAATTAGAATTCATTTATATCTCAAATTGTCGTTCATTTCGGGTTTGTTAATAAATTTATGCGTATTTCACGTTGTTTCGAAAAAATACTTTCGTTTTAGTTAAGGTGGAGGGCCGGCAATCTTGTACATATCAGGACCAAAATGTAAACATTACTTGTATTGGCTTGCTTCTGAACAAAACTGTTGTCAAAAGATTTAAAGGCAAAAAATACAATGCATGATGGTTTACATGTTGTTTTGTATGCAAAATAGGTATATAAGAACAGAACGGTTTTAATCAATTTGAACTGCGCAGTTACAAACTTAAATTGAAGATTAAAAAACCTGACAAAATATGAAAGGGTGTCCTAATATCTACTTTAAACTACCCTAACAAGACTGGTCTAAGAAACTATCAGTCGGCACGAGATACATGTAGATGTATTTTTGTCTGTGTCCATGAGGTTCATTGAAGGTATATTTTAATTAAGAAATATATGTATACTTTTCATTAATTTCAGGCAATTAATATTTTTGACCCCTATCCTATTTCTAAAAAGACTTTATTCTTATTCATACACATGGAACTGAAAAAAACCCAACAAACTTGGGACTGGTATACTGTATGTCACATTCAACACAGGTTATTCTGAATTAACATTATTTTTTTCTATTGAGAATTTAACGTCAAATTGCCTTCATAGATACAGGTCTTAGTATAAACTGGATTTTTTGTTATACTATAAACAAATCCCATGCAGAGAGACAACATAGGATACCGAATATTGAGACAAAGCTACAACATTATTGTGCAAGATTCGAGCTTTTTCTCAAAAAATGGTTGTAGACTGGACAACAATGAACCCTGTCATATATTTCCTCATTTTAAATCTTCAAGATAAGTCTGCAACTGCACAGTTCTACAACTGTTCTAAATGTTCTCAAAAGCCTGATTCTGCACATGTGTGGATAGTTTGCTTGATAAACAACATGTAAAACTTCATATCTCTTGCTATTTTATCTTTTGACAACAGTTTTGGTCAGTTTTGGTAAATATAAATCAGTAAAGGAAACGTTTACGCATGTCCACATGTTTACAAGATGAACGAACATCACCCATCAGACATAATTATATATTATAGGATGATAACAATAGTACATAGTAATACAAAATTTCTGGATTTCCTTCTCTGGCACTGTTATTAAATCTGGATCAACTTAACACACAGATAACATCTTATTTGATGAAAATTAAACAAAACAGTTTCTATAATTACTTTTGCTAAATATTTGATTATATTAATATTGTTGAGAAGATAAGTTGATGAAGCATGATCATATTTTGGAATTCTTAAAAGTTGGTATCTTTTTAAGAATGTTAAACATGTTTAAAATGACTCTTGTCTTGTTCAATCGATTTAATTCATCAAAGCAAACAGTAACTCTCCGTACATCACTAGTATTTGAGTCTTAAGGAGGCTGGATGGTCAACAAATTAACCATCAGATCTGCAAACATTTTTTAGATATGATTTGTTTGGCTATAGAAGAAAAAGTCATATAACTAGAGCAGAGCTCGTGGCAAAGCCCCGAGTAGGTCTTCCGTTGTTGCTTCGAGTTGAAAATATATGTTATATGGTGTCAAACGATTATAATGACTATACTTTCAGTTCTGCTTTTGTTATAAAAACGTGTTGTGATTGAAAGCCTGTATATAAAACGTGTTTTGAAAAAAGAAAGGAAGAAAATATTTTAGGAAAACTATTTGTCGAGCAGAGTTTATGTAATCGTTTCAAACATTCTTTAAAAAATGAGATGTTTAATGGCGAGTTAAATTTTCAAAGGGTAGCAAGCATTGTTATAAACAGTATGTACTCGTGATTCATGTCAGGAAGTGTATTTCTTTTTTAAACTAAACCCGCCTACAAAACAAGTAAACTTTTCTCAAAGATAACTTCTATTATCAAAACCGATTTGGTTTGACTTTTCCTATAGCGTCACGATCATTTCTGTCAGCTACGTCATGCATAAATTATACACGCCGCCGTTGTGAAAACTTTATGATTGGTTAACTCCTTTTCGTAGGCGGAGTTATCAGTACACGCTTATGCAATGCCAGAGCTGAAGGATTTCTCAGAACAGTTCACTTCCCCCAAATATTATTCATTCAAAATCGACTATCCCCTATGTTTAAATTCTGTGCAAAACTCTCTCTCTCTGTGTAAACGAGCGTTAAACCAAAGCCTCAAGCTACGGTCCAGAGTACGGCGTTATAAAAAATATAATATTTAAAAGTTGCATGTGCTAAGCATTCATTTCATGTAAATACCGTAAATGAATAATGCACATGTATTACCTACTAACTTGCCAGTCGAAGTGATAGATATGAATTCCTCGATTTCTGCACCTTTTGATCGGCAATCGACAGTCAATAAAAGAATTGAACGATCATGGTGTGAAAGAACGAGACGGAGAGTGCAAGGGGGTTTGTACATGTGCGTCTTCATTAGGCAAGTGTCCGATTCGTTTCTCTTCTGTTGCTCTATCACTTTCGGTGTAAATATATATACTAAAATATCCACAAACCATTTACTGCAGATTTCTTTATTTTACCTGTCTCTGAACCACCGATCACCAGCTCCATACATGAACACTGGTTTGTTTACATACATAAAAAATACAGTTCTTGATCCGCTTTCCGAGTACGGTTAAAGGTTGTTTAATAGGAGAAAGTTTGGGGCAAGTAAAATACAATTATTAACAGTAGTAAACTAAATGAAGAATTATTTAAATGGATTATTTGCACAAAATGTGGTATGGTATGATGCAAATCTTTTTTAAAAATAGCCTTATTTTTATACGCGGCAAATTGCCGAAAAGTTTTGTTTTTTTTTGTACATGTAAGTATTGTACATGCACTGTAGCTTTATATTTTCTAACCCAAAAGTTATACATAGAGCTACAGCTATATTATGCTATGTACCGTATGTATTGTTTTATCACAAGTGTACACTTTCGAAAAATAGCCCAATTTCGACAGTCACGAGTACCCATGTGAATTTTTCATTCTCTGATATGTTGTTGTTCTGTCCGTGCATAATTTAGTCTTAGTTAACCAGCAGCCAATCAACGGTAAGCTGAATACACCAATAAAAAAAATTGTGGTTAAGGTGCGGGTATTGTTATAGCATTGAATGATTTATTGATTTATTTTTGACGTCGTCGTGTCAATAACTGCCGTCAGGTGAGCAGACAAATTGAATAACGCGCGTTAGCGCGTTATGATAATTTGTCTGCTCATCTGACGGCAGTTATTGACACGACGACGTTAAAAATAAATCATTCAATGCTTATATTTACATTCCCTTACTGAAGAAATCAATTGTTTACTTAAATAAATTGATATAAAGTGCAGATCACGGAGGGAGTGAATTAGTAATAGCAAGAACAGCTGATTTGTAAAACCGGTTTAAACTGGTTATCACAGAGACTATTGAGATGAGATCGACGAGCATGAAAATATAATACATGAAAAATAACTAATGAAATGTTGCATTCAACAATAAAGTCAACTGTTTTGTTGAATAATTATAAAACATGGTGTTTTGACAACATTTATGACATACATTTTTTAACCGGTAACATAGAAATCACTGTTTGAGAACTACTTATGTAAATTACTTGTAAATTCATACGCAGTGAATAGGTGTTGCATTTAGAGGCATTTAAACATCACGGAATTTAATGGCAAAACACAGTAGAATGTAAATATTTATGTATGACGTAGCTGAAAGAGTTGAACGCGACGCGATCGGAAAAGTCAAACCAAATCGGTTTTAGTAATATATTAAAATATTTCGAAATTTTTTGAAGACTATGTGCAAGTTTAGAATTGCATGCTGACAAAATTTACAGACCCTAAAACGTACTAGTACACCAAAAAAGCGTGCGGCCTACGTGCGAGAAACGTTTCGTGTAAACCTTTTAGAGTTTCATGTAAACCGTTTAGCGTTTCGAGCAAAGCGTGCGAGAACCGTGTGAAATGTTCATCAGATTTCATTCGGAACTCTCTGACAAGTTAATTGTTTCAAAATGGCTCCCGTGTTTTACATTACTTTAACAAAATTGAACAAATTTTTAACAAACAAAAGAAAGGTATATGTATTAAAAGACGACTAGTTACAGAGTACATGTATATTTAACGTTTTCATGCGATGTTTCAGTACTGAAACAATATTAAAATTCGCTATACATAAAAAATTATATTATATTAAATACAGTTAGTGAAACATGATTTCTATTGGAACAAACCTAAATCAACTTTAACTTGCTCGATCATGTTTTGATAGGCATGTATTTTTATTATTTATTTACATCGATAACTCCTATTGATAACTCTTACTGCCATTCGGCTGTGTACAAACGGGTGTTGCTAAAACGCGGAACGGAAAACGGAACGGAAAGCGGAACGGAACGGAAAATCTCAGATCACGTTTATTGCTTATTAAAAGGGCATAGACTGGCCAGAAACGATTTACTTTGTATTATCTATTCATATCTTATGAATGATTATGAACATGTGGCTGTCTTATTGATATTCTTCAAATGTAGCATTGCATTTAATTGGCTTTAGCCGAGTACGACACGGAAAAAATCAAATGTATACGAATTGTGAATTTAACGAGTAAATTAGCGATAACTTTTTACTTATTTTTCCTATATGGTATTACTGGCATAGCAGTGTAACGTACGCTGTTAATTAGTGAAAGCGTTTCATGTGTTTTATGAGTATTTTTATATTTCAAATATGATTTATACACTTACATCAACATTGAATTTTCGGTGTTCTATATGATCTTAAATCATACAGACGATACAGTATCATCGAGATAAAAAAAACCGTACGACTGACGACATTCAAAATTAAAATACATTAAACATTAAAATACCCGGTACTTTGTGAAATTAGTATTTTTAGCTATGCAATTTTGTTTGCATTACTTGGCAGTTGTTCATTCCTCCAGATATATACATATGATCCGAATAGAGAGCTCTAGACGTTGCCTGGTTTGATTTCCAATTATAAATTGGGACTGTAGTCTGTTTATCCCAAAATATTCATGCAGCACATTTGGACGATTTAAAAAAAATACACATACCTGTAAAAGATGAAACGGGAAATATCCAACAAAACTTCAATGACACATTGTCATTTTTTAATCGGAGAAATTCACAGGATCGTAACCAGATTTCTTACGGAGATTTATGATGAAAAATCTTGACGTCTTTTCTCCATTTGGAAATCATTTAAAATTTATTCGTTTGATGAGATATTGGCTCTTTTGATTGGTCGAAAAATTTCTTTGATACCTGCATCAATAAAATTTTTGCCGGATCTACTTTTCTCAACTGTTCTGATCTAAACTATTTATAGAACGGGAATTTCCAAAATAAACACTGTCAACAAAATGTAAAGTTGTGTCTGTTTATTGTCAGCGAACAAAATGCAACGTTATAAACATAAAATCTTGAAAGTTTAACCTTAAAAAATAAACAAAACACATTATTTGATTCACGAAATAGAAAATTAAGCGTCTTCTCACGATTTCGTCTGCTTGAGATCAATCAACATTTCTTCGAGGCTGGCTGTTCCTTTTCCAGAATAATTATAACAAAAATATAGGCCTATACACTTTCACGGTAACTCTGCTGTTTAAATTTGGTAACGATGATTTTTAAATTTACACACGTACATGATCAGTCATCAGAATAAGCATCGTAAAGCAAATCTATGAGTAAAGCATCAACTCCTTCGGCGCATTCCAAGCGGCAGATATACCATTTCAGTACATCACTGGCTATCTAGTTACTACAACGTTTACAAAAGTCGCTTATACATACTATTCTTTGTCGACATATCAACTATTTTCGTCCACGATCGCCCTTTCTTGGATGGTTATGTCCAGTTGCATATTCCAGCGATCTCACATGAAAACTAGTTTTATTAGGAATCGTTCTGCACAGTGAATAATATCACAAGCTATCGCATGTATTTTCCTTTCGTTTTCAATTCAGCCGGTTCAGATTTTAACTCACTAAATGTGTTTAATCCATTAAATTCAGCTCAGTAGCTCTGCATCAGCTGAAGGCTCATTCATGTTGAATGTTGTTGCTGTTGTTGTTTTGTATTCATACGCACCGCTTCATTTATATTTTTTGCATTTTTTATCAATGACACTTCACATTTTTTGATTGACCGGAAAACTTTTTCATCAATGCGCTACGCGCATTGATGAAGTTTTCCAGTCAATTTTTTCTTTGATTCGTCGATCAATAGAAAAATTATTATCTTCTTTTCACAACTCACTCAGAAGAGCTTCCTCAATTTTTCAACGTTATCATCCGGGTCGGTTGAAATGCAAAACCCCGTAGACTATTTTTAATTTGTATTGAAACCAGATGATGAGCTAGAAATGACGATTTAAAGAAAGAATAATAAGAATTTTTAGTGCTTGTGAAAGAAAATCGCTTGAACCCTGAGGGATATATAAATATCGAGTTATTCAGGAAAATGTGAATCGAGGATATTTTGGGACAGGATATAGTGGTCAATGCATGAACAGTTAATTTTGAGGAAATAATTATTCTTGAATAAATAATCTATTATTGCAAATCTTTCAAAGCATGATTAACAAATCTATGAAGTAAAGAACATTAGATAAGATAAGATAAGATTTTCTGTTTTCCGTTCCGTTCCGTTTTCCGTTCCGCGTTTTAGCAACACCCTGTACAAACAGCACACATAACCTCGGACATCGGGTGAGACCTGCACCTGGCTGAACCTGTCAATCAAACTCTGTGTATTTGTTTTCATTGGATGGTCAGGCGTCTCTCTTTTGTCAAAAGCCAATGGAAAATTAATGACTTCAAGGTAATCGGAATCAGTATTTGATGAAGCACACAATTTAAATGATAGAAAATTTATTAATTATTTGAACAAAATTAAATGTAAACATAGAGAGGAAATAAAAAAAATTATTATTATGGGAATCTATACGCATGGTACTCAATTCAAATGGATTATATTATGATTTTATTATTTTATGTAGTAAAATCACCCTTCCAACTCTTACTCAATTACATAACAATTGATGACCTGGGGCTATAAATGTTCTGAGCTGTGTGCGCTGAAGTGACACAAGATTCTCGGTCGCATGCGGCAATTGAATTAACACAGACTGGCCGAATAAACAAAGGGGTGGGAAAGTGAAACAAAATGTTACACATAAGAAGAATCCACCAAAAATGATTTTCGACAGATCTTGTTATCTTTTCTCCAATTAAAAAAAAATCCAGCGCGAGCACCTGTCAGCGGGGCGGGAGGAAAGGGGGGGGGGGGGGCAGCAATGAGTTCGCTTCCACAATGAAACTACAGAAGTGATTAATATGTGACCGATAGAATCTAATCTAAAGTTGTTTAAACTCATGTGAATATTTTTTAAAATAATAATCGAATGCCTCAATTCAGGGCATTCCTTTATCATGCTAGCCCCTACCGCAAACATGGAACTGTACAAGTAAAATCAATTTATATTTTCGTCTTAAACCAATATAATAGTTGAAAACATAATAAAATATAGTTGGTCCGTGCAAAATATGAAACATAAACGCGTCAGAAGGTACATGTAGAAGAATACGAACCGATGGCGGATCACTTATCCACTCGCGCCGGATCTCCTCAGCCATGTGCGAGGGATGATCATCATTTAAAGGTTTAATATTTGAAGGGGGAGGTGTTGATTTAAAACATTAATTGTACAGTTTTTAAAGTACTTTAATTACCTGAACAAACGAACCATTAGTTTATGTCTAACGATTTTTCCGATTTGGAGTAATATCGTTTATCAATATTCATTTACACTCAAATATTTAATTAAATATATATACAAGTAGGACAAACTTTTATAACATAAAATTAAAACAGTTCTTGTATATACGGCTATATTAACTCAAACACGTTCATATGCATGTAAGTGTAAGTCGCGGTGTGCGAATCTTGTGTATTAAATAACCGCTTACCGCTAGGTAATGCAGCCGTGGCTGATCTCCTCGGCCGTGGACGAAGAATAGATTACGTAAAGGTACAACGCACAGAAACGCACAGCTCAGAACCAAGGAAGATTTGAAAAGTTTGCAGTATAATGACCTTACTCTATCAAATAGAAGTTATATATCTTAAAATTAAACCCCACATTTGATCTCTGTCTATTATTCCTTTAGAGAATGACATTGCTTTTATTAATTAGATGAACTATTTCTTACTTGACATCCACTCGTTTAATCCACAAAAGATTTTGTGTAATCAAAACTAAAACAATTCTTGAGTTCGCGGCTAAATAAACTCATGATATATGAGAGACGCAACTCTCGTGTATTAGATAACCGCTGACCGCTAGGTAGTCCAGCCGCGAGCATGCTAACCGATTTTCTTGGCCGCAGGCAAGGGAGAGCTTACGTAATGGTACACACACACATGCAGCTCTAATTCAAGGTAGATTTTAAATGCATGGAGTTAATAACTAAAATGTAATGCACAGAGTTTTTTAATTCCAAATTTTGTGGTTTACTAGAAAAGAAAAAGAATGTTTTGTTTTCCAATTGCCGTTTTTAATGATTGTGCACTATAAAAACTTAACAACAATGACTTTAACTCCTCAAGGAAAAGCTTATACTCCAACAACAACAAAAATTCTTATGAATTAATGCCTCCTGTATAAACCAGCATACTTTCTGCGGCAACTTTATGCCAGTTGTACGCACGAAGACTTTCGTTAACTTGTCAAATGAAAACAGGTACATGTAAACATGTAAAGCTTTTTACACTCATACTACACAAATCACTTACAAAATAACATTGTTACGACCTTTATGAGATCCCAACAAGCAACTTTTCCAGCGACTTCCATATCAAAATCCTAACCGATTTTGAGTTATTAAGCAAAAACTTTAGAGGCTATTGGCCCTTAATTTAAGGGGCCAGCCCTTTTTTATTGGTGTTAAATGAAAGCCCTTGATATTCTGCACAACTTTTATTCTACGTGTCTTTACAAAATATTTTTCGTTAAAAAGATATAAAGGAAAATATGTCTAAATTTTTGCACTTTTTGGAATCCTGTTTTTTGACCCCTACCTTTTCCTAAATAAAAAACGTAATCTAAAAACAAAAACTAATGTGCACCACTACAATGTCTCTGCTATTCAAATTCGTTGGATTCCCATTCCCTGCTATCATAGTCTCGGAGCCTTTGTCTGGAAACCAAAGGCCCTAAAAAAATTTAAAAGGGGAATAACTCGTTACCAGAAAGGGAATTCTAACTTTTACGAATTGATGAAGATAGTGTTTTGTAAAGTCCATTAGCCCTGAAAATTTGAGCAAAAACCGTTCAGAAATGAGCACGATATGAAGCCTCAAAGTTCGCGTCTAGGAAGAAAAAGAAAAAAAAAAAGAAAAATAAGAACTAGAGCAAAGCTCGTTGCAAAGCAACGAGTGGGTCTTCCGTTAATGTCGGAAGTAAAGCTGGAAGTTCCTGTAAGAAGCAGAGCTCTTAAACCAATAACAAGAGTTACTAAAATTAAAAGATGAAAAAAATCGAATTATTCCTGGTACGACTTAACAAAATCCGAATGATTTTAAGTACGACTTAACAAAAACCTTTCTGATTTCAAGAACGACTTAACAAAAAAAAATCCGAATGTGTCCAAGTACGACTTAACAATTATTTTTGGAACGAGTTAATATTACTTTGAACATTACGCTATTTTTTAACCCAAGGACGCGGAATCAAAATTTCCGGAAAAATCAATTTTTAAACCCCGATATCTCTGCAATGCATCGTCCGATTTTAAAACGGCTTTCAGTGTTAGATTCAGCTTAATAAGCTCTACAAAACACATATACATTTTTGATTAAATCAGAAAATTCATTTTTTCAAAAAATTTGTTTTACTTCCGGTTTCGACCGGAAGTGATAGATTTTCATTTCCAGCCTTATTACAGAGGTAAATCGATCAAAGCATAACCATTCAAAATTTCAAGACTCTATCTTAAAGTGTTTTTGAGAAAAGTCCGGGACAAAATGACTTTTTGAAATTTTAAAAAATGACGTCACGTCAAAACGGAGGTGACGTTCTCTTTAAAACTTTAACATTGTTGAGGGACGCCAACTTGCAAAAATCTCTGAAAATTTCATAAAAATCGGTTAAAAATCTTTTGAGTTATGAGGCAAAAAAGGAGTCAGAAGAAAAGAAAAAGAATAATAACTAGATTCGATCTCGTTGCGAGCAACGAGTGGGTCTTCCGTCCGATTTTTGAATATATAAGATTAAACTTATCAATTCAAAGATAAAACCGTAGATCTAAGCGAAAAATAGTTAAAAAAAAAATGGGGGCACTCGGGGCTTGAACCCGGGTCGCCTGGGCCATGTCCACGACTCTATCGACTGAGCTACTCGGACTCTCGCTTCAGGACTTTGACGCTTAATTTCTCGAGAACGCCTTGATCGATTTTAAAACAAATTACATATTCTGAATCAGTGACAGGGTCACTATAAGGTGTAAAAATTTCATAGAAAAATATTAAAAAACAAAAAAATCGAAAAATTCAATTTTTTAAATTTTCTTCCGGTGACGACCGGAAGTGACGGCAGAAATTTTCTTGAGTGTGTTGCACCAGAAAAACGGTATATCTATCATCCCTGAAAATTTCAGCTCTATATCTTCAGTCGTTTTTGAGAAACGTCGCAGACAAATTTGACTTTAAAAAAAACGTTTAATGACGATAACTTCCGACCGGAAGTGATTTTTTAAAAACTGTTCCGGCGGTACAAACTTCAGATGACAAGACATTATCCCTGAAAATTTGACTGAAATCGAGCAAGCCATCTCCGAGAAATCGCCTGCACAAAATCGGTAAGAAGAAAAAAAAAGAATAAGAACTAGAGCAAAGCTCGTTGCAAAGCAACGAGTGGGTCTTCCGTTAATGGCGGAAGTAAAGCTGGAAGTTCCTGTAAGAAGCAGAGTTCTTGAACCAATAACAAGAGTAACTAAAATAAAAAGATGAAAAAATCGAATTATTCCTGGTACGACTAAACAAAATCCGAATGATTTTAAGTACGACTTAACAAAACCCTTCTTGATTTCAAGAGCAACTTAACAAAAAAAATCCGAATGTATTCAAGTACGACTTAACAATTATTTTTGGTACGAGTTAACTTTACTTTGAACATTACACTATTTTTTAAACCAAGGACGCGGAAACAAAATTTCCGGAAAAATCAATTTTTAAACCCCGATATCTCTTTAATGCATTGTCCGATTTTAAAATGGATTTCAGTGTTAGATTCAGCTTGATAAGCTCTATAAAACACATATTCATTTTTGATTTGATCAGAAAATTCATTTTTTCGAAAAATTTGTTTCACTTTCAGTTTCGACCGGAAGTGACGGATTTTTATTTCCAGCCTTATTGCACATGTAAATTGCCAAATTCATAACCACAGAAAATTTCAAGACTCTATCTTAAAGCGTTTTTGAGAAATGTCGCGGACAAAATTACTTTTTTTAAAGTTTAAAAATGACGTAACGTCAAAACGGAAGTGAGGTTGTTATGGAAACTTTAATATCTTTGAGGCATTTTAATTGCACATAATCCCTGAAAGTTTCCTTTAAATAAGTTGAAAACTTTTTGAGTTATGAAGCCGAAAAGGAGTCAGAAAAAAAAGAAAAAGAAAAAAAATAATAATAAAAAGAAACCGAAGAATAACAAGAGGGTCTTCCGTTGGAAACGGAAGACCCTAATAATAAGAAAAGTGAAAAAGAAACAATAGAATAATAGAAGGGTCTTCCGCTGAAGACGGAAGACCCTAATAATAACTAGAGCAAAGCTCGTTGCAAAGCAACGAGTGGGTCTTCCGTTAATGTCGAAAGTAAAGCTGGAAGTTCCTGTAAGAAGCAGAGCTCTTAAACCAACAACAAGAGTAACTAAAATAAACAGATGAAAAAAAAATCGAATTATTCCTGGTACGACTTAACAAAATACGAATGATTTTATGTACGACTTAACAAAAACCTTTCCGATTTCAAGAACGACTTAACAAAAAAAATCTGAATGTGTTTAAGTACGACTTAACAATTATTTTTCGTACGAGTTAATTTTACTTTTTACATTACGCTATTTTTTAAACCAAGGAAGCGGAATCAAAATTTCCGGAAAAATCATTTTTTAAACCCCGATATATCTGTAATGCATCGTCCGATTTTAAAACGGCTTTCAGTTTTAGATTCAGCTTAAAAAGCTCTACAAAACACATATACATTTTCGATTTGATCAGAAAATTCATTTTTTCGAAAAATTTGTTTCACTTCCGGTTTCGACCGGAAGTGACAAAATACATTTTTTTGGTCAAATGCCATAAGTAAATCTGCAGATCTACAATCACAGAAAATTTCAAGTCTTTATAAGCAACCGTTAACGAGAAAAGTACTGGACAAAATCACTTTTTGAAAATTTTTAAAATGACGTAACTAAAAAACGGAAGTGATTAAATGACTGAAACTTTACAAGCTTCAAGGGACAAGAATTCAACATTATCCCTGAAAATTTCTTGCAAATCAGTTGAATAGTTTTTGAGATATAAAGCAAAAAAAGAAGTCAGAAGGAAAAACAAGAAGAATAATAATAATAAAAACTAGAGCAAAGCTCGTTGCAAAGCAACGAGTGGGTCTTCCGTTAATGTCGGATGTAAAGCTGGAAGTTCCTGTAAGAAGCAGAGCTCCTAAACCAATAACAAGAGTAACTAAAATAAAAAGATGAAAACAATCGAATTATTCCTGGTACGACTTAACAATATCCGAATCATTTTAAGTACGACTTAATAAAAACCTTTCTGATTTCAAGAACTACTTAACAAAAATAATCCGAATGTGTTTAAGTACGACTTAGCAATTATTTTTGGTACGAGTTAATTTCACTGTAAACAAAACGCTATTTTTTAAACCAAGGACGCGGAATCAAAATTTCCGGAAAAATCAATTTTTAAACCCCGATATCTCTGTAATGCATCGTCCGATTTAAAAACGGATTTCAGTTTTGAACTCAGCATAAAAATTACTGTAAGATACGTACGTAAAATTTTTTAAATTGAAAAACATGAAAATTCCAAAAAATTGGTTTTGCTTCCGGTTTCGACCGGAAGTGTCCGAATTGAGTTTCCAGCCTTATGTCATAAGTAAAATGATAGTTCTACCTTCTCTGTAAATCTCATAGCTTTATCTTAAATCAAAAATGAGAAAAGATCCGGACAAAATCACTTTTTAAAACGTGAAAAACGTCAATATCTGACGAAAATTATGACGTCATCAAATAATTTTTTCATATCATAGAGATCTTTTAGATACACATTACACCTGTTAATTTCAAAACAATCGATGCAAGCGTTTTTGAAATATTTGAGTTGGAAAAAAAATAAAAAGAATAATAATAATAAGAACTAGAGCAAAGCTCGTTGCAAAGCAACGAGTGGGTCTTCCTTTAATGTCGGAAGTAAAGCTGGAAGTTCCTGTAAGATGCAGAGCTCTTAAACCAATTACAAGAGTAACTAAAATAAAAAAATTAAAAAAATCGAATATTCCTGGTACGACTTAACAAAATACGAATGATTTTAAGTACGACTTAACAACAACCTTTCCGATTTTAAGAACGACTTAACAAAAAAATCCGAATGTGTTCAAGTACGACTAAGCAATTATTTTTGGTACGAGTTAATTTTACTTTGAACATTACGCTTTTTTTTAAACCAAGGACGCGGAATCAAATTTTCCGGAAAAATCAATTTTTAAACCCCGATATCTCTGTAATGCATCGTCTGATTTTCAAACGGATTTCAGTTTCGTATTCAGCATGACCAACTTTACAAACATCGTAAACATTTGAAATTCAAATGAAAAATTCGAAAATTCAAAATTTTTAAAACACTTCCGGTTTGGACCGGAAGTAACGAAAACTAAATTCCAGCCTTATGTCCAAAAAAAAAAGATCAATGCTTCAACACAGAAAATTTCAAGTCTCTATCTTCAAGCGTTTTTGAAAAACGCCCTGGACAAAATCACTTTTTTAAAATTTAAAAATTGACGTAACGTAAAAACGGAAGTGACGTTGTAGTTGAAAATTTTAAAACTTTGAGGCACAATAATGCTTCATAATCCCTGAAAGTTTCATGTAAATCTGTTGAAAACTTTTTGAGATATTAAGCTTTGAAAAAGTCAGAAAAATAAAGAAAAAGAAAAATAACTAGAGCAAAGCTCGTTGCAAAGCAACGAGTGGGTCTTCCGTTAATGTCGGAAGTAAAGCTGGAAGTTCCTGTAAGAAGCAAAGCTTGAACCAATAACAAGTGTAACTAAAATAAAAAGATGAAAAAATCGAATTATTCCTAGTACGACTTAACAAAATCCGAATGATTTTAAGTACGACTTAACAAAAACCTTCCTGATTTCAAGAACGACTTAACAAAAAAAATCCGAATGTGTTCAAGTACGACTTAACAATTATTTTTGGTACGAGTTAACTTTACTTTGAACATTACGCTATTTTTTAAACCAAAGACGCGGAAACAAAATTTCCGGAAAAATCTATTTTTAAACCCAGATATCTCTTTAATGCATTGTCCGATTTTAAAACGGGTTTCAGTGTTAGATTCAGCTTGATAAGCTTTATAAAACACATATTCATTTTTGATTTGATCAGAAAATTCATTTTTTCGAAAAATTTGTTTCACTTCCGGTTTCGACCGGAAGTGATGGATTTTTATTTCCAGCCTTATTGCACATGTAAATTGCCAAATTCATAACCACAGAAAATTTCAAGACTCTATCTTAAAGCGTTTTTGAGAAATGTCGCGGACAAAATGACTTTTTTAAAAGTTTAAAAATGACGTAACGTCAAAACGGAAGTGACGTTGTTATGGAAACTATAATATCTTTAAGGCATTATAATTGCACATAATCCCTGAAAGTTTCCTTTAAATAAGTTGAAAACTTTTTGAGTTATGAAGCCAAGAAGGAGTCAGAAAAAAAAGAAAAAGAAAAAAAACTAGAGCAAAGCTCGTTGCAAAGCAACGAGTGGGTCTTCCGTTAATGTCGGAAGTAAAGCTGGAAGTTCCTGTAAGAAGCAGAGCTCTTAAACCAATAACAAGAGTAACTAAAATAAAAAGATAAAAAAATCGAATTATTCCTGGTACGACTTAACAAAATACGAATGATTTTAGGTACGACTTAACAAAAACCTTTCCGATTTCAAGAACGACTTAACAAAAAAATCCGAATGTGTTACTGTACGACTTAACAATAATTTTTGGTACGAGTTAATTTTACTTTGAACATTACGCTATTTTTTAAACCAAGGACGCGGAATCAAAATTTCCGGAAAAATCAATTTTTAAACCCCGATATCTCTGTAATGCATCGTCCAATTTTAAAACGGCTTTCAGTGTTAGATTCAGCTTTATAAGCTCTACAAAACGTATATACATTTTTGATTAAATCAGAAAATTCATTTTTTCGAAAAATTTGTTTTACTTCCGGTTTCGACCGGAAGTGATAGATTTTCATTTCCAGCCTTGTTACAAAGGTAAATCGATCAAATCATAACCATTCAAAATTTCAAGCCTCTATCTTAAAGCGTTTTTGAGAAAAGTCCGGGACAAAATGACTTTTTGAAATTTTTAAAAATGACGTCACGTCAAAACGGAGGTGACGTTCTCTTTAAAACTTTTACATTTTTGAGGGACGCCAACTTGCAAAAATCTCTGAAAATTTCATTAAAACCGGGTAAAAACCTTTTGAGTTATGAGGCAAAAAAGGAGTCAGAAGAAAAGAAAAAGAATAATAATAATAATAACTAGAGCAAAGCTCGTTGCAAAGCAACGAGTGGGTCTTCCCTTAATGTCGGAAGTAAAGCTGGAAGTTCCTGTAAGAAGCAGAGCTCTTAAACCAATAACAAGAGTACCTTAAATAAAAAGATGAAAAAATCGAATTATTCCTGGTACGACTTAACAAAATCCGAATGAATTTACGTACGACTTAACAAAAACCTTTCCGATTTCAAGAACGACTTAACAAAAAAAATCCGAATGTGTTACAGTACGACTTAACAATTAATTTTTAGGTACAAGTTAATTTAACCAAGAACTTGATACTAATTTCTTAACCAAAAACGCGGAATCAAAATTTCCGGAAAAATCATTTTTTGAACTCGTATATCTCTGTAATGCATCGTCCGATTTTAAAACGGCTTTCAGTGTTAGATTCAGCTAAATAAGCTCTATAAAACACATATTCATTTTTGATTTGATCAGAAAATTCATTTTTTCGAAAAATTTGATTCCCTTCCGGTTTCGACCGGAAGTGACAGATTTTCATTTCCAGCCTTATTACAGAGGTAAATCGATTAAATTATAACCATTGAAAATTTCAAGCCTCTATCTTAAAGCATTTTTGAGAAACGCCGCGGACAAAATGACTTTTTGAAAATTTTAAAAATGACGTAACGTAAAAATGGAAGTGACGTTTTCAAAGAAACTTCACAAACTTTGAGGTATTATAGTTGCACACAACCTCTGATAATTTCATCAAAATCGGTTGTAAACTTTTTGAGTTATAAAGCCGAAAAGGAGTCAGAAAAAAAATAAAAAGAACTAGAGCAAAGCTCGTTGCAAAGCAACGAGTGGGTCTTCCGTTAATGTCGGAAGTAAAGCTGGAAGTTCCTCTAAGAAGCAGAGCTCTTAAACCAATAACAAGAGTAACTAAAATGAAAAGAAAAAAAAATCGAATGATTCCTGGTACGACTTAACAAAATACGAATGATTTTAAGTACGACTTAACAAACACATTTCCGATTTCAAGAACAACTTAACAAAAAAATCCGAATTGTTCAAGTACGACTTAACAATTATTTTTGGTACGAGTTAATATTACTTTGAACATTACGCTATTTTTTAAACCAAGGACGCGGAATCAAAATTTCCGGAAAAATCAATTTTTAAACCCCGATATCTCTGTAATGCATCGTCCGATTTTAAAACAGCTTTCAGTGTTTGATTCAGCTAATTAAGCTCTACAAAACACATATTCATTTTTCATTTGATCAGAAAATTCATTTTTTCGAAAAATTTGTTTCACTTCCGGTTTCGACCGGAAGTGACAGATTTTCATTTCCAGCCTTATTACAGAGGTAAATCGACCAAATCATCACCATTGAAATTTTCAAGCCTCTTTCTTAAAGCGTTTTTGAGAAAAGTCCGGGACAAAATGACTTTTTGAAATTTTTAAAAATGACGTCACGTCAAAACGGAGGTGACGTTCTTTATAAAACTTTAACATTTTTGAGGGACGCCAACTTGCAAACATCTCTGAAAATTTCATCAAAATCGGTTAAAAACTTTTTGAGTTATGAAGCAAAAAAGGAGTCAGAAGAAAAGAAAAAGAATAATAACTAGAGCAAAGCTCGTTGCAAAGCAACGAGTGGGTCTTCCGTTAATGTCGAGAGAAAAGCGATAACTACCTGTAAGAAGCAGAGTTCTTAAGCCAAGAACAACAGTAACTAAAACAATAAGAAAAAAATTCGAATAATTCTTGGTACGACTTAACCAAATCCGAATGATTTTAAGTACAACTTAACAAAAACCTTTCCAAATTCAAGAATGTCTTAACAAATTAAACCCGAATGTGTTCATGTACGACTTGACACGATTATTTTTGGTACGAATTATTTTTTAAACCAAGAATGCGGAATTATAATTTCCGATAAAAATCAAATTTTAAACCCAAATTTCTCTGTAATGCATGGTCCGATTTTAAAACAAATTTCAGCGTTAGATTAAGTTTAAAAAGTTCTTTGTTTTTGTTAAATGAAAAATATCATATTATCGCTTATAAAAAAGTTATTATAAAAAGACTTACTAGCCCTTTAAGCCCCAAATTTGAGGGGCCAGCCCTTA
Organism: Magallana angulata; assembly: GCF_025612915.1. Classification (NCBI taxonomy): domain Eukaryota; kingdom Metazoa; phylum Mollusca; class Bivalvia; order Ostreida; family Ostreidae; genus Magallana; species Magallana angulata. The sequence continues at coordinate 53,065,922 of NC_069120.1, forward strand.
CTTCTTTATATCAAATAAAAGGTCTCGCAAATGTAAACATATTTTGTTCACATGTATTCACAAATTATTAAACGTTTTCGAGATATCTGCACAGCAGTGTTTTAGTGGCCGACCCTTTAACTCCTTATCGGGGCCACCAACAGTACATTTTTAATTGCCATATTGTTAAGAAGATTATTCTTAACATTTTGTGTTCTACATTGCTTTTCAAAATGTTTCTCCTTTTTCAGATATTAATGATAAAATTTTTGAACTTCTGGCCCCCTGAAACCCCTATTTACGTAATATATGACTTAGCCATGGTACTGTAAATATAAACAGCTGTACAGTGAACATTTGTGCTTCTATAATTAATAACAAATTTTTGTTCAGTAAAGAGTTATTGTAAGAAGATTTAAAAGCCGTATTGGCCCCTAATTTGAGGGGCCAGCCCCTTTTTCTTGATATCAAATTAAAGGTCTTGCAAATATAAACATATTTAGTTCACTAAGTGTTCACAAAGTGTTAACCGTTCTCGAGATATCTGTATAAATGTGTTTTAGGGGCCGACCCTTTAAATCCTTAGTGGGGCCATCATCAAAAAATTTAAGGTGGCATATTGTACAGAACATTATTTTGAGCAACTTTTGTTCTACATTGCTTTTCAAAATGTTTCTCCTTTTTCCGATATAAATGATCAAAGTTTTGAACTTGTGGCCCCTTGAAACCCCTAATTACGTAATAAATGACTAAGCTATGGTACTGTATAGATAAACAGTTGTACAATAAACATTTTTGCTTTTATGATTGATAACAAATTATTGTTCTGTAAAAGGTTATTGTAAGAAGACTTTAAAGCCCTATAGGCCCCCTATTTGAGGGGCCAGCCCCTTTTTCTTGATATCAAATTAAAGGTGTTGCAAAAATAAACATCTTTTGCATTACATTATTTCACAAAATATGTATACATCAAAAGATATTTCAGAAAATGTTCAAAAATTTTGTGGAAAAATTTGGTGCTTATTTTCAGGTTCAGGCGAGCTTCGAAGCCTTGCACAATTTTCATTAGTGAAGGCAATGGGGTACATCTACATACATTTATCTACAGTCCCTGAAAATTTCAAGCTTCTATCTTGATTTGTTTCGGAGGAGATGCGTGGACAAAATGACCCTTAAAAATTTACAAAATCGTCAATATCTGAAACCGGAAGTGACGTCATATGTTTAGATTTTAATAACCTCGAGTATTAACGATACCAAATAAGTTCTGAAAATTTCGTGGAAATCGGTTGAATAGTTGTTGAGATATAAGCCACAAAAAAAGTCAGAGGAAGAATAATAATAATGAAAAAGAATCCGAAGAAAAACAATAGGGTCTTCCGTTGGAAACGGAAGACCCTAATAATAATAAAAAGAAACCGAAGAATAACAAGAGGGTCTTCCGTTGGAAACGGAAGACCCTAATAATAATGAAAAAGAAACAATAGAATAACAAGAGGGTCTTCCGTTGAAAACGGAAGACCCTAACTAGACACGATCTCGTTGCGAGCAACGAGGAGGTCTTCCGTCTGATTTTAGAATTTGTTCTATCTTGATTTTGCTATTTAACAGCTAAACATGACTTAGAATAAAAAAAAAAACAGGGTCTACATTCTAGGGGGCCAGATACTACTTTGTTACAGGTGTAAGAGCTTTGTTCAACAAGTGTTTAGAATTCGTCACTGTTCTTGAGATATCTTAGAAGAAAAAGTTTTAGGGGCCGTTCCCTTATCTCCTAATTGGAGCCGCTGAACCAAATTTTGAAGATTGCATGTTGTTAAGTACATCATTTTTAGCATCTTTTCTTCTATACTGCATTTCAAAATATTTTTTCTTTTTGAGATATAGGTGGTCATAGTTTTGGACTCTTGACCCCTAAAAAACCCTCATTACATAACACATGACATTACATTGCTTGGATACATGATTGTAAGATAAACATATTTGCTTCTATAGCCTTTCACAAAATATCCCTCAGTAAAGAGCTACAGATGAAAGACTTTAGAGCCCTTTGGTCCCCTAATTTGAGGGGCCAGCCCCTTTTTCTTGATATCAAATAAAAGGTCATTTAAATTTCAACACATTTTGTTTAACAAGTGTTAAGAGATTTGTTACCGTTCTTGAGATATATAGGAAAAAACGTTTTAAGGGCCGATCCCTTAACTCCTTATAGGAGCCATTTAACGAAATTTTGAAAATTGCATATTATTTAGTACATCATTTTGACTATCTTTACTTCTATACTTTATTTCAAAATATATTTCCTTTCTGAGATATGGGTGATCAAAATTCTGGACTTTTGGCCCCTAAAAACCCCTAATTACGTAACAAACGATAAAATCATTACATTGCTTGGATAAATAACTGTAAGATAAACATATTTGCTTTTATAACTGTTCACAAAATATCCCTCAGTAAAGGGCTACAGATAAAAGACTTTAGAGCCCTTTGGTCCCGTTATTTGAGGGGCCAGCCCCTTTTTTTGATATCAAATAAAAGATCATTTAAATCTCAACATATTTTGTTCAAAAAGTGTTTAGAAATTTGTTACCGTTCTTGAGATATATAGGAAAGAACGTTTATGGGGCCGATCCCTTAACTCTTTATAGGGGCCATGTAACGAAATTTTGAAAATTGCATATTATTTAGTACATCATTTTGAGCATCTTTACTTCTATACTTTATTTCAAAATATTTTTCCTTTCTGAGATATGGGTGATCAAAATTCTGGACTTTTGGCCCTTAAAAACCCCTAATTACGTAACACATGATAAAATCATTACATTTATATAATACATAACTGTAAAATAAACATATTTGCTTCTATAACTGTTCACAAAATATCACTCAGTAAAGGGCTAGAGATGAAAGACTTTAGAGCCCTTTGGTCCCTTAATTTGAGGGGCCAGCCCCTTTTTTCTTGATATCAAATCAAAGGTCTTGTAAATATAAATCTTTTTTGCATTACAAGTGTTAACAAAATATTTTTTAGAAAAGAGACAAACTAAGAAAACCATTAAAAATTACGACGTTTTTTTAGTCTCAATTTTCGGGACCAGGCGAGCTTAAACGCCTTTTGAGCATGACAAATATAAACGCCAAATAGCACATCTACAATCTCTTGTCTACAATCCCTGAAAGTTTGAACTCAATATCTTTTTCCGTTTAGGAGGAGATCCCTGGACAAGCTGACCCTCTGAAAATCGTTAAAACGTCATTTTCTCAAGAACGGAAATGACGTCATCAAAATAAAAAAATGTATATTAAGTTCGGATTAATATCTATTAGATCTGAAAGTTTCACGAAAATCGGCTGAGCCATTTTCGAGAAATCGCCTGCACAAATTTTGTAAGAAAAAAAATAATAATAATAGGGAAAAAGAAACCGAACGAAAACAATAAGGTCTTCCGTTGAAAAACGGAAGACCTTAATAAGAAAAACTAGAGCAAAGCTCGTTGCAAAGCAACGAGTGGGTCTTCCGTTAATGTCGAAAGTAAAGCTGGAAGTTCCTGTAAGAAGCAGAGCTCTTAAACCAACAACAAGAGTAACTAAAATAAACAGATGAAAAAAAAATCGAATTATTCCTGGTACGACTTAACAAAATACGAATGATTTTATGTACGACTTAACAAAAACCTTTCCGATTTCAAGAACGACTTAACAAAAAAAATCTGAATGTGTTTAAGTACGACTTAACAATTATTTTTCGTACGAGTTAATTTTACTTTTTACATTACGCTATTTTTTAAACCAAGGAAGCGGAATCAAAATTTCCGGAAAAATCTATTTTTAAACCCCGATATATCTGTAATGCATCGTCCGATTTTAAAACGGCTTTCAGTTTTAGATTCAGCTTAAAAAGCTCTACAAAACACATATACATTTTCGATTTGATCAGAAAATTCATTTTTTCGAAAAATTTGTTTCACTTCCGGTTTCGACCGGAAGTGACAAAATACATTTTTTTGGTCAAATGCCATAAGTAAATCTGCAGATCTACAATCACAGAAAATTTCAAGTCTTTATAAACAACCGTTAACGAGAAAAGTACTGGACAAAATCACTTTTTGAAAATTTTTAAAATGACGTAACTAAAAAACGGAAGTGATTAAATGACTGAAACTTTACAAGCTTCAAGGGACAAGAATTCAACATTATCCCTGAAAATTTCTTGCAAATCAGTTGAATAGTTTTTGAGATATAAAGCAAAAAAGAAGTCAGAAGGAAAAACAAGAAGAATAATAATAATAAAAACTAGAGCAAAGCTCGTTGCAAAGCAACGAGTGGGTCTTCCGTTAATGTCGGATGTAAAGCTGGAAGTTCCTGTAAGAAGCAGAGCTCCTAAACCAATAACAAGAGTAACTAAAATAAAAAGATGAAAACAATCGAATTATTCCTGGTACGACTTAACAATATCCGAATCATTTTAAGTACGACTTAATAAAAACCTTTCTGATTTCAAGAACTACTTAACAAAAATAATCCGAATGTGTTTAAGTACGACTTAGCAATTATTTTTGGTACGAGTTAATTTCACTGTAAACAAAACGCTATTTTTTAAACCAAGGACGCGGAATCAAAATTTCCGGAAAAATCAATTTTTAAACCCCGATATCTCTGTAATGCATCGTCCGATTTAAAAACGGATTTCAGTTTTGAACTCAGCATAAAAATTACTGTAAGATACGTACGTAAAATTTTTTAAATTGAAAAACATGAAAATTCCAAAAAATTGGTTTTGCTTCCGGTTTCGACCGGAAGTGTCCGAATTGAGTTTCCAGCCTTATGTCATAAGTAAAATGATAGTTCTACCTTCTCTGTAAATCTCATAGCTTTATCTTAAATCAAAAATGAGAAAAGATCCGGACAAAATCACTTTTTAAAACGTGAAAAACGTCAATATCTGACGAAAATTATGACGTCATCAAATAATTTTTTCATATCATAGAGATCTTTTAGATACACATTACACCTGTTAATTTCAAAACAATCGATGCAAGCGTTTTTGAAATATTTGAGTTGGAAAAAAAATAAAAAGAATAATAATAATAAGAACTAGAGCAAAGCTCGTTGCAAAGCAACGAGTGGGTCTTCCTTTAATGTCGGAAGTAAAGCTGGAAGTTCCTGTAAGATGCAGAGCTCTTAAACCAATTACAAGAGTAACTAAAATAAAAAAATTAAAAAAATCGAATATTCCTGGTACGACTTAACAAAATACGAATGATTTTAAGTACGACTTAACAACAACCTTTCCGATTTTAAGAACGACTTAACAAAAAAATCCGAATGTGTTCAAGTACGACTAAGCAATTATTTTTGGTACGAGTTAATTTTACTTTGAACATTACGCTTTTTTTTAAACCAAGGACGCGGAATCAAATTTTCCGGAAAAATCAATTTTTAAACCCCGATATCTCTGTAATGCATCGTCTGATTTTCAAACGGATTTCAGTTTCGTATTCAGCATGACCAACTTTACAAACATCGTAAACATTTGAAATTCAAATGAAAAATTCGAAAATTCAAAATTTTTAAAACACTTCCGGTTTGGACCGGAAGTAACGAAAACTAAATTCCAGCCTTATGTCCAAAAAAAAAAGATCAATGCTTCAACACAGAAAATTTCAAGTCTCTATCTTCAAGCGTTTTTGAAAAACGCCCTGGACAAAATCACTTTTTTAAAATTTAAAAATTGACGTAACGTAAAAACGGAAGTGACGTTGTAGTTGAAAATTTTAAAACTTTGAGGCACAATAATGCTTCATAATCCCTGAAAGTTTCATGTAAATCTGTTGAAAACTTTTTGAGATATTAAGCTTTGAAAAAGTCAGAAAAATAAAGAAAAAGAAAAATAACTAGAGCAAAGCTCGTTGCAAAGCAACGAGTGGGTCTTCCGTTAATGTCGGAAGTAAAGCTGGAAGTTCCTGTAAGAAGCAAAGCTTGAACCAATAACAAGTGTAACTAAAATAAAAAGATGAAAAAATCGAATTATTCCTAGTACGACTTAACAAAATCCGAATGATTTTAAGTACGACTTAACAAAAACCTTCCTGATTTCAAGAACGACTTAACAAAAAAAATCCGAATGTGTTCAAGTACGACTTAACAATTATTTTTGGTACGAGTTAACTTTACTTTGAACATTACGCTATTTTTTAAACCAAAGACGCGGAAACAAAATTTCCGGAAAAATCTATTTTTAAACCCAGATATCTCTTTAATGCATTGTCCGATTTTAAAACGGGTTTCAGTGTTAGATTCAGCTTGATAAGCTTTATAAAACACATATTCATTTTTGATTTGATCAGAAAATTCATTTTTTCGAAAAATTTGTTTCACTTCCGGTTTCGACCAGAAGTGATGGATTTTTATTTCCAGCCTTATTGCACATGTAAATTGCCAAATTCATAACCACAGAAAATTTCAAGACTCTATCTTAAAGCGTTTTTGAGAAATGTCGCGGACAAAATGACTTTTTTAAAAGTTTAAAAATGACGTAACGTCAAAACGGAAGTGACGTTGTTATGGAAACTATAATATCTTTAAGGCATTATAATTGCACATAATCCCTGAAAGTTTCCTTTAAATAAGTTGAAAACTTTTTGAGTTATGAAGCCAAGAAGGAGTCAGAAAAAAAAGAAAAAGAAAAAAAATAATAATAACTAGAGCAAAGCTCGTTGCAAAGCAACGAGTGGGTCTTCCGTTAATGTCGGAAGAAAAGCTGGAAGTTCCTGTAAGAAGCAGAGCTCTTGAACCAATAACAAGAGTAACTAAAATAAAAAGATGAAAAAATCGAATTATTCCTGGTACGACTTAACAAAATCCGAATGATTTTAAGTACGACTTTACAAAACCCTTCCTGATTTCAAGAACGACTTAACAAAAAAAATCCGAATGTGTTCAAGTACGACTTAACAATTATTTTTGGTACGAGTTAACTTTCCTTTGAACATTACGCTATTTTTTAAACCAAGGACGCGGAAACAAAATTTCCGGAAAAATCAATTTTTAAACCCCGATATCTCTTTAATGCATCATCCGATTTTAAAACGGATTTCAGTGTTAGATTCAATTTGATAAGCTCTATAAATCACCTATTCATTTTTGATTTGATCAGAAACTTCATTTTTTCGAAAAATTTGTTTCACTTCCGGTTTCGACCGGAAGTGAAGGATTTTTATTTCCAGCCTTATTGCACATGTAAATTGCCAAATTCATAACCACAGAAAATTTCAAGACTCTATCTTAAAGCGTTTTTGAGAAATGTCGCGGACAAAATGACTTTTTTTAAAGTTTAAAAATGACGTAACGTTAAAACGGAAGTGACGTTGTTATGGAAACTTTAACATCTTTGAGGCATTATAATTGCACATAATCCCTGAAAGTTTCCTTTAAATAAGTTGAAAACTTTTTGTGTTATGAAGCCGAAAAGGAGTCAGAAAAAAAAGAAAAAGAAAAAAAATAATAATAAAAAGAAACCGAAGAATAACAAGAGGGTCTTCCGTTGGAAACGGAAGACCCTAAAAAGAAACCGAAGAATAACAAGAGGGTCTTCCGTTGGAAACGGAAGACCCTAATAATAATGAAAAAGAAACAATAGAATAACAAGAGGGTCTTCCGTTGAAAACGGAAGACCCTAACTAGACACGATCTCGTTGCGAGCAACGAGGAGGTCTTCCGTCTGATTTTAGAATTTGTTCTATCTTGATTTTGCTATTTAACAGCTAAACATGACTTAGAATAAAAAAAAAAACAGGGTCTACATTCTAGGGGGCCAGATACTACTTTGTTACAGGTGTAAGAGCTTTGTTCAACAAGTGTTTAGAATTCGTCACTGTTCTTGAGATATCTTAGAAGAAAAAGTTTTAGGGGCCGTTCCCTTATCTCCTAATTGGAGCCGCTGAACCAAATTTTGAAGATTGCATGTTGTTAAGTACATCATTTTTAGCATCTTTTCTTCTATACTGCATTTCAAAATATTTTTTCTTTTTGAGATATAGGTGGTCATAGTTTTGGACTCTTGACCCCTAAAAAACCCTCATTACATAACACATGACATTACATTGCTTGGATACATGATTGTAAGATAAACATATTTGCTTCTATAGCCTTTCACAAAATATCCCTCAGTAAAGAGCTACAGATGAAAGACTTTAGAGCCCTTTGGTCCCCTAATTTGAGGGGCCAGCCCCTTTTTCTTGATATCAAATAAAAGGTCATTTAAATTTCAACACATTTTGTTTAACAAGTGTTAAGAGATTTGTTACCGTTCTTGAGATATATAGGAAAAAACGTTTTAAGGGCCGATCCCTTAACTCCTTATAGGAGCCATTTAACGAAATTTTGAAAATTGCATATTATTTAGTACATCATTTTGACTATCTTTACTTCTATACTTTATTTCAAAATATATTTCCTTTCTGAGATATGGGTGATCAAAATTCTGGACTTTTGGCCCCTAAAAACCCCTAATTACGTAACAAACGATAAAATCATTACATTGCTTGGATAAATAACTGTAAGATAAACATATTTGCTTTTATAACTGTTCACAAAATATCCCTCAGTAAAGGGCTACAGATAAAAGACTTTAGAGCCCTTTGGTCCCGTTATTTGAGGGGCCAGCCCCTTTTTTTGATATCAAATAAAAGATCATTTAAATCTCAACATATTTTGTTCAAAAAGTGTTTAGAAATTTGTTACCGTTCTTGAGATATATAGGAAAGAACGTTTATGGGGCCGATCCCTTAACTCTTTATAGGGGCCATGTAACGAAATTTTGAAAATTGCATATTATTTAGTACATCATTTTGAGCATCTTTACTTCTATACTTTATTTCAAAATATTTTTCCTTTCTGAGATATGGGTGATCAAAATTCTGGACTTTTGGCCCTTAAAAACCCCTAATTACGTAACACATGATAAAATCATTACATTTATATAATACATAACTGTAAAATAAACATATTTGCTTCTATAACTGTTCACAAAATATCACTCAGTAAAGGGCTAGAGATGAAAGACTTTAGAGCCCTTTGGTCCCTTAATTTGAGGGGCCAGCCCCTTTTTTCTTGATATCAAATCAAAGGTCTTGTAAATATAAATCTTTTTTGCATTACAAGTGTTAACAAAATATTTTTTAGAAAAGAGACAAACTAAGAAAACCATTAAAAATTACGACGTTTTTTTAGTCTCAATTTTCGGGACCAGGCGAGCTTAAACGCCTTTTGAGCATGACAAATATAAACGCCAAATAGCACATCTACAATCTCTTGTCTACAATCCCTGAAAGTTTGAACTCAATATCTTTTTCCGTTTAGGAGGAGATCCCTGGACAAGCTGACCCTCTGAAAATCGTTAAAACGTCATTTTCTCAAGAACGGAAATGACGTCATCAAAATAAAAAAATGTATATTAAGTTCGGATTAATATCTATTAGATCTGAAAGTTTCACGAAAATCGGCTGAGCCATTTTCGAGAAATCGCCTGCACAAATTTTGTAAGAAAAAAAATAATAATAATAGGGAAAAAGAAACCGAACGAAAACAATAAGGTCTTCCGTTGAAAAACGGAAGACCTTAATAAGAAAAACTAGAGCAAAGCTCGTTGCAAAGCAACGAGTGGGTCTTCCGTTAATATCGGAAGGAAAGCTTTAAGTTCCTGTATGAAGCAGAGCCCTAAAACCAATAACAAGAGTAACTAAAATAAAAAGATGAAAAAAATCGAATTATTCCTGGTACGACTTAACAAAATCCGAATGATTTTACGTACGACTTAACAAAAACCTTTCTGATTTCAAGAACGACTTAACAAAAAAATCCGAATGTGTTCAAGTACGACTTAGCGATTATTTTTGGTACGAGTTAATTTTACTTTGAACATTACGCTATTTTTTAAACCAAGGACGCGGAATCAAAATTTCCGGAAAAATCAATTGTTAACCCCCGATATCTCTGTAATTCATCGTCCGATTTTCAAACGGATTTCAGATTCGTGTTCAGCATAACAAACTCTACAAACCTCGTAAACATTTTAAATTAAAACGAAAAATTCGAAAATTCGAAAATTTTAAAACACTTCCGGTTTAGACCGGAAGTGACGGAAACTAATTTCCAGTCTTATGTCCAAATAAAAACGATCATTGCTTCAACACAGAAAATTCCAAGTCTTTATCTTGAACCGTTTTTGAAAAACGCCCTGGACAAAATTACTTTTTTAAAATTTAAAAATTGACGTAACGTAATAACGGAAGTGACGTTGTAGTTGAAAATTTCAAAACTTTGAGGCACAATAATGCTTCATAATCCCTGAAAGTTTCATGTAAATCTGTTGCAAACTTTTTGAGATATTAAGCTTTGAAAAAGTCAGAAAAATAAAGAAAAAGAAAAATAATAATAATGAAAAAGAAACAATAGAATAACAAGAGGGTCTTCCGTTGAAAACAGAAGACCCTAATAAAAAGAAACCGAAGAATAACAAGAGGGTCTTCCGTTGAAAACGGAAGACCCTAATAATCTTAACCAGCACAATAATAGAAAGGTCTTCCGTTGGAAACGGAAGACCTTAATTAGGGCTTTTCGACTTTCGGTCGAAAAGACCTATTGTTTTCGTCTTTTTTTATTATTATTCTCGACAGGATTTGTGTCAGCGATTTTTTGAAAACGGAAAGACATATTGAAACAATTATGCAACTGTCTTAAAGCAATTGTTGATGACACGCGTATGTAATGTTTTGGACTTCCGGTTCCGTTACTTCCGGTTTTTACAAGGATATCAATAAAATTAAATGAAACGCAATATCTTACTTACTTTTTGAGTTAGAGCATTCAAATTTTAGAATAAGATGTATCTTGTCAAGTTGTACAAATTTGTCAGTATAAACGTTTTTCTATATCTTATCGTTTTTAAGATATTTGACCTCAATCTTGAGAAAATGAGGGATAAAAAAACAAAAAAATTCAAATGACCTTAGAAATTTAAGAAGACGCTTTGATTTTGTTAATGTAGTAGTAGTTAACATACATTTTAAGTCTTAACAAAAAATATGTAGTACTTCCGGTTTTATGGGTTGATGAAAATTGTCTATAGGAGTTTCAATGTTAAATTGAAATCACGCGTTCCACGTTTTCTCAAAAAGTTTTCAAGTTAACATTACAATATTTCACTAGTATAATGACACAAACAATGCGCTAACCGGAAAAGGTTTTGGGTACATAATTTTGAAACATTAGGGATCTGCAGGGGTAAACGTTCGAAACAGTCCTTTTACTGTAACTTTTTTATTTCTCTTCCGATTTTCAAAATCTTTTCAGTTTATTGTTAAGAATAAAGAGTACAATCTTAAAATAATGGTCCGAGGGGCACCTTTTTGACTCCTTATAGGGGTTTGAAAGGCCTAAAGATCATCACTTGTTTAAATTTCAATTTTTTTTTTGTAAGAGTTATCTCGCTTTGCTGTAAGATTGTAGAGCATAAATACTACAGGCATATCAGGTTTTGTGTCCGAGGAATGAATACTTACTTCTATATGATTTTTTGAAAATAGTCCTCTGGAAATTAGAAGTGTAGCTTCTTGTAAAGTTCTGGAGTTATTGTTCTTTTGACATTGAACTACTCATGAATTCTTATCTAAGCAACTGGTTATACCAAGGTGTTCACAAAATTTGGAAATAGATTAGAGATAATTTTTTTGACATTTTTAATAAAAAGGGGATACTGGGGCTATCGAAAAGTCCTTACTTTTTGTTGAAGACAATTTTATTTTTATTCTCGACAGGATTTGTGTCAGCGATTTTTTTAAAACGGAGAGACATATTGAAACAGTTAAGCAAATGTCTTAAGGCAATTGTTGGTGACATGCGTATGTAAGGTTTTGGACTTCCGGTTTTGTTACTTTCGGTTTTTACAAGGAAATCAATAAAAATTGAATGAAACGCAATATCTTGCTTACTTTTTGAGGTAGAGCATTCAAATTTTATAATAAGATGTATCTTGTCAAGCTGTACAAATTTGTCAGTAACAACGTTTTTCTATATCTTATCGTTTTTTAGATATTAGACCTCAAACTTCAGAAAAAGGGGGTAAAAAACAAAAAAAATTAAATGACCATATAAATTTTAAGAGGACGCCTTGATATTATTAACGTAGGAGTAGTTAACATACGTTCTAAGTTTCAACAAAAAATATCGAGTACTTCCGGTTTTATAAGTTGTTGAAAATCGTCTATGGGAGTTTCAATGTTAAATTGAAATCACGCGTTCCACGTTTTCTCAAAAAGTTTTCAAGTAAACATTACAATATTTTACTAGTATAATGTCACACACAATGCGCAGACCGGAAAAGGTTTTGGGCAGAAAATTAGTAAAAATAAGGGATCTGCAGGGGCCAACATTCAAAACAGCCCTTTAGCTCTAACTTTTTTATTTTCCATCCGATTTTTACAATCTTTTCGTTTTATAGTTATGAATAAAGAGTGCAATCTAAAAAGCATGGTCAGAGGGCCACTTTTTGACGTCTAATGGGGGTTTTAAAGGCCTAATTATCACACCTTTTTAAAATTTCAAAAAAATATTTAGTAAGAGTTATCTCGCTTTAACATATACATTGCATTACGTATGGTCTTAAATACCAAGGCGTTGAAGAATTTTGATAAAAATGTTTGATTTATTCTTTTCGTCAGCGGTATTTTTCAAAAAATGAGAGAAAATCCTGAGACAAAAGACCTATAACTATTACTACTAATTAATATTATTATTAATGACACGCTCATGTGAGGTTTTGGACTTTCATTTCTGTTCCTTCCGAGGAGAAAACTGAAAAGTTAAATGAAACGTAATATCTATCTTCTTTTTTTTAGTCAGAGCATTGAATTTTTAGAATGAGATATATCTCATCTAGCTTGATAAAATCGAAAGTTGTGGCATTTTTCTATCTCCAACCGTTTTTGAGATAAATTTATTAGGCCTCAAATTAAAAAAAGGAAGAGGGGATTGGAAAATAATATTGAAATGAAAACTGACAATTTTAATTAATTTCTTTTTAAGGAATAAGGAATCATTCTTTGAGTATTATGAGGTGATAATTTCGGTCGGGGCCTGGTCAAATCCAATAAAGCCAGAAGGGCTTTATGATAGATTTGACTAGGCTCCGATCGAAATTATCACCTCATAATATTCAAAGAATGACTCCTTATTACTTATATTTATATTATTTCCAATTTGTACACTTTAAAACAACATCATTTTAAAACCACTATTTTTTCATACAGCACATGTTATGTATTACTACATGGCGCATGCAGCCAATACCGTTTTTTGGTTATGCTATAAGACACATTTTGTGTCACTCATCTTTTATGAAGTTATTGAGCTATAGGGTTCAAAATTGATTCATTATGTTATCACAGACAAAGACAGTTGAAAATATATATTAAAATTTAGATTTATAAATCCTTTAAGTCAAGACACCATTGGTGATTTTATATTTATATGTCTTGCAGCATGGTTACCAAAATATTCAATCTAGACCTTAATTAAGGTGGTATGGGACATTGACGTGAATAAAAGTGCATGATAATCAAAATTATTTCATCTGTTTAAAATGTCCACTTTTTATAATATTGACCAAAAAAAAAAAATTTTTAAATTTTTTTTGGAAAGGGTAAAAATTATAAGAGTCCCAGCGGGATTTGAACTCATGACTTACAAATTAATAAAATTATACTTCATTTTATTGTTTGTTGTTTTTTAAATTATTCATTAGGAAATCTGTCTCCAATACTACCTACCTTTAAAAAGGATTATGAAATAATGAAAATTAATAGAGCAATTTGTATTGAAAGGTAATGATGCCTTTGTTCAGATTGAAATTTAAAAATGGACTCTCTTGTATAGATTACTAGAGTGGACTCCATAGTACCTTGTTGTAGACTATGGCCAATATACATGATCATCTTCCGACTGACCTTGAAGAGCTTAACTGTAAAAACTATGCCAATGATCTGTCGGCAAGACTAATCATGCGCGCACAATATGACCTGGAAACTTTCTGTTTTGTTTTGTCACAGAAACTTAACAGTTTTACAACTTGTTTGATAATTGTCTAGCATAAAAATACAAGTGGTCTTTAAGACTGGTCGCAGGTACATGTATAATTCCATCTAATTTTAATTAGCAATACGAAGCAGGAGTTTTTATATTGCATTATACATCTACAATTTACATATTAGCAAATTATGAAATTTTCCTGAATTTTTTTCTTTTCTTTTTTCTTGGTTTTCTGTTTGTTTGTTTGTTTGTTTGTTTTTTGTTTTTTTGTTTTTCTTTGTTTTGTTTGTTTTTGTTTTTTTGTTTTTTTTTTTTTGGGGGGGGGGATAAACTTACATGTACTTTATCGATCCGCGTATAAAATAGAGCTCGATTTCATTTTTCAGTCTACTTATTATACGTAGAAAAAAAGTTTCCATAAAAATTATAATAAAATAAGAGGCAGTTCATGGCCGAGTAAGAATAAGAGACAGAAAAAAGATACATACTACATGTCAATGTGCAAAACATGAATACGCTACATACGAATGTCAGACATGTCGGCCCAACGACACTTCGGCCCCAGGACATCTCGGCCAAGACGGGTCGGCCCAAAATTTGAGACACCTCGGCTCACGTAAAAGACATCTCGGTTCAAGCAAAATTAAAACAAAAATATTTGATTTAAATGTTTTTATTTTATCAACATATATATTTTATGAAAATATTACATATCAAATACTTGTAAAAGAAATTGAATTAATAAAAAAAAAATGAGACCATTAAGTTCTAATTGTAAGCAAACAAGAAAATAAAATTAAGAAAATGACGACAATTTCGACAATGACGCTAATAGTTAAACAAACAAGAGGATGCAGCACTCTCCTTTGGAGTCGCAAACGCGAGTCACGGGTGACAATGAAGATTTAATTACGAACAGTTGATTATAAGACGATAATCACCGAAGTCCATATATATCCTTTGGATGATTACCACCCCATATCAGATTTACAAAATCGTCAGAGAAACAACACATCATGACATTTCATTTCATTTCATTATTACGCAAAATATTTTTATTGTGTCCACTTTCTGGTCAATCTTTGTAGATTTAATAAATTCATGAAACTATCTAAATACTTAGTATTGCAATCTTTTAATCCTAGATTTAACACCAATATATATTTCAAGTGTGTCATCAATTCCTGAAATTTCCGATATACAAAATTCACATATTCTATCATTATTGTAGTGTAAAAAGTTAATACCGAGCGCAGCGAGAGGCGGGCGAAGCCCGCCTCGCGAAGCGAGGATTAATGGTAACACGTATATATAAGAAAATCAGTGAAAAATGAAAGTTGAATCTGGGGTACTAAGGCCAAAAAAAATTTCTTCCAGCCCTGGGCGCCGCCATCTTGGCAGCCATTTTGTTTTTAAAAAGTTAGTTCGATCATTGATTGATCAGTACTTATCGATGTTTGTTGTCCCTAAACTCGATTAAATAAGTTTCAGTGTTTCAATAGAAGGTAATTCGAATTAAAAGAAATTAAAAAGGAAACCAGATAATTTTCAATAGTGATTCAATCAAGAAACACGACATGTTCTATGTATGTGTTATCAAATTATCAGATGGAAAATAAAAACATTAAGGTCAAGGAACTGATCTTTTAGATGCCGAATAAAGTATTTAATTTTATTACAGCGGCATTCATATGAATTAAATTGATAAACAATGAAAGAAGAAATAAAAAAATAGTTCGGAATAACGTTACTCTCTTCGGCTATCTCCGAAGACAAAACTTGAACGTTTTACGTCTGAAATATGACGTCACAATGTAGACTGAGCACGCGACGTTTAGTAAAACTTTGGCTAATGATTTGAGTAGGCAACCAGGCGGATCCTACTGTGTGCGTTTCAAATAAATTTTATTCTACAAAAATCAAACTGCGCTGTGTTAAATCTGCGCTCGGTCCAACGGTCACACCGTATATATATTAAGATTTCGACAACCTTAAAGTCATCAAATTTCAATTGGCTGTTGACAAAAAAAAATGAGACGCGTGACCATCCAATGAAACAAATACACAGAGTTTGATTGACAGGTTTAGTCATACATGTATGCAAGTGTGACCCGACTATGATGTCCGAAGTTATGCGCGCTTATTGTACATATCGATGTAAATTTAAAAAAAAATAGACATTACCTTTTCACTAAAAGTTGATTTAGGTTTGTTTCTATCTAACCTTCCACATAAAAAATATTTTTTTATAGACTTTAAATGAACTTTATTCATTAATGTTGTGTATAACGATATACTAATCATTCAGTGTTGATTAAATAAATATGATCATACTAATTTTAAATATAATGATCATGTGCGCGTCTTGTACAAACATGTTGATGCTAAATATCATCTGACAATTTTATCACATTTAGCACCAATTCAATATTTCATGTTGTTGGTCATTATCTTCAAAAGAGAGATAGAAAGAAGAAATCAATGAATAGATAAAGTAATTATCTGCCCCTATTTTTTTTTTATATTTATGTTTAGTAGAACCGAAAGTTTCATTGGGCCGAGGTGTCTTTTACATGGGCCGACGTGTCAATAAATTTGGGCCGACCCGTCTGGGCCGAGGTGTCAAACGCCCTTGGCCGAGGTGTCGTTGGGCCGAGATGTCCGTCTACCCTACATACAAATTGTACAATAATAACAGAATGAAAATAATTTAATTATTTTGGTTATTTCTTTTAATTAGTTTTAGAATCTTTCATCAATTTAAACACTACACATATATAACCAAAGTACTAAATATATCCATAAGTACATGTATCGCTAATGTGTCGTAGTACAAAAAAAGCTGATATTTCTCGTGCAGCCACACACATGGTGACATGCTGGAAAGCTATTTCAGTATTTGAGCAGTCATAAATAGTGATCATCTGCAACCGCAACACTTGTTTACGCTGAGATCAAGCGCTAGAAAGTTCGTAAAGGCAGTGCTTTGTACATTTGAGCCACAAGTCTATCGGAAAGCGACCTACATAGAAAACGTGTAAGTATTATATTCATGTCCGGTACAGAATTAGCTACGTATCTTGATTTACTGACATAGCTTTATTTACCTACCTGAAGTTGGTTTATTTAGCTTCTCAATCTTTTATCTTAATTGAGCATTTTTACAAAGAGTCGGACCTGAATGCAGCAATAATTTTCAACTTTGATCTGAAAACAATTCTTTAAAAAAAACACTCTTTCAAATGTTGCTCTTTTTTGCGCAAATGCTGTCAAAGTTCCTAAAGTTTTGGGGCTTTATAACTGTTTATGTGTAACCAAACAGCTACTTCTTAAATGGAATTACAATAACAAAGAAGAACAGTTCTGGTGAACATAATAATTGATTGGTAATAATTGAATTTGGATTTGTGATGGTTGTTCATAGATGTAATCAACAGATCAATTACTCCTGTTGGAAGTCATGGCAAAGTGCATGTGCCAATTCTAAATTTGTGTTATTGTTGTATGCTTAATTCATTGAAGAATAACAGATTTTGGAAAGATATGATGCACAAGTTTGGCAGGAAAAAGTTGACCGAAAATAGATGACCGACAATTAGAGTTGTTAGAAATAAAGCTATCAAACTATTTTTATACTCGTTTATGGAATGTTAAATGATTGGCTTACATATTTATGTTTATTCATACCTAAAAGGTTGCTCAGAGATGACCTCGTATTGGATGTTGTTAGATTTTGTATGGCATATGGTAGTAGGGCTGGGACGATTCTGTACTTAGCCGATTCGGTACATATCACGTTACATGAGATGCGATACGATACATATCACGATACATTGCAACTAAATGAAAACGTGAATAAGGGTTAAAAATGTATTCAATCTGTCGATGTATTACCGCATGTCCAAAGTTATTTTGATATATTTAAAATGAGCGTTGCACAATTTACAAATTACTTAAGTCTCATATACACTACTTTTTCATAAACAAGTAATCCAAAAGTTGTCCACACTCCAGATTTAGCTTCCTAACAGTTTTGACAACTTTACGAGGTTTTCCGCCATCTTTGTACTTTCATGTTAGGCACGCAGACTAAAAATAGCCGATATATGAAGCTCGGATATTTTTGGAAAATAGAAAAAGTTCGCTTAGGTATCGTTGTATTAATGGTAAATGTATCAATCCAAATATCGTCAAAATAAATACCGTGATGCATCGGTGGATCGTCCCATCCCTATATGGTAGAGGTCTAATTATTTTTTAAAAAGATTTTTTAAGTTTCCTATTTTTAATAAGCATTCATGGTACTTTCTATTTTTTACAAGTTGATGTATGTCAACTCAGTATAGTCACTGTAAAGGGATTTCCCATCACTGGGTTAAAGCACATTATCTTTGAAGACAATACCTAATCAAAATTCAATTATTACTTTGTTTATCGGATGTAAAATTTATTTTCAATTTATATAAATCAAAAGAAAATCATGGTCTTCTTTTTTAGCTCACCTGAGCTGAAAGCTCAAGTGAGCTTTTCTAATCACTTTTTGTCCGGTGTCCGTCTGTCCATCTGTCTGTAAATTTTTACGTTTTCGACGTTTTCTCCATAACCACTCAGCTTATTTCAACCAAATTTTACACAAAGCATCGTTGGGTAAAGGGGATTCCAGGGGCTGATAAATACATTTTTTAAGCACTTGCCCTCGGGCAAGTGGCTAGGCAAAATTTACTTGCCCTACTTTAATATCTACTAGCCCTACCAAATTCTTTATTGTGATTAGAAATAAACAATACACATACTGTGCAATGTTTTTCCCCTTTATTTTAATTTTTCCTCTTTTAATACTCTTCATTTAATACATATAGTTTTGATTGAACATCTCTTCCTCTTGGTTTTCTCGACAATGTGTTAACACTTTACATATTGATATTTAGAAAGATTTTTTGTAAAGGAAAAAACCAAACATTTTATTAACAGTTTTGGGTGTTTTGATAATTTTTTTCACCTTAGGTGAATGTTCAAGATATTAGGTGACAAGCGCACACATGTTAACAACCATGGTTTCAATAAGGCACCAGAGGTGCATGTTTTTTAAATAAAGATGAAATGAATCTTCAGTGAGTTTTTTAATTTAAACTAATTATATCTAATCACAGAAGGCCTAATAATTTAATTTTCAAAAAGTTCTTATCTAGGCTATGATTACAGTTAGCGAGTGATAACAGACACATGTATCTATTTTTAACATCAGTTATGGCGGCTTACATGGAGATGGTGAACACAGCTCAAAGAAGTTAACATAGAATAAACAGCTAAAATTGATGTTAAACTGCCATTTTTAAGTATTTATCTATTAACAGATTGTGATCAAAACAGTTTTTGCAACTAAACACTCTAACAGATTACATTAGTTTTAAGCATTTCGATAAACAAACACAATAACAGTAGTAATGAAGAACAGGAGTGAGAATTTTATTTCATTATGATAGCCGGTGCTGCACCTGGAGAATAAACATGTCAAAATCCTAGAGTAATGTATAATCTAATCATCCTTAGATAGAATTTTCTAGAAAAACAAGTGTGTATTATATTTGGCAAAATACGATACTTTCATTTTCAGTACATATGCAAAAGTTTAAAAAGTCACTTTTAATTAATTTAAACATATTTTATTGAGTAATCAAATGGATTAGGCAACAGGCAAAGCCTATATAAACCCACGGGCAAGTCACTACCGATTTTTACTTGCCCGATCAAAAAAATCATTTGCTCCGGGCGTCGGGCAATCGGATTTGTCAGCCTCTGGATTCAAGTTTGTTAAAAATGAAGGTCTACACTCTCTTTCAAGGGGAGATAATTAGGACTTATTGAAAATTTGTTGATATTTTTCAAAAATCTTCTTCTCAAAAACCATTTGGCCAAAAAAGCTGAAACTTGTGTGGAAGCATCCTCAGATAGTGTAGATTGAAGTTTGTTCAAATCATGGTCCCCCTGGGGTTAAGATGGGGCCACAGTGGGGGTTGAAGTTTTACATAGAATATATAGGGTAAATCTTATAAAATCTTCCTCCCAGAAACCAGTCAGCAGGGAAAGCTGAAACTTGTGTCAAAGCATCCTTATATAGTGTAGATACAAATTTGTGAAAATCATGACCCCCAGGGGTAGGTTTTAACCACAGTAAGGGGGGGGGGGTCATACTTTAGATAAGAATTTATAGTGTAAATCTTTGAAATCTTCTTTTCAAAAACCTTTTGGCCAGAAACTTGTGTAGATTATAGTTTGTTCAAATTATGAGGCCGGGGGTAGGATGAGGTCACAACATTGGGGTTGGGGGCTGGGGGCAAAAATTTATATAAGAAAATTTTGAAAATATCTTTTTCTAAAAACCACGTGCCTAGAAAAGCTGTATAAACATAAAAACATAAAGGTAAAAATATGGACTTTTATTTATAACAGATCTACATGTATTATACTACATTGTCCAGATAGTTTGTACATGTAAGACTCCGTTAAGCTGATTTTACCATACTTATTGTCGCTCAGATATGGCCCATGGGCCTCTTGTTGTAATTGATATCAATCTGCACAAGAATATAGAATTCGGAAATATCTTCTTACAAATTTCATATACTAAGGATACACTACTGTTGATATATTTTGTATTAAACATATTAAAGTATGTTTCTTCATAAGAAACAACTTTTTTTCCAATTGATAAAGATATCACTTTAATTAGACATTTATGTTGCCTCGCTGTAATTGCTTATATATGCAAATGAGCTCAGCGAAGAATATTAACATTTTTCCATACAAGAGTTGGAATTCAAGAACATATACGTTTCATTATTTACAGTTTATCAAATGTGAAATCATTCTAGTGTAGCCTAACAAGAGATGAAAATATTCAAGAAATAGGGTAAAATTTATGCAATTTGATGTCAAGTTTAAAGTCAGTGTAGCTCTGCAACATGCACATCGGAAAAACTGTGTGACCCTACAGTTAATAAATATACATCATAATTTTAAAATAAATTAGTGTTGTAGTTACTGTTATTATTGAACACAACGCCTACATTCTGATTTGATGTTTATTAAGCAATAATCATTATAAACTTTATGTTTGTTTACAAAATGGTTTGATAAACAGAAGCAAGTTGTTATCACGATGATCAATTTTTAGTCAATGATCAGTTGGAGAGGTTGTCAAAATTTGATCAAAAGTGGGGGATGCGTGTTGTACATAGGACAAAAATTTTACCCCATTTTTCAAGCCATGATTCTTGATACCACGGGAGTAGTGACTGCCGATATAGCGTGTTATGCAAATTGAATGAGTGTAAACTAAATTTACTGCATCAGAAATACCTTGTTCTCAGTTTTTTTTCCATGTATTGAAATATTTTTCTTCTCTTAACACTATTTCTTGCATCAAACAAGTTTAAATATCGCCAGTGTAATCGCATTACGTAAGCAGCCACCTGCGAGGTCAATGTTTGTTTAACAATTTCCGGTGTCAGAAGCATGCTTCTATCTCGTGTGGGACTTCACTGGGTGTTTTCAAGTGCATGTAGATAAGCCAATTATTCTGATTTTATTAAACTTAATTACTTTGTGTCCAGTTATGCAGTTAAATGTTATTGCTTTACATAGACACTGCTAAAATTACATTGATCATTTGTACGACTTGATAATGATGATATACGACATACATACGTTTCTTCACAATGTTTTTTTAAACAACAATCAAAGGGTTTGACTGTATTTAATCAATTAAATCATTTCTTTTGAAGTTTTTTGGGGTCTATATCTGCAAACATTATTACTTTAAAGCACTAAGCTCAGTTGCCATTCTTCTCTACGTATGATGATCCTCTACTTCTCCGATGTTGTATAAGAAACTCTTTATGAAGTCTCAAATGATATTTGATACCGCCCATGTAAATCATGCGGTTCTTTTAAAAGAAAAATTGTAAGAACTTTGACTCTAATATCGCTTAGGCCATGTTCCGATCACGAAATTACACTAATTACGCTTGGGTTATAAAATTATCATTAAACATTGATAGTTATTTGGGGAAATGGCGGCCGTCGATTTTCATCGTCTGTGCTATGTGCCGATCACAAAATTAAAGAAATTGCGCATGGATTATTAAATTAACATGTAACATCGATAGTTTTGGGGGAAATGTCAGCCGTTGATTTCGCCTTTTTTTTTTGCGTGTTATACATAGGACCTGCTGTTTTTTCGCCATTTTTTGTTCAACTTTTGGGGTGCGTATTATACACAAGTGCGTATTATACACGAGACTTTACGGTAATCAGATTATTACATTATAAATGCTATTATAATACTTAATATCATTTTTTTAGCTCACCGAGATGAAGTCGGGGTTAGTTTATTAGTGATGTTCCAATCATTGATTATAATAGAAAATCAGTCAAATGTTACTGCATTCTAAGTGCTCGATTATAAAAGGTTTCATTTGATTAATCGGTTGACTTTTTTTCCTCTCAATGAGCGAATATCATAAACAGAATATTCCAGACGTGAAGTATTAAAACTCAAAAAGGCATGGCGGTTTAAAAATGGCTGACATGTCAGACAAGCGATATCCATGCCCGGGAAATAAAGCACAATCTCATGTTTGGACCTATTTTGGTTTCAAGAAATTGAATGCTGGACCAACTTCTTAAGAAAATCTTCTGAATACAGCATTTTTAAGGCAAGAAATATTAAGTAAATTGAAATATAAAAGACCTATAAACAAGTCAGTTAATTGTGTGTTGTTTATTTACATTTATTTAGCGCCAAACATGAAATATAACAAATTTCGATTATTATCGATAATTAGTTAGTTGCAGGCAACCGATAATTGATTATAAAAATATCACCAATTCCCATTGGTAAAGATTATGCTATACCCCCGGTGTCAGGACCTGGTTAAAGTTTTTGTTGCAGGTCCTGTATCTAAGTTATTACTTGACCTGTCTTCACCAAACTTGCAAAGATGATGCATCTGGACCTACTTATGGACTTGGAAGACAAGGATGCTGAATCTGGGCCATGAATTTCAGGATGCTGGAGGAGGTTAAGGTTTTTGGAGCAGGTTAAAGTTTTTGGTGCAGGTGCACTTTGATAGCAATTTCTAAGTTACTACTGGTCCTAACATCATCAAAGTTGTATAGATGGTGCCTCTTATGATACTGATGTACCAGACAGGCTTGAATGCTGAATCTGAGCCATAGGTTTCCGATGATGGAGGAGGTTAAGGTTTTTAGAGCAGGCTAAAGTTTTTAGAGCAGGTGCCCTCTGATGATTATAACTTCATATGATGGTTTTAACTTCACCAAACTTGCATAGATGGTGCGTCTCATGATACTGATGCACCTGACAAGCTTGAATGCTTAAAATTTGACCCATAGGTTTAGGATGCTGGAGGTGGTTAAAGTTTTTGGAGCAGGTGCCCTCTGATGATTAGGCCATATAAAATTAATATTGAGATTCTCAACCTAATTTGCAGAAATTATGGGGCGGGTGGGTGGATTTTATTTATTATTTTTTATTTAAAAAAAAACAACCTTTTTCACCGTTCATGTTCTAAATCTTTTAAGCTGTTAATGCTAATATGAGTACACAAACCCAGATGTAATCTTTTAATTCCATTTTATTAACTTAAACTGTTTATGCATGAAGACATTTGTATCCTTATGATAACAACAAGATGCTGTCCTTTTAAAAAGGACTGCAATACGTGGACCATACGCATGTGTTTCCAACGATTATCAAAGATTCCACTGACTCTTGCCGCCTGCTTTTAACTACTAAATTTGTAAGTTGTATTACGTATATGTATAGCCCTAACTTTTTATCTCAGGATTTAAAGGGTTCATACTTCTAAAATAATTATGATCTATATTTTAATGAAGATTGCATGAATAGTATCAGGCATAGTATCAGTTTAACTATGCAGTGACAGCTTTGTGTATATTAATTTCATATTTTGATGCATTTTTCATGAGGTTTTAACATTTTTTTACTGTGACATAAGTATTCAATCATGTATTATATACAGTCACATAATAATTCAATCATACTAAAATGCTTAAAAAATTTTAATCAAGAAGTACTCTAGCCTCGCCTACTATAAAAGTAAAGTTAAGCTACATGTGAATTTGGAAAACAACAGAACATTGCAAATCATGCTGTTTGATGCCTGTTGTAGTTTCGGCATAACATTAACTTATTTAATAATACAGTTCATATCACTTGCCGATCATTTCTTTAAAAGGAATTCTTTATTTCTGTACTGTTTACCAACCACTATACAATTACAGCGCCTTTGAACTTATGTGTGCCTATGGCATGGAATCCGGATCCTGATTTAGATAAACGTGTGCTAGAGTGGTTCCCTGAGCTACCCATTACGCACAGGAACCAGGCTAGCTCATGCGCAGGCTGAATTTTCCCCATAGCATCCGGTTTAACCTCGCTTATATATTTTCTGCCTGGACCTCAGGGTCCACGCAAACATGACTGGAATATGACACAATAGTCCACATGTTTAGGCAGCCATTAAAATATTTTGAATTTTTTGTATACTGAGCCCGACTTTTTTTTCACGGAATTATTTTTCTGAAAATTTTTTGTTCAAAACAAAATAAAATGCATCTGGGCGGGCCATTTTCAGAGGGGCGGGCGGGGATGAGAATCTAAACATTAATTTTATGTGGCCTTATATCTTAGTTTTTAGCGGTCCTTATATTCACCAAACTTGCATGGATGATGCATCTTATGATACTGATGCACCTGACAGGCTTGAATTCTGAATCTGGGCCATAGGATGAGGTTCAGTTTTTTTTTAGAACAGGTCACATGTTTAATAGATAATAGCTTGCATAATTAATTTAACAATATAACATATTCACATCTACCAAGTATTATTTTCTGTATTTTTTAC
Source organism: Magallana angulata (assembly GCF_025612915.1). Classification (NCBI taxonomy): domain Eukaryota; kingdom Metazoa; phylum Mollusca; class Bivalvia; order Ostreida; family Ostreidae; genus Magallana; species Magallana angulata. Next base: position 53,090,938 of record NC_069120.1, read on the forward strand.
GGAAACTTATACATGTAGTTCATTCATAGCTCTATAGAAACAGCCAGACCAGGGCTCGACATTAACGCTTGTCCCGTATCAGTTAAAAAATTATACGGAGAAGTGAATATTGCTGGCCATTTTTCTGACTGGACAAGTGCATTTTTATGTAAAAAAGTCTCCAACATTTAAAAAAGAAAGTTTTGTGATAAGTTTATCCGTAGTCTCGTTATAAGTTTATCGATCAATTATTTTTAATTTCGATCCCGACATCAAATTGCAATGCAATTGAGTTACTCTTGATTGGGATTGAAGTTCACTAATTTCAAACAACTTTCAATATTGAACTGTAAAGGTGTGGATCTTAGTTCTTACAAAGAACCAAACACACATGTTTAGAAAAAGAAAGGAAGAAAGGGTAGCAAAGATAAAGGATTATGGAAAGAAATTTAATTTATTTTAGGTTTCATTCATCATTGATAAACTATGATGACTTTCCATGTTTAGTTTAAAAAACAGCTGAGAAATCAATATAACAGCTACATGTATTTTTAAACCTGATGCTAAATTTAAAATGTTTTGTAATTTGCCATGACAAAGCCACAGCTGACAAATCATGTTTAATGTTATATGGAACAGATACATTTAGGAAAGACACTTTAAGTTTCCATTTAAAAAGTCAGGTTATTAATTATAGCTAGAATAATCAATTAATGACTTTATTTTAGTACTACAGAGCTAGTTTTCAAGTTGACAATATTTGATCTTTAATATTGAAAATTTTTTGGACAAGTGAGGTTGAAGTTCAGACAAGTAAATGTCTTGGTCACTTGTCCAAATGAACAAGTAGGAAAAAAGTTAATGTAGAGCCCTGCAGACTGAAATCTACATGCCCTGTATATCAGTTGAATGAAATCTACTGTTGCTGAAACTGACATGACTGAAATTGACAGGCCTTGTTTATTGATTGGTCGAAACCTACAGCGACCCAAGAAAACGAAACAGTGATCTATGAAAAATCATGGACTGCATGAAAAAAATAGATGCTGTCATTAGACAGTAATACCCGTACCAAGTGTTTGGCCCTAAATAACACTGTTTTGTACCAGTTTAATTAAAAATGAAGGCCACATGCAAACTCAAGTAATACATTTAAAAATTATAATTTTCATAACTGAAGGATGAGATCCCTTCCTATATGATAATACACATGAGCAGCACTTTATGTGCAATTTGGGGTTGAACTGTTTGCAGTGAATTTTCAGTTAGACAATATGTCATAGAAAGTATAACGGTCTATATAATTATTACAAACAAAATTAAAAATTAAATTATGCCCCCTTCCCGTGGCGGTTGTCGGCTTTAGATTTGCCTCTGTGTGCATACATATGTACATCATCGTGTACACAGATTTAGAGAAGGGGTGGGAGTGAGGGGTTGGTGTTGTCTTTCACTCGCTTTGCCCGAGTAAGTGCACAGGAGAGTTGATTAAAATCAACTTCCAATAAGTATTTTATCTTATTCATATGTTACAGTAGTGTTTGATCCATGTGGGTAATTCCTAGCCTAACGATGTCACTGCTTTGTTTAGGAGACTTTACAATTGTCCCAAATAGGCGAATACACATGCATATAACATTTTGTTTATAAATCTTAAAAATTGAATTAAGCAATTTCAAAATGTTAATGTGCATCAGGAGAGAAAAAGCAATCAAGAAATGATTTAAAATTTGCTACTGCACACACGTAAGACTGTAATAATAAGACTGAATCTTAAGAACCAGGTTATATTGGGGGAGGGGGTGAATGTGGAGTATAAACATTTATAATTTGAATCATTTATTGTTATTAATTTTAACTTGTCAATGAATACTAGTTATTGATCCCAAGGACCTCTGATCATATCTCAATAGATCATTTGTCAATTATGCAAGGTGTAATGTAATTTTTTTTAAGAATAACATTTTTTACCAGTTTATAAAAGTTTTTAGAGACCCAAATTATATTTTGATTTAATAGATCATTGGACAATTAAGGGGGGCTGGTTTATATTTGAGCTTGTTTGGAGTCGGGGGTTCCAAGTCATATATTTGACAATTTTTTAATGTATTTTAAAAGAAGACTAAGCCATACTACAGTCATGAACATGAATAGGGTAGAACAAAACACAAACTTATACATGTATATATACATAGGAAGTATTACAAAACATAGATGATTGATCTATATCTGGGTTCTTAAATTGAATCATATATCATGTACATATTATATTATTGTTTCTTTGTTCAAGGCATTTCAGATAGTATGTAGGTCATGATCCCAAGTGCTCTTCCTGAAGTTATCAAATATCATAAAAACCATTGAGATCCCCACCTTAATCCAAAGATATTATTCCTCCTTAGGTCATGGCGCATCAGATCATTATGGCATGTAAGTCATGACCCTAACGGGTGTCAAAAGGGTGTGGGGTCTAACATTGAACCTTGTAGGAAGAATCGTAGACTATTTTAAATGGTAACTTGAAAACGGACAAAGATAATAATATAGGGTTTTCATAATTATATATTGACTGGTATTGGCAATATATAGGGTTTATTAGATCTGACCCCTGGGGTCATCCCCACCCCCTGGGAATTTGAAATTACCATATATCTCAGAAACTGTTATAATCATGACCCCTAAACCATATATATTCATGTTTCTGATGTCAAGGGGCATCAAATGTTATGTAGGTCATGGGCCCTGTGGGTGGTCCTGACCCCCTGAAACAACAAGTCCCTTAATATGTTCAAAACAGTTGAGATCCCCACCCTTAAACCATATATATTCTTGTTCCTTGTGTCAGGGGCATCAAACGGTATGTAGGTCATGGGCCCAGGGGGTGGTCATGACCCCCCTCGAACAGGAAATACACAAATATCTTGAAAACGGTTGAGATCCCCACCCCTTAACCATATATATTCTTGATCCTTAAAGGGCATCAAAAGATATGTAGGTAATGGGCCTCAGGGTTAAATTTAATTTTTCAAAACCGTAATGCACATCTACATTGATCTATGGAACAGTTCCTTTCATATCCCAAGATATGATGTGTCTATCCATTAAATCATAAGGAATTCTAGGATCTATGTTTTTTTGAAGTGATAAATGTCAATTTTCTGCTACTTTTTGACTCCCTGGATGAAATTTAAATTTTTAAAACCTTACTGCACATCTATAGAACAGTCCCTATCATATCCCAAGATATGATGTGTCTATCCATTAAATCATAAGAGGAGTTCTGAGATCTATGGGTTTTTATTGAGTGATAAACGTCAATTTTCTGCTACTATTTGACTCCCTGGATGAAATTTAGATTTTTAAAATCTTTTTGCACATCTATAGGACAGCCCCAATTATATCCCAAGAGATGACGTAGCTACCCCAAAAGTTGTAAGAGGAGTTCTGGGAACCATACTTTTTTTTGCAAAAAAACATCATTTTTTGTTGCCCACTGATCCCCTTAATAAAAAAAAAAATTCTGGAACCTGATCACACTTCAATACGACACCCCAATCATATTTTAGAAGTTCATTTGGCAAAGTTCATTCTGCAAAAAGAAAATGACGTTTTTGAAACCAGTTTTTTTAAAAAAAAAAACGTCATTTTTTAGCAATTAATTGACCCCCAGGACAAAATTGAAAATTCCGAAGCCTTATTGTTCATCTGTAGGATACCCTAAAACATATTCCAAGAGATGATTTGTCTACTGTTGAAAATGTAGGAGGAGTTCGAGGAAGAAGGTTTTTTTGTGAAAAAACATCATTTTTAACCAATTATTTGACCCCCAGGACCACCAGAGAATTTTTTAAAACCTTTTTACAAAACAACATGACACCCCAAATCAAACTCTAAGAGTTCAGATTGCTGGTTTATAAGATGTAAGAGCAGTTTGAGAAAGTAAAACGTGACAGACAGACAGACGGATGGACGGACGGAACAGAGTAACAACAATATACCCGAACTTTCTTTAGAAAGTGCGGGTATAATCACGATGATGTCTCAGGCTCAAAGTCTCACAGGAAAAAATTGGCTGTTTCTTTTTGCTTGCATACTCATGTACATTAACAGTAACTAATTGAATTTTACTAACTTTTCATAATCAAAGTGGCATTTGGATGGGCGGGCGGCAGCCAAAAGGGTACCCTTATTGTATGGATAACTTCTCCTACAGTTTTAGGAATAGAAAATTGTTGTTTTGCAGATCAATTGTACATATATCTGAGGTGTGCATATTGATAGGATTTTGATTTCTTATTATTATACCCCCCGCAAACAAAGTTTGGGGGGGTATATAGGAATCACCTTGTCCGTCCGTCCGTCTGTCCGTCTGTCTGTGCAATCGTGTCCGGTCCATATCTTTCTTATGGAGAAACATTGAAAGTTCTTACTTCACACAAAGATTGCTTATGACCTAAGGGTGTGTCATGACCTTGACCCAAGGTCATTCGGGCAAGGTCAAGGTCACTGGCAGAAAAAGTGCAAAATTCGTGTCCGGTCCATATCTTTCTTATGGAGAAACATTGGAAGTTCTTACTTCACACAAAGATTGCTTATGACCTAAGGGTGTGTCATGACCTTGACTCAAGGTCATTCGGGCAAGGTCAAGGTCACTGGCAGAAAAAGTGCAAAATTCGTGTCCGGTCCATATCTTTCTTATGGGGAAACATTGGAAGTTCTTACTTTACACAAAGATTGCTTATAATTAAAGGGTGTGTCATGACCTTGACCCAAGGTCATTTGGGCAAGGTCAAGGTCACTGGCAGAAAAAATGCAAAATCCGTGTCCGGTCCATATCTTTCTTACGGGGAAACATTGGAAGTTCTTACTTCACACAAAGATTGCTTATGATTAAAGGGTGTGTCATGACCTTGATCAAGGTCAATTGAGAAAGTTCAAGGTCATTGTTTCAAAAAAGCTCAATTCTGTCTGTGTCATGTCTTGTATTAATGGAATTATTGGAAGCTAAAAATTAACAGTTTTCAAAAATAAAGCAGTTGTTATTTATAGAAAATGGACAATGAAATAGATTCATCCAATATTTTCTATAATAGCAAAAATACACGCGTTATGATTTTTTTCTTAGCGGGGGGTATCAATTGTGAGCTTGCTCACAGTACCTCTAGTTTATGTAAAAACACCAGCTGTTGAACTTGGTCATGTCTTGGAAAAATATTGCATATGGGGTACCCATATTGTTCATATAACTCCTTCTACAGTTTTCAAAATAGAAAGTTTTTCTTTTGCAGATCAATTGAACATATATAAGAGGTGGGCATATTGCATTGAATTTGATTTTTTATTATATCTGAGTAAAATACCAGCTGTTGATATTTTTTTGGCAAAAATATTGCATATAATATATAAGTACCGCCTTTCTCTGGATAGTTAGTGTTCATCAATTTAGGATTGACAAATCAGGAATATGGATACTGTGCACACAGCAACAAACAACCGCTCTGCTGTCACATTGGCAGCTGTTCTCGTTTTCAAGTATATCGAAAATCATAGTTATCCATTATGAAATACAAATTGTGTAAAGTTATGTACATATGAAGCATAATAATAGGAGAGCTAGTGATTGCTGAATGCAAGGTTTATTAAAGATTGGGAATAACAAAGGTGCCAAATAGCACTGGAGTCCCAGAATGTGTGTAAATAAAATCTGAGAAATCCCAGCAAATGGCGAGATTTCTCAAACATGAAAAAGTGTGGTATGCATTGTTGATATAATTGTGTTAAGTTTATAAAGTCTCCCAAACAAAGTTTTGCTCCCTGTTTTAAATTTTAAGATTTGGGGTTCATCAATCATTTTGGGGGGTCAAATGGGGTGGGGTCTAACACTGAATAATACATTGTAAATGGTTATAACTTGAAAACCGTTTAAGATATTGACATGGGGTCTCCACATGCATTTATTGAGTTTTATGGGCAATATATATGTATATATGTATATAAAATATGGTGAATCCCAACCCCCAGGTTTTGGAAATTACTTAGTATCTCAAAAACCCTTGACATCCCCACTCCTAAACCATATATATTCTTGTTTCTTGTGTAATGGAGCATCATATGGTATATAGTCTAACGCCATATGGGGTGGTCCCATTCCCCTGAAACAGGAAGTGTTCTAATATCTCAAAATCTGTTGAGATCCCACCCCCAAACTATATATATTCTTGTTCTTTGTGTTAAGGTGCATCAATTAGTATGTAGGTCATGGGCCCCAGGACAATAGGTGGTCCTGACCCCCCTGGAACAGGAAGTGCCAAATATCTTGAAAACGGTTGAGATCCCCGCTCCTAAACCATACATGTATCTATTCCTTGTGTCAAGGGGCATCAATTGTAAATATGTCATGGGCCCAAAGTGGTATTGTTCTCCTTTCGAACAGGATGTGCCCAGATATTTTGAATACAGTTTAGATCCCCACCCCAACACCATATAAATATTCTTGTTCCTTTTGTCAAGGGGCATTAAATGGTTTATAGATCATGGGCCCTTGGTATGATCCTGACCACGCCCCCTCCCTTTTGAACAGGGATTGCCCTAATCTATCTTTAAAATAGTTGAGATACCCACCCATAAATCATATATTCTTGCTCCTAGGGTCATATTGGCCCGGTTTACCTGATATACAGTAAATGAGCCCTTTGGAACATCATCAAATTTCAGATATCAAATATTAAATCCTTCTGTCTGTAAAGTTTAACCATGTGGGTTATCCCTACCCCCAATGATGGCCTTGTTCATTTTGGAAGACTTTAATATTGCCCCAATTATAATTACATCTTGTTTAGTATTGTTTCTATTATTAAGATATTATATTCTATATATTAAGATTTTTATTATTCATGAACTTATTATATTTATATTGGTTAATTGTTGGATTTGTTTTGTAATATTGATACCAATTCTTATTGGCCATTTTTATGCCCCCTTCGAAAAAGCGAGGGCATATTGCTTTGCTGCCGTCTGACGGTCGGTCGGTCCACCAACAGTTTCCGTTTATTTTCTTTGCAAAGGAGAAACATATTGAAATGAAATTTGGTATACAGATTTATCATGATAATATCTAAGTCAAGTTAAATATTGGGTACGATTGAGTAATTTTCGACAGAGTTATGGCCCTTGGACTTAGAAAAATTGGAGTTATTTGCAGTTTCCGGTCATTTTCTTCGCATAGGATAAACATATTGAAATGAAATTTGGTATACAGGTTTATCTTGAAAATATCTAGGTCAAGGTCGATATTGGGTACGATCGAGCAATTTTTGACAGCGTTATGGCCCTTGGACTTAGACAAATTCGAGTAATTTGCAGTTTCCTCTCATTTTCTTCGCAGAGGGTGCACATATTAATATGAAATCTGGTATGCAGGTTTATCATGATAATATCTAGGTCAAGTTTGATTTTGGGTATGATATAGCAATTTCCGACAGGGTTATACTCCTTGGAAATTCCAAATATTTGCAGTTTACGTTCATTTTCTTTGTGGATGTTTCCAAGGGAGGGGGGCATAAGTGTTTCACAAACATCTCTTGTTTTAAATTTTAGTACAGATAGTACCTTAAAATCACTGTATTTTGATAACTACTAGTAATAAAAATATTAAATATTTTCATAACAGACTGGAAAAAAGTCCATGTAATCAACCATCTGTAGAAAGTTACATTTCAATTAAGCATATTGCCCTCACACTTAGTAAACCGAACACTTAAGACTTTAGTGTGCATTCCTAAAGCTGCCAGAAAACTATGCACAGAACATACAGAGTAGGCTTTGAGAAGGGAAAGCTGAGACTTAAGGAAGCTCCCTCATTAGGACAATGAAAACTTATCATTTGTCATTGGCTATGTAAATGTTAATTTAATTATAGTTTATTATTTTATAAATACTTTATAAATGGAAGCTAAAGTCGCACACATTTATATATCTCATGCTTTGTAGAATAAATTGCAAACGTTTATTTAGGGTCTTCCATTCCAAACAGAAGACCCTCTTGTTGTCCTTCGTATCTCTTAAAGTTGCAGACTAAGCGATATTAATATTAGTTCTAATATTTATTCCAATTAAGTAGTATAAGCTGATATATATTCTGATATTCTATCAATTCCATAAAGAATAGAAACGTCATGTCTTAAACAGATGTCTACATAACTGCAGATAACTACATTTATTTTTAACTCACTGTAAGTGGAGGAAAAAGGTAGTGACCTTGACTTGACCATGATGCAAAAAGGTCAATTATTTTAAACTGATAGAATCATTTGGTTATATGATCTGTTTGACTGTGTCAAAATTTTATGAATTTCTTTATATAAGAAGGATGTCTGATAACGAGAAGACTCCAAGTCGTACAAGATATTAATACTGTTTTTTAGCTCACCTGAACCGAAGGTTCAAGTGAGCTTTTCTGATCACCTGTTGACCGTCGTCCGTCCGTCTGTAAACTTTTCACATTTTTGACTTCTTCTCTAGAACCACTGAGCCAAATTTAACCAAACTTGGTACAAAGCATCCTTATGGGAAGGGGATTCTAAATTGTTAAAATAAAGGGCACAACCCATTTTAAAAGGGAGATAATTGCGAAACTGCGAAAATTGTGTGGGTGTCTTAAAAAATCTTCTTCTTAAGAACCACTGCACCAGATATACCAATATTTACACCAAAGCTTGTTTATATAGTGAAGATTCTAAATTGTAAAAATTACGATCCCCAGGTCAATACTGGGGTCACAAGAGGGGTTCAAAGTTGATTAAAAAAGACAAATTTAACATAGAAATATATGGGGGAAAATGTTTTTTAAAAATGTATTCTCAAGGACTACAGTGCTAAAATTAGTGAGATTACTATACAAGTACCCTAAGATAGTGTAGATTCTAAATTGTGAAAACCGTGATCCCCGGACTAATACTACGTATGGCTTCAAAATATGTTCAAAGTTTAACATAGACTTATATAATGGGAAAATGTTTTTAAACTCTTCTTTTTAAGAATTACAATGCTACAGTTTGTGAGATTACTATGCAATCATTCTAAGATAGTGCAGATTCTAAATTGTTTTTTTATTAAAAGAAGTATAAAAAAAACCCAGAAAAAAGAAAGTATCATGATAAGTTTATCATAGTTAAATTATCTGGAAATACATGTGTATGTTTATCGACTAGTTTTTTGTTATTTTGGAATTTCGATCCCGACATCAATTACTCACATATCGGGATCCAAGTGATCGGGATCAAAGATCATAAATTCAAACAACTTCATAAAGGTGTGGATCTTGGTTTTTACGAAGTTTTGATTCACAAACACACAACCAATTTCTTGAACATTCTTGAACATTACTGTTGATGGTTTACAGAGGTGTTGTTCTTTGAGATTTGATGAGGTGTTAATGTACTGTTGAACAAAACTTCAAAAGGGTCTGGAAAATTTTGAATATTTACATAGTTTTGTAGTTAAATGAAAAATATTTTGTCACCCATTGTCAATTAACGCTAAATATTGCTAATTGTGTCTTCTTTAATTTTTATAGGATGAGGTCAAAACGAATGTCAGCTGCCCTTAAAGCAGCAAAATCAAAAGAAAGAAGAAAGTCAAAGACAGAGAACCTCCCGAGTTTAGAGGGTGACTCGTTAAAAAACCCTGGCAAATCATGTTCCTTGTCAGGAACTATGGCCAAAACTAACAATGTTAGTGGCCAGAGGCTTGTCAAGTCCTCTTTAAAAAAGCTTGACACAGAAACAAGAACTAAAACAAGAACAAAAACAAGAACTGAAACAAAAACAAGAACTGAAACAAGAACAAGAACTGAAACAAGAACAAATCTGAACAATGAAACAAAAACAAGAACTGAAACAAGAACAAAACTGAACAATGAAACTGAAACAAGATCTGAAACAAGAACAAAATTGAACAATGAAACTGAAACAAGAACAAAACTGAACAATGAAAATGAAACAAAAACAAAACTGAACAATGAAACTAGAACTGAAAGAAGAACACAACTGAACAATGAAACTGAAACAAGAACAAAACTAAATGAAAATGAAACAAAAACTAAACTGAGCAATGAAGAAAGAAAACAGAGCAATGAAACAGAATCAAGCATAAAAACAAAACTGAAAAATGAAAGAAAACCTACAAAAAAATCTAAATGGAAAATCGGTATGCAGGAAACAAAATGTGAAACAAGAGCACTCAATCATGGTAATGAAATCAAAGCAGGTGAAATAGAAAGGGATTTCCAAATGTCAAGCAAGCGCAAAATAACTCGAATCGGTGACGAAGTAAGGATTGGCGAGTTTACTGATGCATCTAAAAAAAGACTTTTTTCAATTTCAACCGATATACGAAATCAAATTGAACGCAAACTTCACCAATTATCAGAGCCAGATTACGGAAAATGGGAAGTTAGATTAATTGATGTCTTGAAACAAAAACCGAAAATTAAAATAGCTGGTGACACTAAGAAACAAAAGAAAGAGGATGAAGAAGTTTATGTGTTTGACAGTGAAAAAAGGGAATTTTGTTTCTATCCACTGTCGCCTGCCACTAAAGAACGGTTGCAAAAACGAACAAACATAATCGTCATTGCAAATGAATTAAAAGAACAATCTAAATCAAATGACACAGTGCTTACATCTCCTTCGAGAACAAGAGCTATTATAGGAGACGGAAATTGTTTCTTTAGAGCCCTTTCATTTGCAATATTTGGTGAAGAATGCCATCATTTTAAGATTAGAAGCTTAATTGTGAATCATCTTTTGAAAAATGGTGATATATTTTTGAGCTTTTTAAGATCAGGATATCAATCAGTCAGCAATTATGTTCTAAAAAAAGAAATGTTAAAAAATGGTACATGGGCTACCGAAGTTGAAATTTTTGCTGCAGCACATTTGCTACAAACTGACATTTTTGTTTTTGACGATAATACCAAATCTTGGTCAAGATATTCAGGAAAACAAGCAAATTGCAGATTAAGTGTTGAAACAGAGGGTATTTATCTCAAACATTGTTACAGAGCACATTACGAAGTTGTACTGTCTGTGGAGGGGCAAAATAAAAACATTTCAAAACCAACTGGAAGTGTAGTATCCGAAGAGATATTTGATTTAGCACAGAACACAGCCATGCCCATCACAAAGGAATTATCATCAGAAAACGAGAACTTTTATTACCAGTGTAAAGGTTCTGACAACATAACTGAAAATATACAGCAAAGCAACACTGTGGAAACCAGCCAGAAAAAAATTCTGCAAGGTAACTGTCATCAAGGACATCCAAAATTTGGTGTATCTGCCGGAAAACAATGTGTCATGAACAGTCTAGCTTCCTTGATGTATAGCAAAGTAAAACATACAAAAGACTGGAATGTCAATGATTTGAATGTTGTTTTGCATACTGGAAATGAATTATATCAGTTTTTGGCAGGAAGCTCGACAATGCACAATGATTATGTAATGATTACAGAAATTCCTAGACAAGTCGATTGTTTCAATAAAGAATTTGCATTTGAGTTTAGTGATTCTTTGTATGGTTTGATAAATTCTGAAAATTGCTTGCATGGTTCTGGTTTTCAGAGTTATACAGTAAACAATGCGTTAGAGATTGCTCTTGTAGACTCTGATGGTGCCTTTATTACATTCAAAGGTAACACCTACGTTATTATGAAACTCGGTAATTCTTTTTATGTATTCGATCCCCACGCAAGAGATAGGTCTGGCAAAGTCTCCGCCTCAGGAAGTAGTGTTCTCCTTGAGTTTAATACAATTGATGAGCTCACTTTGCATTGTGTAACATTAGCAAATTCAATGAATGCTTCTCGGTATGAACAGTTCGAGATTACAGGGGTTAAAGTTAGACATTCTTGTGTGTATCCAATGGCACCTGTCACAATTGAAAACGGAGATCAGTTTGAGCTCAATGAAATCGAATTAACCAATTCACATACAGATCAAAAGCTGCCTTTCTTAACAGAGTGTAAGCAAAACCACACGCTCCCTAAGAATGAAAATGCCGAGACAACAAAATCGAAAAGAAAAAGGAAAAGCACAGAAACAATAAATTTGTACCGAAAGAAAATAAAAGTTCGGGACATAAAAAGTGAAGTTGAAAAGCATGATGATAAACGAAAAGAACAACAAAGAGTCTTTGCATTTAAGAAATACACATTAGACGAAAATTATAAGAAGGAAAAGATAAGTGCATCACAGCTTAAATACAAAACAAATCAACTATTTCAAGCCAATGTAAAAGATGAGTCGAATAGAAAGTACAAAATGAACGACAATCATAGAGCGAAAGTAAAAAAGTATTCTTTTGAACAATATAAAACAAGCGAAACTCACCGAAAAAATGTTAAAAAATCTATTTATGTCAGATTGAAAAAGAATATTAAGATAGAAAAAACTGGACTTTTGTTTTTGAAAAATTTCTAAATGAAATGAGGTTGTATCCCGATCATGTCTGTTCGGTATGCTACAAGCTATTCTTCAGAAAACAAGTTCTGATGTGCGAACCTGAATCATATAACAAGAATACAATAAAAGACGGCATTGGATTAGGATTTGCATGCGTATCCACCAAATATTTAGAAAGATGTCCAGGGACTGAAAAACACATATGTTCATCTAGATGTAAACTATGGGTCTGCAACACATGCCATAGAAAACTTCTATCTGGTACTATGCCTAGCGAATGTTTTATGAATAAATTAGAAAACGTAGAGGTACCAGACGTTTTAAGAGAATTAAACTCGGTTGAGCGTCACCTTGTCTCGAGAATCATTCCATTCAAGAAAATGATGGCGTTACCTAAAGGAGGTCAGTTCGGTGTTCAGGGGCCCGTTGTTTGTGTACCTAGCAATGTTTCAGAGACTGTAGAGTCACTGCCACGACCTGGAAATGATAACCAATTAATTCAAGTCAAATTAAAAAGAAAACTTGCTTACAAAGGTCATTGTGATTTCAAGTTTATGAACACTCAGAAGGTCAGAAGAGCAATTGAGTATTTATGTAAAACAAATAAATATTACACAGACCTTAAATTTGATGAGACCTGGGAAAACCCCATTGAAATGTCTACTGCTGACAATGACGACTCTAATGAGGAACATGTTCACGAGAAAGAAATGTGCGAAACTGTTGATGATGAATTAAATCATGCATTGCCACATGATACTTGTCTCCAACCAGTTGATTTAGGTCAAGAGGTTCTTGATCAATATTTCGATCAAATATTTTGTTTTGCACCTTGTGAAAAAAAATAATCCAATTAGCATCTTAACAGAAAAAGGAATAGACACAAAGTGCTTTCCATGTCCCTTTCCTACAGGTGAGAATATATTTTTGACGATGAAAGAGATGTCCGTTTAACATTGTCCAGATACCTTTTGAACAGATTGATGAATGTTGATCCTAGATACGCAAATGATACTGATTTCATTTTCTTTTCCCAGTATTTGACAGAATTGCAACAAGTGGTATCAAACGTTTCAATAGCATTAAGAAAGACACCAGAGAAGGGCTTTGATGGAAGTAAGTTAACTTTGAAGTCATTGAAAAACAAAGACTCCCTGCAGGAAATTTTCAAATCAGATGACGGATACAAATTTCTAAAACCGATTCGAGGGACTCCCCCATATTGGCAAACAACACAAAAGGATCTTTTTGCAATGATTAGACAACTTGGTCTTCCAACATGGTTTTGTTCTTTCTCTGCTGCTGAAATGAGATGGCCAGAAATATTTGAAGCTATCTTAAAACAGCAAAATGACTTAAGAAATGTTGAAGACCTGACGCTGTCAGAGAAATGGGAAATTCTTAAAAAGAATCCAATTACTGTTTCGCGAATGTTTGATTATCGGTTTCAAACCTTTCTCAAGAAAGTGATCTTATCAAATGCAAATCCTATCGGAAAAGTAAAAGATTACTTTTATCGAGTTGAACTCCAACAAAGAGGATCTCCACATACACATTGTCTATTCTGGATTGAAGATGCGCCTAAATTACATACAGATGCTGATTGTGAAGTAGCAGACTTTATTGATACTTATGTTACTTGTGAAATTCCTTGTGAAGATGATGAAAGATTTGAAATTGTTAAGAGCGTTCAAACACACAGCAAGTCGCATTCAAAGTCATGTAAAAAGGGTTCAAAAGAATGTAGATTCAATTTTCCACGACCGCCATCAGAAAAAACTTTTGTGTGTCATCCTCAACAGGAAAATATCAAGACTGTTGATTTGAATATGTCCGAAGAAGAATACGATAAAATTATTCGTCACAATATCGAAGAGACCAACCGAAAAGATAGATCGAAAGAATTGCTATCAAGAATTTGGAATTTTGTTAAAGAAAATGACTCGAAAGAGATGGTTGTTGAAGAACTATTCCATACATTAGGTATTACTCAAGAACAGTTTGAAGAGGCCAACAACTCTCTAACAAAGTCGACATGTGTTGTTCTTAAACGAAATCCTAAAGAATCATGGATCAATCAGTATAACCCAAAGCTACTCTCCTGTTGGAATGCAAATATGGACATTCAGTATATAACTGATGCATATGCATGCGTGGTCTATATAGTATCTTACATTTCAAAATCAGAAAGAGAAATCAGTCAAATTTTGGATTGCACCCAAAGAGAAGCAAGAGATGGTAATCATGAAGCAAAAGCTGCCATGAAAAAACTTGGAGCCGCATATTTACATCATAGAGAAGTCAGTGCACAAGAAGCTGCTTTCAGAGTTTGCAGTTTGCAGTTAAAAGGATGTTCAAGAAAAGTTCAGTTTATACCCATAGGAGAAAATCCGATTCGTATGAGTCTACCTTTAAAAGTTTTGGAAAAAAAATCAGATGCAGATGAAGAAATTTGGATGTCAAGCCTTACTGAGAAGTACATTGCAAGACCTGTCTCTAATGAATTTGATAGTATGTGCTTAGCTGCATTCTGCTCTGAGTATAGAGTTTTAGCTTCATCGCAGGTATCAAAAAATCCAAGAAGCCCCATTCATTTATTGCAGAAGAACTTGGGTTACATTCAGAAAAGAACATTAACTGAAAAAGCTGTCATACGATACCCCCGATTTTCACCAGATAAATCCTCTGAGAAATATTATTTCAGTATTTTGCAATTATTTTGTCCTCACAGATCAATCGAAGAATTCAAATCTAGAAATAGCTACGAGGAATTCTATAATTCTCCAGGTGTTAAAGAAATTGTTGAAAAAAACCGGAGTTCATTTGAAAAAGATACAGATGCCTTAGAAAAGGCTGAAGAAACACTTGAAAATGGTGGTATTCGAGAAAATGCATGGTCACAGATTTGTCCAGAAGCAGAAGTTGATAGGCTTGAATGTATAATTGAGAAAGAGGCTCAAGAAACTGACGATAATGAATTAGAACTGAGAGTTCCTGATTTGTTAGAAAAGTCTTCGAAATCGGTTGAAATTTCCCAACCTTTAATTTCAAAAGATGAAGGCACAAAAATTATCCGATCTTTGAATGAAACTCAACAAAGGATTTTCTACAAACTAAAATCATGGTGTGTTGAAACAATAGGTGGAAGACAACCTTCGCAACTACAAGTTTTTATCACAGGAGGTGCTGGAACTGGGAAAAGTCATTTGATTAAAAGCATTTACTATGAGTTATCACGATTATTTGCTCCTACCCTAGCAAATCCAGACGATATATCAGTATTGTTAACGGCACCAACGGGTGTAGCAGCATTTAATATTGGAGGAGCAACTATTCACAGTACATTTGCTATACCTGGAAACAGCGCTTTGCCATTAGAATATCAACCACTTGGTGATGACAAGTTAAATACGCTTAGAACAAAACTTGGGCAGCTAAAGTTGTTGATAATTGATGAAATCTCGATGGTTGATAAGAAACTGTTGACTTACATACACGGCCGTCTAAGACAAATTAAACAAACTGGAGATTATACACCATTTGGAAATGTGAGCGTTTTAGCCTTTGGTGATTTTTTTCAGTTACCGCCTGTTAAGGGAAAGCCTCTTTTCATACACGATTGCTACTTTGATCTTTGGAATGATTCTTTTAAAGTTGTGACTTTGACCGAGATCATGAGACAAAAAGAAGATAAACAATTTGCCGAGGTTCTCAACAGATGTAGAATAAAGGTTAAGAAGGAAAACTTAAGTTCGGAGGACAAAGATTTACTACAGAGCAGAGAAAATGACGAAATTATTAACGCATTGCATATATTTTCGACAAATGCTCAAGTCAATGAATTCAATGCACAAGCATTAGCTTCACTCTGTTCAAACAATGAAATAGAACCAACGGTTTTAAGAGCGGAAGACTGTATCAAACAAAAGTCTTCACGAGGTGAAGAGAAAGGAAATACGCTTTCGTCGGTAAAAAATCAATTCCGGTTAGTAAAAGAGCTTCAGATATGTGTTGGTTCACGGGTTATGCTGATTTATAACATAGATATCGAAGATGGTTTAGTTAACGGTGCATTTGGAACTGTTACAAAATTGGTACATGGAAAGTTTACGAATGGATCGGAAGTGAAGTTGGTAGAAGTATGTTTTGACAACAAAAGTGTTGGTAAGCGACGTGGAACAAAAGTAAATAACGAAATAAGAGTACTCATCGAGCGAGTAGAAGAGATGGTAGGAAAAAACAGTAACATTGTTAGAAAACAGTTTCCATTAAAACTCGCCTGGGCATGTTCTGTTCATAAAGTGCAAGGTTTAACCGTTTCTAAAGCAGTTGTGTCATTGAAAAAGATTTTTCAACCAGGACAAGCTTATGTTGCCTTAAGTCGTGTAACTTCCCTTGAAGGTTTGACATTGCGAGATTTTAATGAAAAGTCAATATATTCAAATTCATGTATCCCGGAATGTCTGGCCTCAATGCATCAGTTTCTTGACATAGACAAAGAGGTGACTGAAAAGAGACTGACAGTGTTGTATCACAATATAGAGGGTTTGCGAAACCATTTAGAGGATCTTAAGATTACTTTAAGAAACCGAAATATTGATTTCATTTGTTTAGTAGAAACATGGGTGACAAATGAAATAACTCCTGATACGGAATTGAATTTGTTTTCATCAGTCCATCAACTTCGCAGAAATGCATACACTTCAGACAATGCAATACAAGCTCAGGGCAAAGGAGGAGTATGTGTCTACAGAAAGCTTAACAGACAATGCCAGTACGAACGAGTTATTTTACCTATTGACTATCTAGAATACATAGCTTTTAAAGCGAGTAATGTATTATTTATTACATTGTACCGACCTTCATCATATGCTGTTGAATGTTTTTTGAAAACGATGAATAAAATGTTAGTAATTGTTCAGACTTTGAATCTTCCTTGCCTTATTATGGGCGATTTTAATCAAAACATAAACAATGGCATCTCTTCGATCAAGCAGTTAATGGAAAGAAATGGATATACTCAACTAGTCACGGAAATAACAACTGATGGTGGAACCATGATAGATCACGTGTATGGCAAAGATATAAATGCAAGAGTATCAATGATTCCAACATACTATAGTTACCATGAAGCACTTGAATTGACAATTTTCTGAGCTTCTTAACAAACCCAGAAATTCAGTTTATGTTTATTATTAAAGATGTAAATAGTTTTAAATCAGTTTGTCATGGTGACATTACAAATCATGAATGGAAATTCATTTTTAACAAACCGTTTATTAGAATTTAAACGAGTTTATTCTGTTATTAAGATCTAAACATTATTTTAAACATTAGGGAGGTCGAAAAGCCCTTACTTTTTGTTGGAGACAAAAAAAGTTCTAGTTTACATTGAAATTTGAATATGTTCCTACATTTTTATATAGTACTCCTCTTTTAACGAGGACCTATACAGTCTAAAAATAGCAAAGACCATCTAGCCATTATAAGGTTTTAAAACGTTTAATGGGTTTCACAATTTATTGATTATTTAATAGTCTTTTTGGAGGTGGGAGAGGGTGGGGGTTTAACTCATATAAATGATGTTTTATAGATTGAATGGGGTGAATCTTGCAGTTTCGCAATTACTCGCGTTAAAATATGTGTAGATGAGGGAGGTGAAACCACAGGAACCTAGTGTTATATATGTTTATCATGATAAACAAGCATTCTGAGAGTATTGCATAAGCAATACACGTCCCCTACCGGTTTGTAGAAATTTGTGAAAACAATACACTGTTATGCAGAATATCGTTCTTACCGTCTTCTGTACCCCGAATCAACAGACCAACCCGATAACGAACCCGATTGTAATTATACAAAAAAAACCTTTCAATTAAATCAACAACACAATGCTTGAAACTATTTTAGAGAATGGTCCAAGTAATGCACAGTATTATTACTGACTACATACTTTCCTCGTTTATTCATTACACACCAAACCCGATACCGAACCCGAACATTAAAAAATTGGAATATAAAAAATTAATTTTCTCGAAAATATGTCAACCAGACGCTACAAAAATGTAAACTTGATCTGTAGTTTGACATTTTGAAGCTGTTCAGCAAATTTCATGTCATTCCTCAAACGCATAAAGAAAAAAGCGTGGAAAACTAAAGTGGGACAGACAGACGGACAGACAGACAGACAGACAGACAGACGGACGGACAGACAGACGGACTGACGGACGCAGAGGAAAGCTATAGTCCCCTCCGGTGAAACCGGTAGGGGACTAAAAATACTTCCCTATTTAATTTTAGTAAGGGGTATATTTGTTTATTATGAGAAAATATAGCCCAATCTCCTATATCGTCAGGCGTCTGTTAGGGGAAACATGAAACGGGACACACGTTAGTTTGAGCATTAAAAAGCATCATACCCGATAAGTGTCGTATAGTGTTGCCCACTGTCTTTGGTTAAGTAACCTAATACTTGTATAGCAAAATATTTTAAATATATAATCACACAGTCATATTGGTTTTGCTCCCAAAAATCTATTGTTCTGCAGACTTGTATCTTGGTATGCGTATTGTTTTGGTTCATGCATTTATGCAAATAACCTTCTCCTCTGTCAGAATGCTCAAATTAGTATTTTCTTTGTTCTTTTTGAGCATATATTCGCCTGAGTGTATACACAGTGATATGACGAGTGGCAAGACCATTGCCCAATAATGACGTGTTGTTCTATTGGCTACCAATTGGTATCCAGCGATCAATACCATAAATTATAACTTTACTTGAATTTTATTTAATTTTTCTCGCAGACTGGCTTCAGTGTCACTTGGCTTTTTTGGGTAAAGAAGGATGAGTAATAATCATGGGACACGGGAGCCATTTGACACAGAGAGATTTCGGCGCAGGCTCAAACAAATATAACGAAGGTGGCTGTGCCCCATTCCCCCCAGAATCCAGTTTCACCTGAGAGACACAAGCTCTTGTTTTGGCAAATAGATTTAACAAATAAGCAATCGGGTTTAAAAAGTGTCCATTTTTATATAAGGAAATATACGTAAAGGAAGCTTGCTTTAATTGTTGAGTAGCTTGACTTAGTCGTCTACTTTCTTCTTCGTAATGTCTCCCAGTTTTACAGAATCACGATCCCGGTGCTTAAAACTAATATTGAACCACCGCATACTGAAATACCATTATTTTATAAAATATCAGCATGTAGCGTTGTAGAAACAGCAGATAAGGAAAACATATCAGCATGTAATGTTAAAAAATCAGCATGTAAAGATAATGTGTCATATAATGAAGAAGTATCAGCATAGCATATTAAAGAATCAGCACGCAATATTGAAGTATCACCATGTAATGTTAAAGTACTATCATATAATGTTGAACTATCATCATATTATGAAAAATATCTACAAAAGGTTGTTGAGGCGTTCCATAGATCTGTGTGTTTTGAGGTCATGTGATATGGTCATATAAATAGTAATTGCGCGGGATTTTTGGTCATTCTATTGCTCGTCAGGGCGCATTGAAGGGGTGATGGCTACCAGTAAATTGTTATTAAAACTAGATACGATCTCGTTACGAGTAACGAGTAGGTCTTCCGTGCGATTTATGTTTTAAATGATACCATGAATAATAGATACATTTTCAGAACACGCCCCCCCCCCCCCCCCGCTATCAGATAATGTATTAAAATCCCTTATTACGTAATACTAAACATTTAATTATACTTATATTATACTTTAAAAAGTAGCTATTATTGTGATTTTTGATAAAATTAAATTGGAAATAAGTAAAACCTATTATTTTAAATATAAAATCATGAATCTTAACACAATAAGGAAGAAAATATATTGGGCACTCGGGGACTGAACCCGGGTCGCCTGGGCACAAGTCCACCACTCTAATGACCGACCGAGTTACGCGGACTCTCGCTTCAGGACTTTGGAGCCAAAAATCTCGAGAATGCGTGGATCGATTTCAGAACAAATTTCATATTCGGAAGTTTTGAGAGCGTCTCTATTGAATAAAACATTAAAAAGTTTAAAATAAAAAAACTGAAAAATTAAGGTTTTTCATTTTCTTCCTTTGACGACCGGAAGTGACGGAAGACATTCGGATATATAAAGGGCATTACGGCCGTTAACTCTATTAAAATTTGAAAGTTATATCTTAAATGCTTTTGTAGAAAGATCCTAAACAAGCAAAAACATAATATCTTCAATTTTTCGGAACCTAAAGTGACGATCAAAAAATCTCGTGTAAATTTCTTACAAATTGTCCTCAATTAGAGCTAAAAGTTTTATCAAAAATCGGCTGAAGTGTTTTTGAGAAAACGTGACCAAAAAAAATAATGAAAAACCAGACGCTCGCTGCGAGCAACGAAAGGTTTTCCCGTTTGAAAACACCATAAAGGAGACTGTTAAGATATTTGTTCTTTTCTTTCATTTTTATAACACGTCATCAAATCCATTTAACCTTCTGTAAAAATTTCAATAGCATCAAATGTCTATCATTCATAAAATTTACAATCAAATCTTTGTTGGAACTGGCGGTTGTGATGCTGTAAGGGGATTTATCGTGCTTTTACCTTTCTGACTCGGGGCCTCTCATTTGTATTAGTATAATTTTCTTTTAGCACTTAGAGAGTCCAAGAGAGAGAGAGAGAGAGAGAGAGAGAGAGAGAGAGAGAGAGAGAGAGAGAGAGAGAGAGAGAGATGTGAACTAATCAGAAATCGAATTGATTGGACATATTTTAAATGATTATGATCCCGATGCACCCTGTCAAAAGTAAAAAATCAGACATTTTGTTTATTTCCCCGATCGGTGTTTTCATCTGTTTATTCTTAGGGTTTAACACACATATACGGGTGGTCAGTTTTCAAACCTTGTCGCAGTCACCCGTTCGTTTGTATAGTTATTTTTTATTTATTTATTTATAGTTATTTCCTTTTCAAGCAATAATGATATACAGTAAAACTCGTTTAGTACGAACACGGATATAGCGAATTCTCGGATATAGCGAAGTTTATTTGAGTCCCCGGTAAAATTCTATACAAAACTTTGCAAAATTTACTGATATGGCGAACTGATATTGAGTCCAGTAGCGGTGAATAATCGCAAAATTTAACACTTTTATAACGAATTTCTTTACAGTTTAAAAAGTTTGCACTACCATTTAACATAATAGTTTGAATGCTTTTTTATTCATATAATTTTTTCAATTCACAATCCGATTATTTAAGGTATCAAATTAATGTAATTTTTGTTTTAAGCCTCAATTAGCAAGAATTATAGTCTAGTGAAAGTAAACATGTATATCTAGAATTCGCTATAGTTATTATTATGAATTCGTTATACGGATATAACGAATTACGGATATAACGAAGTAAATTCATTAGTCCATAGGACTTCGCTATAACCGAGTTTTACTGTATAGCTATAGATAGCTAGAAGCAATCAACATGATCAGTTTGATGTAAAATAATAAAAAAAGTATTGTATTTTTATACAAAATATAGATTATTTTGAATCTTTACACCATGATTTCATCATTATAAACCGTCAACAAATATAATTTTAAAATAAATTTGGGAAAAGCCGTTCGTAAACTCCTTGTCTAGTTGTACATTTTTAACGTAATCAATAAATGTTAATGTATCTTAATGTTAATGTATCTTCCTCTTCTTCAGATTACTGAGTAGGGCTCTTCAAAGAGCATTTACACGTGTACAAAGAAAGAGTTGTATTAAAAAAATTTAATGCGACTGAAAAACATTGAATGCCATCATAACCTGCTATTGATGTCGCATTATAACGTAACCTTGTTTATAAATCAAGCCGTCTTCCTAGCTTCTATTATGTAACATTAATAGGTCGAGGTCAGTTCATATGATTGAGGTCAGTTCATTGAGGTCAACTGCATTACTGAATGAATCTTTCGATCAAATTCTTACGCGTGAGACAAAATGTGCATTCTTGAATTAACAGGTCGAACTGTATTTTATGTATGTTTGCATTTCCTAAGGTAAATGAATTAAAATAAAACTGAGTAAAATGAAACCAAACTTCAAGTTTTTATAAGAACTACTTATGCAAGCGGAATGTGTGCGCACGTGGAAGCAGTTGCCGGATGCCTCATATGGACACAACAGTGATTGGCCGAAGCTGATCACAATAACAATAAGGTCGTCCGTTGGAAACAATCCATATTTTTGAGTTTATTTTTCAATTGGTTCAGCATATTCATACTATAATAAAGTATAACTTTTTTATATTCGGAGTGAAGGATAATATAATTTGTTAATCTGTAGGTGGATTAGAAAGATTTTTAAATAGATAAACTATACTTTGTAGTAATATATCTTAAAAAATGAAATAAAATTAATTACACATAATACGAATACAAGGAGGATTTTAATTAAATATACATTATACATGTATAATCGCAACGTACCAGATCTATCTTGCACAGATATAGAGTTACCTTACTTTGCATGCCTCTTGAAAACATGTATCGTTCATACAAAGTGCATAATGCTATATGTTTACTGTAGGCCCCGGCACTACATCAGCAATGAATTATCAAAGACAGTAACAACTTATTGTTTATCAGTTTCTAGAAATAAACCTTTATTTTGTGAAGTCCTTGCGATCATTTACCTGTCAGGAAAATGTTTTGCAATGATCAAAGATAATTTTAAAATTGTGTGTGGATTTTAATCGTTTACTGAATATTCCATACTAGTGGAGAGGTTGTCACGGTTTTTTTTTCAAAATCGCGTTACCACAAATCTAGAAATGTATCTAATGTAACTCGTTCTTGTGAATTTCTTTGGAATTTTATATCCGCACATTTAACTTTTTCCTATCCAATCATTTTTTTTTACAGAAAACCACATAGAATGTCTGCACAGACATATCAAGACTTATGAAAATTGGATCAGTACCAACATAATCATCATAAAACACAAAGTAGAACTAGAAAAGCTAAATTTTACGTAGTTGATGGACAACATTAACAGGACATTATATTTGATTTGCGGATGATCCTACCGACTGAAAATGGCAAAGACAAATCTATCGAAATTGCAAGAAAACTTTACATGTTTGGCAATTGTTTGTGTGGATCATATAAAATTGCCTCTTATGGACATATTGGAAAATCATATTAAGCCGCCGGACCTTTACTACGAAATAAATTCTTCTACATTAATCTCTGCGAATAAACTTCGACCAGATCAAAAGAAACTATGTTATATTACACCTCCTGGTGTTCCTGATTATAGCAAGTTTGATGTGACTTTGCTGTACACACTTTTACGAAATTTGTGTCCTTCATTGAAACCATCAGGTAGGTGGGGAGAGGAGCCAGCTGCCTCGCATACACAACTTGGTGATGACATTGAACGCCTTAGACTGTTCAGAAATGAACAATTTGCCCATGCTAACTCTGCAGAAATATCTGACGGCGAATTTAACAACCTTTGGAAGGATCTACAAACTGTTATAAACAGAATTCAGAATAATAAAAAAGCAGGCTGTAAAACTGACTATCTACAAACCTTTAAGAGTATAGAGAAGCGCCTACTACATTGGGACGATCTGGAAAAGTACAAGCTGCTTTTGGAAGCCACAATACACGCATCTAAACAAAGAGAAGATAAGGGTAAATATATCAGTTTGTTTGCTCCTTTGACGTTTGTAGTACATTTTTATTATAACTTTTCATTTGGTTCATTTTATCATGCCTTTACATGTTGGCTTTTTAATTTCTTTATCGATTTACAGACGGGCCGGATATTCGGATCGAAGGTACTGAGGAAGCTGTCTGTGGCAGCACATTTTCAAGCAAATTTTAAGGAAAGAACAGTATCATTTTTGTCAGTCAATTGGAAAAAATTAATAAAAAATGAAAGCACACCAATTGACACAAGTAACAAGAAGTTCTGGAGTAAAACCAACAAGGAGCTCTTCATAGAATCTGTGTGCAAAGAAGATGAAGGGGAATATCAGGCAGTTCTCTCATTTGAAGAGGATAGAATAGGAACAACCATAAAAAGCAACGTTATTTTTCTGCGTGTTGTTGGTGGTATGATTGTGTTAAAACGAATAATTAAGATTAATATTCCTTTTTTTAAACAAAAAATGGAAATAAAATAGACACCCAAGTATATGAAGGGAAATATTCAAAGGTCAGCGTTGATGTTCCATCACTGACCATTTACAACGTCAACCAATATGATGCTGGACACTACACACTCACTGCAACCAATGCAGCTGGCACAACTGTTAGTGACGCCATTGTTCTCGGTATGGTTTTTTTGAAACAATATAAATAATTTATACAAACCATTATTGATTTACATTAATAAATCAAGTCATTTTAAATTACATACACATGTATACTCTACTAACACATAAGTACAATGTACATGTATATTGTAGATTGGCAAATAATCACGATGGTTTTAATGGCAAATAATCACGATGGTTTTAATTTCACTATGTTCGCGATTTATCGTTTTTCCGCAAAATTAAACCCATCGTATATAATAACATAAATATTTAAAACATGTTAATGCTTATACTTTGATCAACTGGTTTTCTTGGAGCGTGAAATTAAAACCATCGCGATTGGTACTTTATGAGAAATTGTGAAATAACACCGTGGAATTAAAACGACTTACAATAGAAAGGCTTTAACGTTAGTGGTAATATTTAAGATAAAAAATGGTTTGGGTAGTAGCATAATTTTCTATTAAAATATGTTACTCTTAAGTGTCTGTTTTATCTGATAAATATTAGACATTTTTTTTCATTTTCATCAGGATATTTAAAAAACGAAGCATCATTTTTGAATGTAAACCGGGGTATAAAAACGGGTTTGACACGTGTTCTTCTGGCCTTTTGGCCCTTTGGGCTTTAAGAGGGCCAGGAGGTTTCAAAATCAAATAATACATATGGATCAGCAAGTCTTTTGACAGAAGTTATTTCAATAAACAATTCTTTTACATTTTAACTTTACATAGGAATCCTTGAAGAAAAGAATCTTTAAAAATATTTTCCTCGGGGAACTCATTAGCTAGAACAGCTAAAACGTATCTTCATGCAGGGTAGATTCAACTTTATTCAAATCATGGTCCCTTGGTTTTAGATGGGCTACAATTGGGATACGAATTTGACCTATATAAAAAATAAAATATTCTAAAAAATTCCAATGTTATAATGTATGGTATTACATGTACTTATATGCAAGTATTAATATACATATATTGTTAATACCTAATTGTTTCACCGGGGCCCCTGGACAATTCTAAGGCCTCACAAGATGTTCAAAGGTCGATATCTATACTATTATATTAAAATAATAGACTCGATTTTTTGGACTTTAATACCGAGAAATCAGAAGAGTACTGTCTTTGTTTTTATATATTTTAACATTATTGGTACTTGAAGATTACCAATTTGTTTTAATGTTATCTCAATTAAGCTTCGCTAATTAAAAATCAACGAACATTTCTTCAAAAAATCCGGAAATCATCTGGATTTTTTTGATTTTACAATCTTCCGCGTGCGCATTACATTCACCCTAAATAACGGGATGCTATTTAGTTTATGTTTCCACAATAACACATTTGCATAGATAAACTCTGAAACGATATTACAAATCCATGAACGTGTAAATTTTCATTGAAAATTTTTCATCTACTGTTCATGAAGATACGGGAGATAACTCTAACTCAGTGCATTTAATATGAAAAAAGCCCGAGAGGTCCGAATGTCAACATGATGTGTAAATTTAAAGCGAGTAAAAATCGTTGGTGAAAAAGTGTTGAAATCTTCATTCATATGAATTGCAATGCAATGTATGCAATGTCAACCCGTGCACGCACGGGTCAAATGCTAGTGGATATACATGTATATGAATATAAACAATTGTTTAAGATCTTCTTGAGAACTGCAATGCTTAAAATAATATATATGTGACTATAAAATCATCCTGTTACAAAAAGGGTTCAGTGTTTAACATAATATCTGGAGAAAAATATGGAAATCTTTCCCTACAGCATCTATTCTACTACATCTTCCTGATATTTGGTATATGTAAAAGACTCCAACAGCTAGTTTTATTAGCTAAAGTTCAAGTGAGCTATTCTGATCAAATTGTGTCTGTCGTTCCCCTGTCTGTCCGCTTGTCCGTCTGTCTGTAAACTTATCACATTTTCACTTCTTCTCAAGAACCACTTGGCCAATTCCAAACAAATTTGACAAAAAGCATCCTTAGGCTAAGGGAATTCAAATTTTTGAAAATACGGACCATGCCTTTTTGCAAAGGGAGGAATTATTGAAAATGTTCATAAATTTCAAAAATCTTATTCTCACGAACCGTTAGGCCAGGAAAACTAAAACTTTTGTGGAAGCATCCTTAGGTAGTGTAGATTCAAAGTTGTGAAAATCATGACCCTCAGGAGTAAGGTGGGGCCACATTGGGGGGTCGCCTTTTATCCAAGGAATATATAGAGTAAATCTTTAAAAATCCTCTCTCAGAAAGTATTCAGCCAGGAAAGCTGAAACTTGTGTGGAGCATTCTCAGATAGTGTAAATTCAAAGTTGTGAAAATCATGATCCTCGGGGGTAGGATGGGGCCAAAATTGGGGGTCGATTTATTTTTACATATGAATATAAATAGTAAATCTTTAAAAATATTACTCGCAAGAACCATTTGGCAAGGAAAGTTGAAACTTATGTGGAAGCATCCTCAGGTAGTGTAGATTCAAATTTGTGAAAATCATGACCCTTGGGTGTAGGGTGGGGTAATTGGGCAGGGTTTTTTTAGGGGTCGTAGGGGCCTGTATTCTGCCCCATTCCTAACGGTAAAAAGTACATGTTTTTCCCAATTTCATCACAGAAAATTCCCAAAAGTTAAAAACAAATATCGTTTAAGAAAAAAAAAACGTGACCCGAAGTTTGTAAAAAGTAAATCTGGATTGGTGTTTTAAAAATCTAAACCGCATGCTCAAAATAAGTGCCTGTGACTGTCAACAATATCGCACAAATCAAAGTATTACAGAAAAATATTAAACTGGATGATGCAAAACTGGTTAAACCTAATTACACATACTTTTCTAACAAAAAAGTTATGTCTTATTTGAAATTGTTTAGAGAAATGTAAGGTATGACATTTTCCCCAATTTCATCCAAATGTCGCTATTTTTCCCAAATGGAAAGGCCCAGGCCCTTGTTTTTGGGACCTGAAAAAAACCCTGTTGGGGGTCGACTTTTTATTTATAAATATATAGAGTAAATCTTTAAAAATCTTCCTCTCAAAACCATTGGGGCCAGAAAAGTTAAAACCTATGTGGAGGCATCCTTAGCTGGCGTAAATTCAAGGTTGTGAAAATCGTGACCCTCGGCGATAGGGTGGGGCCTTAATGGGGGGGGGGGGTCGACCTTTACCAAGGAATATACAGAAAAAATCTTTAAAAATCTTCTTCTCAGGAACCATTTTGCCAGGAAAGCTGAAACTTGTATGGAAGCATCCCCAGGTAGGGAAAAATCATGACCCTTTGGGGGTTTGGTGGGGCCACAATGGGGGGGGGGTTCGACTTTTTAGATAGGAATATAGGAGTAAATCTTTAAAAATCTTTTTCTCAAAAATAATTTGGCCAGGAAAAGCTGAAACTTTTATGGAAGCATCCTCATGTAGTATAGAATCAAAGTTGTGAAAATCGTGATATTGGGGGGTAGGGTGGGGCACTTTGGGGGTCGACTTTTTACTTATGAATATGTAGAGTATATCTTTAAAAATCTTCCTCTCAAATCATTAGGCCAGGAAAGCTGAAACTAGTGTAGAAGCATTCTCAGGTAATGTAGATTCAAAGTTGTGAAAATCATGACCGTTGGAGGTAGGGTGGGGCCTTAAAGGGGGTGACGAATTTTTACATAGGAATATATAAAGTAAATCTTGAAAATCTTCTTCTCAGAAATTATTATTCCAGGAAAGCTGAAACTTATATGGAAGCATCCCCAGGTAGGGAAAAATTATGACCCTTGGGGGGTTTGGTGGGGCCACAATGGGGGGGGGTCGACTTTTTAGATAGGAATATATAGAGTAAATCTTTAAAAATCTTCTTCTCAAGAACCATTTGGGCAGGAAAGCTGAAACTGGTTTGGAAGCATTGTCAGGTAAGGAGATTTCAAGTTTAATCATATTATGATTCCCGGGGGTAGGATGGGACCACAAGAGGGGGGGGGGTCAAATTTTTACATAGGAATATATAGAAAAATATCTTTGAATCTTTTTCTAAAAAAAAACATTTGCCTAGAAAAACTGTAACTTTAGTGAAAGTAACTTCAGATAGTGTAGATTCAAATTTGTTCAAATTACAATCTTAAGTAGTGTGGGGCACATTGGGGATTCAGTTGTACAAAGGAAAACATTTTAATTATTCACCAAAAACTGAAATTTTATTATATATATATATATATATATATATATATATATATATATATATATATATATATATATATATATATATATATATATATGCTTTTTTTATAGAAAGCATTTTTATGCATTGCTGATTCTTTAAAATTGCTTAACCTTGGCCCCTGGACAATTATTGGGTCTCACAAGGGGTTCAGAGTTTGATGTAGGTTTATATCCTGTATATAAACAATTGTTTAGGGTCTTTTTGAGAACTGCAATGCTGAATATGATATGACCACATAATCATAATCATAATTATAAACATAGCTGTTAGAAAAGGGACTTGATAATAACATAAGAATATCCAGGGGGAAACATGTTTTTTTATACTAATAGGATCTACATGTATTATACCACATTGTCCAGATATTTTGTGTTATAACTCCTTGAAGCTGATTTAATCATGCCCATTGTTTCTAAGGTGAGCGATGTGGCCTGTCGGCCTCTTGTTTGGATAAAGGATATAATAGCTGCAATAATGTAGCCCTCTCCCGATTTTTTTTTTGGGAGGGGCTACAACTCCATAGGATCTCCGTAATGGTGCAAGTGCGGGAGTGATTCACTCCCGCAACGATTTAGTTTCAAATCGTATATAAATGACAATAACATCTGCATTTCTTACCTGAACCCACACATTGTAGATGTCTGTGGCATAAATTAATCAAAAAATATCAGATATAGTCCATATATCGGTTATTTTCGTGTAAGTCAACAACGACAGTTGAATTTGTCCGCCATGTTTACTGACCTTGACCGGTTTTATTTTGGGACAGCCAATGAGAATTTAGGAGCGGATATTGAACTGAATGTAGGTATTCCCCTATTTTAAACACAAATAACGCGGTAAATATGAATTTTCCATTATATACTATTTCCTTAAAGGTCATATGAAACGATATCCTGACCATATTGAGTTATATACGGGGATGAGTTCATAAGTGCCTATTTAATAAGATTGACATTGTTTTTTGAATATTTTATGCAAAATGTGACCGCCACAGTCGATCAAAATCACTTAATCGGGAAAAGGAACATAGACTTACGCGGCCTACCTCCCTTGCTTACGACGTCAGTAAGACCCAATGGCCTTATAAAGTTATGTTGTGAATACAAATATCCATGTAATTTTGCATCATTTTAAAAGAAAAAAATACTATTTAATATAAAAACTTGTATAATTAAACAATAATCAACTACGGCAGTATTTTTTCTCTCAAGAAATGAAATCGTGTGAGTTTATATTTGATAGCGTGTACATATTCAGTTAGAAGACTTCACGGTTATATTGTTTGTTTCGCTTTCAAATTCACAAATATGTTGCCATTTAGTTATTTTTAGTCTAAGAGAAACTTCAAATGTTTTGATTTTGAAACGTGTACTTGTATGTGCGGTGTTTTGATTTTACAACGTGTACAATGTATGTGCGATGTTTACTCACAGATCCCTTCTATTTCACTTTCTTCCGCAATTTTTTCTTTCGTTCTTTTATTATCTTGATAAAATCTGTTGATTATCTTCACATTCGTTCACAACTATTTTTATCAAACAAACGATTAGTTTTACCGATACATTTCTAAATCCTTAAATGCCATATTTCCGCGATCTAATTTAATAAAACTTTAATACACGTGTACACAAAGTATTTTCTAAAGATATTGCTACATATATATATATATCAATAAGTCAGAAATTTACTTCATTTAAAAATAAAATTACAGCAGCTCTTAAATACAAACTATGTACACAATGCCTCAAACATTTTCATTGGCCTGCCTTATACTTTTTTATGTGACAATTATGAATGAAATTGCTTTAATTCCCTTTAAATGTAGCATAATCATTGTGCGTGTCGAAGAAGAAAATGATGTTTCTGTTTCAAAAGGATTAGGATAATTCATTAATCAGCTGTTAATGTTGGAGCATTTTTTTCGTTGAATTTTCACTGCAGCACGGGATCTTCATCATGATTTTCTGGTGATAAGCTGATATAAGATTTATTCATTAACGACCAATTAAAACTAAGTCATCTGTTCTACGAAATCAAATGATCTCATTTGAAAAGAAAGACACGTTCATATATGCAAAAATTACTAAAATCAAATCGATAAACTACTGTAAAATTACACTAGTTTTGATGCATTGTTTACATCGGTGGGTCTGTGTGACGTCATAGATCCACAAAATCAAGAACGATAAGCGGGAAAGAATTTTTTCAGGTGCTGAGTTTTCACTGTTATTTCTAAGTAATGCAAAGGCAAAAAAACCTTACATCACGTATTTTAACATTTGTTTATACCAAGCTTTATATTTATGAAAGAAAATCAAAGTGTTAAAAATCGTTTCATATGACCTTAAAATGATCGTTTAGTGATAGAACGAGGTAAGATCGATTATTTACTCTGACATTCACGTTATCAAGCCCATCAAAACTCCAAGCGTAAACTCATAAAATCACGCGAGAATTGTCATGGTTGCTGAAAAAGACGACTGGTAAACATGCTGATGTGTTTTATCTGGTTTTGATTTATATACGGTTACTTTGTTCAATCTGAATTAAAAAATCATTTTATCCAAAGAAAGTCAAATATAAAATCGATCTTTTCAGACCGAAGTCAGCCGCATTAAAAAATTAATTTTGCACCATGTAGCCCTCTCCAGTAAACATCAGATATAAATCAAAGTACTGAAGTACTGACGGGTGTTGATTTTATCGATTATCATTTATTTTAAAATCAACTTATCTTGCATGGCAATTAGTTTCTAGTCTGTGTTTGAATTACGCGCTTTTTCATTATATGGATTTTAGCCTTTTTCGACCAGAATTTCGAGAAACCCCATATGAATCATGTTATACAGTTGTTGACTGGGGTCGAGGGCAACAGCTGATCTGTCGGACCGGTTCGCAAACTGTTGCCCAAGGCCGAAGGCCGCGGGCAACAGTTTGCGAGCCGGTACGACATATCAACTGTTGCCCGAGACACAGTCAACAACTGTTTTGTTATACCCCTTCTAATCAATAACACGTTTTCGCGGAATGTGACGTCACCGGTCAACAGTCTTTTTTAACAGTCTTTTTTAACAGTTCTAATCTAACAGTTCCAGTCCAACGGTCAAAATGCTGGACTTTTTTCGTATAGAGTTATAAAGTAACTGTTTTACAGGGGTATAACAATGTGTAATATTTAAAGATTGATTTCAAACTATGAATATTAAAGTAATCGAAGCAATTCTAAAAATTGTATGGATCCAAGCACTATTGATATCAAACTCTAATCTCGTTCAACCAGACGCTCGGCGGTCTCCGTTAATATCCGTCAAGCAAGAGAGCCTCTCTGCTTGTCGGAGATTTACGGAGACAGCCGAGCATTTGGTTGAACGAGGCTATATTAAACACTGGCGTAGGAATACATGAGACTATAAAAATATCTTAGTTGTTCGTATTATATAAAATCTGACTATTTTCAAAGTGTTTATTGATTAGTTTCATTGAAAAACAATGCTTCAGTCATACATTACATCGAATTTTTCTATTATTTTCAAGAACTAAGTCTTGTCAGCGGTGATAATTTGTGCTTAGGTCCAAACACTGTTTCACTTTCGGTTTGCAAGAGTAACTGCATAGGAGAGTTGATTTAAATCAACTCCCAAAAACCGGAGATGGCTACATTATTGCAGCTAATGATATAAATAAATGGTTTAATTTTGATCTTAACAAAGTTTTAATGACAGTGACACAACCAATCGGAGTAAGAAATCTTCTTTCCTACTGTTTAATGAGTGCAAGGATTTATGGAATCTGAAAACCAGAACTAGTTTCAACACTTTCTGAAAGTTCCACTAAACATTACTAACTAATATAATAAGAGATGTAGATCACCAACTCATTGTTCGTTCATTTACGAAGTATGATAAAAACTTGATCTGAATTTTTTACGGTATAAATTTCATCATTGTTTCTGAATAACATTAGTAAAGTATTAACCTTTTTTAATTTTATAAGCAATACGGTAAATTTAAGCTTGGATACTTTTTGAACACTGTTAACAAAAGAATATTTAAAGGTTTAGTCCAGTCAATTTAAAAATGATGTGTACAGTTGCATTTTAAATTCTTACATTTAAAAAAAAAATCAACAAACGCCAATGTAAACAACAATATCTACTTTCGTAAAAAATGTTTAATATTTCTATGTTTAATTTAACAAAAATAGTTCCTGTTATCTTGCTTATTAATTAAATTAAATTGATGTACGACTACTACTACATACGTACACACACGTTTGTGTGAATCAGAGATGGGGTCAATTACAATGGAAAGTAATTAATTAGATTACATTTACTTTCTTAAATTCTTCAATTAACCATTTATTACCATTACAAGAGTTTTCAAATGTAATTAATTAAATTACAATTACTTTGCAGATGTAATTAATTAAATTACAAATTACATTTTCATCAAAATTTACTATAACCATGATTTATCAACAACATATAAACATTTAAGGAGGTATGTGTATAATGTGAATAACATTTCGTCATAATCAAAATACTTTTACTGTTTGAGAATTTGCTTATAACTAGTACTCTGATAAGTAACAAATTTTGGAAAGAACAAATATAAATTTGATTTATTGTTTATTTCAAAACGCAGGTACCAAATCTATAGTCACAATATGAAGGTGTCCCATACCACCTTGATATTCAATAAAAATTTGAAAGTGATATCCCCTAACCTACACCTATCATGTAACTAAAGTATTTTCTGCATGCAAAACTATTATATGAAAACTTTCACCTTTGCATTTTTATCCACTATGTTATAAATACAATGCCAAAA
Source organism: Magallana angulata (assembly GCF_025612915.1). Taxonomy (NCBI): domain Eukaryota; kingdom Metazoa; phylum Mollusca; class Bivalvia; order Ostreida; family Ostreidae; genus Magallana; species Magallana angulata. Next base: position 53,124,704 of record NC_069120.1, read on the forward strand.
TACAGGTTAATCTCGGGTAGAGGACAGACTATAATTGTTATCAAAACACAATTCACACCTGTTGTTCTGTACCTACATGTAATTATCAAATGTTTGCATTAAGGAAACACACCCTGTGGACATGTTAGGCATCAAAAACTTTAAACCCATTTGAATCCATGCATTCAGCTCTGTGTATTTTAGACTATCAATTAGCAATCATGACTTGATAGTTTATATTATTTCGGTAACACTGATTTTGTTGGTAAATTAAACAGTGATTTTTTAAACTAATTTAATGATAATTGTCACACTAATTATTCTAATAAGAAGGGTAATAAGTATTTTTTTTTTAAATTAAAAGAGATCAAGCAAATCATCAAATTCATGTACTTAATTAAATTTGGGAAACTTATTATTAAATATTGAATCACTGAAAAAATTCATTTTGAGAAATATTTAGTATGATATATTTAACAATAGTTCAATGCATTTTAGCTACTCTTCCTATCTTGACCTTGTACCATTGATAGTGTGGGGAACAATGGGCAGTGGACAGCTTTACATTTATATGTACATCAGTGTGTAATTGAATGTAATGGAAAAGTAATTGGAATTACATGCCTTTTTTGAAAGTAATTAATTAAATTACCATTACATGTAATTGAAAATTTGGCCAATTACACATTACTTTCAATAACATCAAAATTTGTAAATAATTACACTCAATAACCATTACATATTACCATAACCCATCCCTGGTGTGAATGCACACAAAACACATAACATGAACTTAAACATTTAACAGGAGCGCCTGAGATTGTTTTGGAAGAATGTGAAGAGGGATCTGATGGTTGCCAAATATTTCCCGTCATTATAAAATCAATTCCAACAGCTTACAACGTCCAATGGCAGGTGGCAAACAAACAAAACGAAACGTTGACACCATTAGATGAAAATGCTGAAGAATACAGAGGAACAACCAATTCCATTCCCCATTCAGTGTTGGTTGTCAGACGAAAAGAACAACTGAAAAACAACACCTACCAAATAAAAGTGCAAAATTTTATCGGAGTCGGGATAAAAGAAATATCAAGTATGCACTTTTATCTTTTTTAGTAGCTTTGAATGAAGTAAAATAGGTTGTCGTTCTTATTTCAACTGATAATGTAAAAGTTTTTAAAGATATGTTTTTGACACATAAAAAGAAAATTAAAATAAAAACATTTTCAATAAGAAGTGCACGATTCTTCCGGAGGCGTGGGGAAACAAATACAAAGGTTTTTAGCTCACCGAGACGAAGTCGGGGGGGAGCTTATGCTATACCCTCGGCGTCGGCGTCCGGACCAGGTTAAAGTTTTTGTTGCAGGTCCTGTTTCTAACTTTTTACTTGTTCTATCTTCACCAAACTTGAATGGATGATGCACCTGGACCTACTTATCGACATGAGAGACTTGGATGCTGAATCTGGGCCATGAATTTCAGTTGCTGAAGGAGGTTGAGGTTTTTGGAGGAGGCTAAAGTTTTTGTTGCAGGTGCCGTTTGAAAGCCATTTTTAAGTTTATACTTGCCCTATCTTCACCAAATTGCATGTATGGTGCTTCTTATGATACTGATGCACTTGACAGGCTTGGATGCTGAATCTGAGCCATAGGTTTCAGATGCTGGATGTGGTTAAGGTTTTTAGAGCTGGTTAAAGTTTTTGGAGCAGATGCCCTCTGATGATTATATCTTAGTTATTACTGGTCTTAACTTCACTAAACTTATGATACTGGTGCACCTGACAGGTTTGAATGCTGAATCTGAGCCAAAGGTTTTAGATGCTTGATGAGGATAAGGTTTTAGAGCTGGTTTAAGTTTTTGGAGCAGGTGCCCTCTAATCATCATATCATATCATCATATCTTAGTTATTATTGGTCTTAACTTCACCAAACTTGCATGGATGTTGCGTCATATGATACTAATGCACCTGACAGGATTGAATGCTGAATCTGAGCCAAAGGTTTTAGATGCTTGATGAGGTTAAGGTTTTTAGAGCAGGTGCCCTCTGATGATTATATCTTAGTTATTACTGGTCTAAACTTCACCAAACCTGCATGGATGGTGTGTCATATGATACTGATGCACCTGACAGGCTTGAATGTTGAATCTGAGCTAAAGGTTTCGGATGCTGGATGAAGTTTAGTTTAATGAAACAGCTTACATGTTTAATAGATAATAGTGCTGTTTCAAACTTGCATTATTGATTTAACTTTGATATTAATAAATCACTGAGGTATCTTCATATGCCTAACTTGATCTTCATTATCAAGGATGCTAAAAGAATTTCTATCTCACTCAAACTTGTTTGACAGATGTGTTGGTTGTTAAATGATAGAACATGTCATTGACTCCTATTATATAATATTGTTTGATATGATACACTTTTGTTTTATACGATACAATATGATATAATATTTGATATTGTCAAGATTTATACATGATATTGTATCAATTTGTTGTATATTATGATATTGTATTATGATCTTGTTGTGTATAGTATAGTATATTCTGATACATTAGTGTATAAATATGATAATGTATTATATAATACATTATTATATTACATGATATTGTATCATATTAAACAATACAATAATGTTTCAAGTTATATTGTATCATGGATATAAATCATATTATGTATCATATATGATACAATATCATACTATATATACAATATCATACAATATAATTTCATATACTTTATCGTATCATATATAATATGACAATTTATTATGTGATCCACTAAATATTGTATTAAACGATACAATACCATTACATATATTATGATACAGTATATTCTCGCATTATCACCTGTGTGAGATCCGTTTGTCCAGTGTGAGACAGTGTGACACACGAGTGTGAGATTTTTTATTGTCCGTCGAACTCCTAAACGATAAAAGATATCAAATTCAAATTTTCAGGAATTGTAGACGAATGATTGTAGTTTTGTCTAAAGTGAGCCATTTATGTTTGGCGCAAAAGGCGCCGAAGCTCGCCTGCACCCGAAAATTGAGATGTAAAAAATATAGTGATTTTTCTTAGTTTTCTTTAAATATCTCTTATCTCGAAAATATTTTGTTAAGACATGTAGAACAATTAAAATTTATTTTTACAAGAACTTTCATTCGACATCAAGAAAAAGGGGCTGCCCACTCAAATTAGGGGCCAAAAGGGCTCTGAAGTCTTTCTTCCATAGCACTTCACTGAAAAATATTTTGTTATATGTTAAAGAAGCAAAAATGTTCATCTTACAGTTATTTATCTATTCATTATAAAAATAATTTCATGCGTTACGTAATTAGGGGTTTTCAGGGGCCAGAAGTCCAAAATTTCGATCACTTATATCACAAAAAGGACAAATATTTTGAAAAGCAAAATAGAAATAGAAGATGCCTAGAATGATGTTCTAAACAATATTCAACCATTAAAATTTCGTTCCGTGGCCCCAATAAGGAGATAAGGGGTCGGCCCCTAAAACGTTCTTTCCCAGATAGCTCAAGAACGGTAACGAATTTCTAGACACTTGTTGAACAAAATATGTGTAATATTAAAAGACCTTTCATTTGACATCAAGAAAAAGGGGCTGGCCCCTCAAATTAGGGGCCAAAAGACTCTTAAGTCTTTTTTCCATAGCACTTTACTGAGAAGTAATTTGTAATATGTTTAAGAAGCAAACATGTTAATCTTACAGTTATTTAACTTTTCATAATATAAAAGAATTCATGCGTTACGTAATTAGGGGTTTTAAGGGGCCAGAAGTTCAAAATTTCGATCACTTGTATAACAAAAAGGACAAATATTTTGAAAAGCAATATAGAATAAAAGATGCTTAGAATGATGTTCTAAACAATATTCAACCATCATAATTTCGTTCTGTGGCCCAAATAAGGAGATAAAGGGTCGGCCCCTAAAACTATTCTTTCCGAGATAGCTCAAGAACGGTAACGAATTTTTAGGCACTTGTTGAACAAAATATGTTTAATATCAAAAGACCTTTCATTTGACATCAAGAAATAGGGGCTGGCCCCTCAAATTAGGGGCCAAAAGGGCTCTGAAGTCTTTTTTCCAAAGCACTTTACTGAGAAGTAATTTGTAATATGTTTAAGAAGCAAAAATGTTTATCTTACAGTTATTTAACTATTCATAATATAAAAAAGTTCATGCGTTACGTAATTTTGGGGTTTTAAGGGGCCAGAAGTTCAAAATTTCGATCACTTGTATCACAAAAAGGACAAATATTTTGAAAACCAATATAGAATAAAAGATGCTTAGAATGATTTTCTAAACAATATTCAACCATCAAAGTTTCGTTCTGTGGCCCCAATAAGGAGATAAGGGGTCGGCCCCTAAAACTATTCTTTCCCAGATAGCTCCAGAACAGTAACGACTTTTTAGACACTGGTTTAACAAAATATGTTTAATATCAAAAGACCTTTCATTTGACATCAAGAAAAAGGGGCTGGCCCCTAAAATTAGAGGCCAAAAGGGCTCTGAATTTTTTCTTCCATAGTTTTTTACTGAGAAATATTTTGTAATATGTTTAAAATGCAAAATTGTTAATCTTCCAGTTATGCATCCATATATCATTTTAAAAAATCTCATATGTTACGTAATTAGGGGATTTAAGGGGCTAAAAGTCTTTTGATGATAACTTTTAATTGTGAACTATTTTGTAATACATTATAGAAGCAATTATATTCATCGAAACACTATACACCTGTAAATGACAATTGTTTACTCCTTTGTTACGTAATAAGGGTATAAGGGGACAGAAGTCCGAAAGTTTGATCTTCAATATATTAAAATGGAGAAAAATTTCGAATGCTTAACGATATGCAACCATCATTGTTTTGTTACCTGATCCCTTAAAGGAGTTATAGGGCCGGCCCCTAAAATGATCTTTTCCAGATATCTCGAGAACGGTATAAATTTTGAAACACTTGTTGAACAAAATTAGCCCCCCCCTCCCCCCCCCCCATTTTCTGATTTGTTTCGTTGATGAAGATCAAAGGCAATTTCATTTCCTTTTCTTAAAATCGGACGGAAGACCTCCTCGTTGCTCGCAACGAGATCGTGTATAGTTACACTTATATTTGCACAATTTGCTGTCCATAACTTTACTAATTCATAACATATACTTTACATTACACAATTACTAGACTCGTACACGTACTTAACTTTCATATACTTGTGTACTACAGAAATACATTTATTTTTCGGCAACTACTACGCGCCTTACTCTGAAATACATACAGCATATGTTTACCATATGTAATACATACACCATATGTTTACATTACAACAATACACATACTTTTACTTTATACCTAATAGTTTTTATATGAGCAAATACTCATTATTACACATTACTCAAAATACTTCTAATTTACTCACGGAAAATATAAAACAAGGTTATCTTGACATTTTAGGAATAAATACGGCATTAAATCCGTCTTAATAAAATAAAAACAAACTTACCCAGAATAGTTGGACTCTGGTCAGTAATACTTATATGTTACATGAAGAATAAAATAAGGAAGCTGGTTAAAAACGTCCGCTCTCACCAATTCCTACGCCCAGACTGAATTCTTAAATGCACGGGATTAGAACCCGCCAAATAAAACCGGCCGAGTTTACTTTTAAGTATGGAAAGCAACTCTGACATCAAATTATAAACGTAGCACAAAATGTATGGAAAGTAAGCGTGGACGTCAATTGTGACAATGACCCATTTTATATTTCATTCGTTACAAATTAAAAATGGCTGAGAATTCAGGATAGATGGTTTGTTAGTGGCACAGTAGGCTAGGTGTCAACAAATTAAATGATATCATGAAAACAAACTGAAAAAAATGCTGGCTTACCGGATAAAAAAAGAATTACAAACACAAGTGTCCGGAAAACGCTGGTACAAAGGATGACCGACTCGAATGTCCCGGACACCTTAGAGGTTTATCTAACGGGTCACAAAAACATTCAATCGCTTAACAATTACCGCACAATAAACGATACACAGAAATTCGCAATCAGCAGCATTCTTTCCAAATCTTCATGCAAAACTTCTTCATTAGTTTCATTTTTAAACACTGCACAAAATACTCATCGGCTTGATACACCAGCAGCAGTCACGTCCTCGTCTACAATGGTAGATGTTCAACCACGCTTTGAAAACACCGCCATCGAAACTCAAAATAATCAGGTCGCACTGTGTTCCTCTTCAGCAAGTGCTTACCATTCCATGGGATCAATATTCAGCGTTGGACATATCTATGGGAATGTAACTGTCAACATCACAAACAACACAGTTCAGTCAAGAAAGAGAATTCGTGTAACTGACTCCGACTCCGATTAACTTATATTAACTTGATTTAGCATCCACAATAAACGTATAGCCTACGTAATACATGACGCAGTTTTGAAATAAACATTCATTCATTTTAAGAAAGTATTTGATACCGAATACAATTTATTCACTTGTTTTATTTTTTCATTTTAAAGTTTTTGAATTTATAAACTTGAATATACCTTTAAAACGTAGTTGTGTGTTCTTTTTATGACTTAGCACTATATGCTACACGCGGAAGGATAAATCTAAATACCGTTTTTAACATATTACATATAGTGTTTTAAAAAAGAGTCGTCTTAACATTGTTAAAATGATTTTGATGAATGAATTGTTGATTTTTTAAGTTTACACAAAAGTGTAAACCATTTCGAGATATGATCTCTTTGATGGTGCATTTATTTTTTAAATCAGAATTCAAGAAACAATATTAAGATTTTTCGAGGCGGTACCAGTCAATCCGTTTATGTTCGTAAAATAATGCGAGAAAAAAAATCATTCATTATATACTCGTGTGGGATAGTGAAATTCCACCTCGGGGCCAAGATTCACGGTCTAGGACTAGGCAGAGCCTCGTCCAAGACCGTGAATCTTGTCCCCGAAGTGGAATTTCACTATCCCACACGAGTATATAATGAATGATTCTATAAATATCTTGACACACTGTGATATCATGCTGTGCCATTATATAGTACAGTACTATATTATATCATATAATATATATTGTATAGTATCACAGAATGCAATATAGTATTGTGTATTATTGTATTGATAAAATATCTCACAATACTGATTGAAACGAATATATGATTATCAAACAATTTTTTAACATGTGATTTACGATATTGTGTCAAAGAAACATCCATGAATATCTTAGATTGTTAACAATGATTTTTATATAATATGATAAAGGTGGTCTTACAAAAGTGAACTGAATATGAGCCATAGGTTTCGGATGCTGATGGAGGTTGGCAAGGGTTTTTAGAACATGTTAACATTTTTGGAACAGGTACACTGTGATAGCCATATTTAACTGATTTTTATTCAACATATCATGTATCTTTATTAAACTCGCTTGTATGATGCATCAACTGAAAATAGTGGATAAGACAGGCTTAATTGATAAATATAAATCCTATTTTTAAATGTTGAGGGAGGTAAAGGTTTTTGGAGCAGATCACTTATCCAGTAAGTTATTGGCAGTCCTATCTTCACCTAACTTGCAACGATGATGCATGTATAGAAATATTTGGACATGACAGGCTTAGTTGTTGAGTTTCGGATGCTGGCAGAGTTAAGTTTTTGGATCGGAGTAGGTCATATTTGAGTTATCATTGGTTTTATCTTTATCAAATTCGCATCGATATTCGATCTGGGCATATTAGTGATATAATTTGACACTAAATCTGAGTTTTCGGTTTTGGATGCTGAAGGAAACTAAAAAGCATGTGCTCTTTTATCACTGTATCTAATTTATTATTGGTCTATTAAACTTCTTAAGGTGGATGATGCATCTCATACAACATATGCATTTGGCAGGCTTAATTACTCTATATGAAGAATAGGAGGATAAGATTTTTATAGCAAGTTGTTGTTGTAAATGAAGCAGTTGCACTTTGATGATGGTGTGGAAACTCTTTTCTTGTCCTATTTTCACCACGTTTATATATATTGCAAGTTATATAATATTCAAAATTTAAAAAGAAGATATGGTTTTTTTTTTAATACAGTTTTACATTGTATAAGAATATAATGTAGTTTAAAATATGATACAATAACTATACACTAGATTACATGGTACAATACTTTATTATTTCATTCCATATCATATCACATTATATTTTCTGATTTTATATCATACATGCATTGTATGGCAAATATTACATTGAATTATAGGATACCATAGCGTATGGTATGGTGTAATACAAAATGTAGTACATGAATAGAAAATAATATACATGTATGTACAATCATGCTGAATATTTGGACACATGTAGAATTATATATGGATATAGAGTTCTATAAGCAACTGTGTGTTAAATAATTGATAATATATAATGTACTGGTCCTTTTAGCTCACCAAGACGAAGTCAGGGGAGCTTATGCATCCCATTTCTTATCTGTTCTTATCTATCTATAGCTAGGTAGGTATCGGATAGCTCAGTAGGTTAAAGCAATGGCTATGTCAAACATGATATTTTTGTGTCGTGGTTCGATTCCATCTGTGGTCATACTTTTTCCTTTTCTTAATTATCGGCATTTATAAACACTGTTTTATTTTTTTATGCAGAATTGTGCATTTTGTATACTAAACTTCAATTCTCCTTAAATGCTCATTTGCTCTTTGAATTAAAGATACTGTATACAGCGTTATTTTTGCCTCGTCTTATTTTCGGCGTTTTCTATTTGCAAACGGTTTCGACCCGCCTTGAATTCGCCCAGACAAAGTTGTTTTGAATGAAGAATATCGTTTGAAACATAGGGATTCGCCCAGTCTTAAATTCGCGAGTAAAAACTGTTGCGTTTGCCTTTTCAGGCATCTATAGGAAATAGTACCATTGTGGGGGAAGTTCTGCAAAGTAGTTGCAGTTTGTTATTTGCAAAGAATGTGTGCATTGGTGACATTTTCAGCCAAAAATATAAGAGGTTAAAAGATAAGAAAAAATGGGAATGGTTTAGTTTTATTTTTCCGTCTCCTTGCAATCCCGCCATCAGGTATGTACCCTTATACAAAGGATACAGCTGTTAATACGGGAATGAGTTCGGTTGAATGTACACTGACTGATTATAGTGTTCGAACGCCTCGTAAAAACCCTTCTACATCACTCTTTCTGTTATTTCTGTTGACTAAGACAGCGTGTTTTTTTGTCTCAAAGAGTTAAAGGGTTTGCGACCTTTAAAATTGCGTCAAGCGACACTTTCGAATATCCTTGGTTGTAAATAAACTCATATAATGAACATGTATCGTTTACTGTGGATTCCTAAAATCAAAAAGTGGAACGGACATCGATATGCTTTTTGCGCAGACAGAAACCAATACCGGCCCTAAAGTCCACTCTTTTGTTATAAATAAGTGTTCTTCTAATAATTGTCGACAAATGGGCATTTTGCAAAGATGAAATGCAAGAAACGAAATCTGAGAAAACGTACAATTACCAGCAGAGTAACGGATACGCCAAAAAACGATGATAACGAAAATTGATTTACATGATATTTTATGTTTAAAATAGATGTAACATGCCTTTGTAAAAGATATGTCAAAAAGGAAAAAAAAAACCAAAAAACAAAAAACAAAAACAAAACAAAAATACTATGGTTTTTTAATATATATTTTTACAAGTAGATGGATATCTTTATATGACAGGACTTGTACTCGATTTGAGCTCAAATTTTTTAAATTTTTTATTTCCATTTTTAATGTCTAGAATAGTCAGTTTGGATGTTTTAATGCTTTCTCAAAATTTAAAAGTTAAATATCGAGCACCAAGAAAGATACAGAGGTTAGAATTCTTTATTTGTTTTGTAAACAAAGCTTGAGTCCTGTAATTGTTTACATATGTGTTGTACTAGTGTTGCATTAAAAATGTTTAAAATTTATCAATCTAAACTTAACTGTTCTATTAATTGAAAAATGTTGTTATTTGAAATAGAAATTTGTGCGTTTATGACCTATAATTACGTATCAAAATTTAATAATTGAAATTAGTTTAATTAATTTATTTCGTTTAGTGCGATGAAATATCTCATACATTCTTTTAACTTAAAATGGTATTCTTACATAAATCTTATTTAGACTAATTTTCACTCCCAAGGTTTACTTGCACATCTTATGTAACATATAGAATGCCATTTTACATCAAAGAATATTTGACAGGCTGTTAAGTAGTAATGTAAACATTTCGTTTCTCGGTTTCTTTGGAAATAAATTTTTTGGCGCATTAGCTATACACTTCGAAATTCCACGTAGATAAACTTATTTATTTTGTTTCGGCTTCAAGTTAATCCTGTCCTTGTTACAGGTCTTCTTTGCGGAAATGCGAGGAAATAGGTGTTGTAACACCTTTTTGGCTTAGCTAACAGTGTCAAGCATCAAAGAAACGATGGAACGAAATTGGGCCTTAACCTTTTTAAAATGAGTTACCTGATTGGTCAATTTCAAGTTCGTATAGTGACCGCGTTGGTAAGTGATTTTTACGAAATCACTTTCTAACTTGCGGCTCATCGAAATTAACATCTTTTAATTAATTTCTACGGATTTTGATTTTGATTCCTCAGGTATTGTGAACGTGAGTTCCTCACATAGCCACAAATCTGCTGAGCTATTCCCCGAACATCACGACGGTGAAAACCAGAGTGTGATACTAGTATAAATATTATCTAATATTGTTTTTGTTGTTGTTGTAATTATTTAGAAACACATTGAATCAGTTTATCTTGTTTGTAATAAATTATTTTGTCAAAAAATGAAAATATTTTTACTGTACATTATTTGTAAACAAATATAAGACTTGTTTACATAACAACGGCTTCTTACTTCTTTATCTTGAATGTAGCTTGACTTCTAACCTTCAAATTTTGGTAAATCATTCAAGATGCACAAAAAACCATTTTTAAATTTAATTTTGATTCAAAATCGTGCAAATGTCCCTTTAACCAATTTTCATCGAGACAAGAAAATGATATCATTCAAAAGACCATGTCACCTTCACGTAGGTAAAAAAAAATGACATTTATAAAATGGTTTAATCAGAATGGGCAAAAATATTCTTCGTCCATATCTAAGATTTGATTAAAATTAATAATTTAATATTTTTGACTGACAAAAGTAATTATGCGCATATGTGCGAAATTCGGAATCAAATGAATCATTATTTTTGTTGATTCTTCGTTCGTATGAATTTACATTGAATTGAGCCAAGTTGTATATACTAGAGAACAATAATCAAAATATCTTCGATTTATCTTAAATGCTTCATTTTTTCCAGAGTTATATAATGTTACTGCTATCTTTACGGACGTGTTTAATACACCAGAGCATTCGTCGTTACATCTTGTTGTCACCGGAAGCGACTGATTTATTTTAATCTTTGATATTTGTAAGATTATATAGGTTAGATTTTTTTATGCAGAATATGTATTTTGTATTAAAATTGATTAATGCATATGCTAGTGTTTTGTCCTTAAAATATCCCAGCGACAGTCTTGGTGACTTGATTAAGATCACCGGCGTCCAATTCTGGTAATAACTGAAATCTTATTTTGATTTTGATATACCTTAAATTTACGAATTGCAATTTTTTTACGTTTTAATATGTTTCAATAAAATTTAAAAACATTTCCTTTAAAGCATTATTTAAAGTTATATGTTTTCTATATATTAATTTTATTTTTCAATAATTTGTTTCAAAAATGTCTAAAACCAATGCACACTTTTCATTATAACCATATACTTTTGGTTTAAGATCATTATGTCAGTTCACTAAAATGTAGTTCTCAAAATAAGGTTGGTCCCGTACCATTTTTCAACAACAAAACACGCTAATGGCGGAGTTGCCAATTTCTGTTATTTATGTCTCTGATGAAAACTTAATGCTTTGTATCTTTTCATTGTCACTGCCATTCATAAAGTGTATTTCATTTTTTAAAAGAGTTACACAATTTGTTTTATTTTCACAATTGAGAAAATACCAATCATAGTGTAAAATATTTAGGGATTTTTCTTAAATTTTCAAAAAATATTCAATTGCAATTAACTCAAAAAGTAGGTCATTGACCTATTGTTTTGGAAGTGAAAAATAGCAATACCATTATAGGTCTTTAACACACAATAGATGTTTTTTTTCATTATCATTAATGGAATTTTTTTTTCATTTTGATTAAACGTATACCTTAAAGTCCAGTTTGCAAATATGCATCGATTAAAAGAAAAATAACAAACGAAAAAAATCCGAAGTATTTCGAAATCCGAATAATCAGGTGCAAAAGTGTTCTAAAAAGGTACAACAAAGGGTAAATAAATTGTAATGATGGCGCGTGCCTTTGTTCCTTCCAGTGGTGGAAAAACATATTTTATATTATGCATTAATAAATGCATTTATTACCCTCTGTTATGAGTCATCAATATCATCTCAGATATTACAAATTATTGCCACAAATGGTCCGCCATAAACATAACCGGAATGTATTACAGGGAAAATTTAATACTATATAGTAGCTTGGGGGTAATCTGCCGAAAAAAGAGGGGGAACCCACTATTAGCCAGTTTTCCATAGAGGAAAATCTCCACTATATCCATTTTTCGTGGTGGAGAAACTGCTATAAAGCCATTATTCCTGGTAAAAAAAACCCTGATATATACCCATTTTTCCGGGTGAAAAGTAGGTTAGGGGGAAAAGGCACTATATAACACCGGTACAAAAACATAATGTATCGAGTCAATAATGTTATATATGGTAGAAAGAATATGAACTGTAATTAAGATGTCAAACATTGTTTGTAATAATAAATTATCACCAAGTACTATTGTTTGGAAAAAAAATATTAAGTCTTGTGTCACAGTAGGTAATGGCACTATTTAAAGCATACTGTATGCAAGTAAAAGAATATTGTCTTAAAAAACATACAACAATATAATGTTTAATCTTAATTCTACTACAGTTATTGCCTAGATCAAAGAGATGCCGCGGACATTATTCTCCAATATACCACGAACGTCATCAGTAAATTATCAGATCAGAAATACCTATTTGTCACGCAGTGATCATGGAAGTAAAACTTCAAACCGTAAAAAGTTTTAAAATCATGTCATTTTTACGTGTTAGTTCCACCTAGATCGTATCTCTATAGGAGAAGCGAACTGTAGAAATACTGGGCTGTTAGTAGAATAGAAATAAAGTTCTTGTTTCGTGAATGTTGCAGGATAACCTCCTCGGTCTCGAAATGTTGTTTGAAATATAAAAGCCTCGGCTTTTATATTTCAAAACAACATTTCTTAACCTCGGAGTTTATTCTGCAACATTCACGATAACTCGTACTTTATTTCTTAATTATCCTTTATTTCTTAAGATTGTAACGCATCTTTAGAAATCAGAATAATCTATAGTTTAGAGGTTGGAATTTACTTGTAACAGGAATCACATTTTCCTTTCATATCTTTGATACTCTTCCATGGAACATTTTGTTGTATGATTCTTTGCCTAAAATTGATACATGAAATAGGAAGCTTTAGTTTTAAGAATAGCGTAGCCGTAAGAGTATTATTCAATCAGTTTGAATTATTCTCAGGAATCAGATACATTTAGATGTAGTGACTTTCTGTATAATTAACTCATTATAAGGAATCGGATCACCAATCGAGAACATGTGCATATGAACAAAGATCATTGATATTAAACCATACCTATTTAAAAAGAAATACAAACAATTCTAAATATGAATGCATTTGATTAATAAATGATATAATTAATAAGATTAATGAATTTGCATTGACTTCTGAGAGCTGTTGTAAAATATATGTATGATTTAAAATTATAGCGTCTTTTTAATTATTGTGTTTAAATCAGTTAGCGAGGTATACTCAACTTTAATTCTTCATACTTTATATAAACTTCATTAACGAGTAGTAATGTATATTACATACGTTTAATTAGTTAAGCCCGTAATTCATTGAATTGATTTACTAGTAGTCTTAATTTTTTAAGAGGTAAAAACAATTACCGAACAATAGGTGCATTGTAATAAAACATACAAAAATATTGTTGACAATTTTATTCAAACAAACGACGTAGTTCGATTGACTTTTTAGTCAGCCCACGATTTAACTAATTAAGTTTGGATGAAACATCGATTGCGCCTGCGTAAATTGGAATTTTGTGAAAGAATTAGACAGTCCTTGTAAGAAAAATTCGAGGATTGTTATGAAACTGGTCAGTTTCTAGGTCACACTGGGCATCTATGTATCGAAAGACGTCAATGTGTATCGTCTGTAGCCATAGTCCGGAGTCCACTTATATCCTCCCGACTCTCTTAGTGAGATTGGAGAGGAAAATTTAATGTATTTGCAGTGGTTTGCGACAAAACCATGAAATTCAGGGGGCTATCTTTGCAAAGTTACAAATTTAACTATTAAGTTGGTCATACATTATTTGTACACCGCTATAGTCGTATCTCCTCACCTTCATACACAGCCATAAAAAAGGTGAAAACTTAATGTGCACTTCATAATATTATTGTTCTGGACACTATTTATCTTGTATTTTCATAGATCGTATATTCACTTTTGACCTAAAATTAAAATTCTGCTGGCTGACTTTCTTAGCTTTGAAAATAGTAACCTTGTTAGAAATAGTTAAAAGTGTTTAAGTCTAAATGCAACGACATACAAATGTTTTGCTATATTTTGCAGTTTATAAATATGAGAGACGATTCAAGACAAGCTTGAGCACAATAGTGGATCATGAATAATAATTCGTTCTTTAACTTTTTTCATTTTAGCGGCAGAAAACCAGAAGCTGTAAGTATTAATGACACGGACACACGCCCACCCACCAACCCACGCAGACACAAACACATGACGAAATAATTCATGAAGATATTTTCATTTTCTGTTTTAGGATAAATCAAAACTTTAAACATAGAGTAAAATATCAATAACTTCAGAATGCTTTGTAAATATTGTTGAAATAATATAATCGTATACTTCTATCTTCAGTAACAAAAAAAAGGAGAGACGGACATATAAAGATTAAGAAAGTTGACTAGTATACAATGTATATATGATTGCAGGTCTCATGTATGCGAAGGTTTGTTGTTTTAAATGAATTTTGACAAACGACAATTAAAAGTTGTTCAAATATCCTTTCATTTGAATAAACAGAACGGGCTTTTCGAGATTCAAATACAGATTCAAATAATTTATTTGATACCCAGGAAAACCTTATCGTTGATAGTGACAAGTATTTATCCTTATCTGTTAATCTTTGGAAAAACTTTACATTTTGTTAACTCGTACTCTGAAAACTCGTCAAAAAAATCAACCATTTTCATCTGTTTGTTTCTGATCAACCGAATCGAATTAATTTATTTCCTGTTTAGCTCACCTGAACTGAAAGCTCAAGTGAGCTTTTCTGATCATCTTTTGGGCGGCGTCCGTCTGTCTGTCCGTCCATCTGTCTGTCTGTAAACTTTTTACATTTTCAACTTCTTCTGCAGAACCACTGTGCCGATTTCAACTAAACGTGACACAAAGCATCATTGGGTAAAGGGAATTCAAGTCTGTTAAAATGAAGGGTCAAGCTCTCTTTCAAGGAGAGTTAATTAGGATTTATTGAAAATTTGTTGATATTTATCAAAAATATTCTTCTCAGAAACCATTTGGCCAGAATAGCTGAGACTTTGCAAAAGCATCCTCAGATAGTGTAGATTCAAATTTGGTCAAATCATTGTCCCCGGGGGTAAGGTGGGGTCACAATTGGGGTTAAAGTTTTACATAGAATATATAAAGTAAATTTTTTAAAATCTTTTCCTCAGAAACCAATTAGCAAGGAAAGATAAAACTTGTGTTGAAGCTTCCTCATGTAGTGTAGATTTAAAGTCGTGAAAATTATGACCCCAAGGTGTAGGGTGGGGCCACAATGGGGGGGTCGTATTTTTACATAGGAATATATACATAGATTTTTCTTAAAAACCATTTGGCCAGAAAAGCTCTGAGACTTGTGTGGAAGCATCCTCAAAGGGTGTAGATTCAAATTTGTACATATCATTGTCCCCGGGGATAAGGTGGGGCCACAATGGGGGTCAAAGTTTTATTTTGGAATATATATAGTAAATCTTTTAAAATCTTTTTCTCAGAAACTAATCAGCCCGGGAAGCTGAAATTTGGGTGGAAGCATCCTTATGTAATGTAGATAAAAATTTATGAAAATCATGACTCTGGGAGAGGGTGAAGCCACAATGAGGGGGGTCGAACTTTAACAAAGGAATATAGTGTAAATCTTTAAAAATCTATTTTTCAAAAAACTAATCAGCCAGGAAAGGTAAAACTTAAGTGAAAGCATTCTCAGGTAGGGCAGATTTAAGTTTGTTCACATCATGGTCCCGGTGGAGGCGGGGGGTGCAAAATTTACATAGGATTATGAATAGAAAAAATCTAAGATATCTTTTTAGGAGTTGATTTTAATCAACTCTCCTATGCTGTTACTCAGACAAACCGAAAGTGAAACAGTGTTTGGACCTCAGCACAATTCATTGCTGCTGATAAGACTAAGTTCTCGAAAATAATCGATAAATTCGATGTAATGTATGCTAAAACACTGTTTTTCAAGGAAACTTACTTATAAATACCATGAAAATAGTCAGATTTTAAATGGTACGAACAATTTAAAGATTTTTTGTAGTCGTATGTATTCCTACGCCAGAGTTCAATAAAGTTTCGTTCAACTTGACGCTCGGCTGTTTCCGTAAATCCTTGTCGGAGATTTACGGTGACAGCCGAGCGTTTGGTTGAACGAGACTAGAGTTCAATATTGTTTGGATCCATACAATTTTCGAGCAATATTTCTATTACTGATACATAGTTTGATTGAATTAATTTTATCTTTAAATATTATTTAACATGATTCATAAGGGGGTTTCTTGACATTCTTGTCGAAAAAATTCATATTATAAAAATGTACGTAATATGTGCAAAATAACATATCATTGATTTTAAAATGAATAAACTTCGAAAAAATCAACTCCCGACAGTTCTTCAGTACTTTGATTCAAAAAAACCATTTGCTCAGAAAAGCTGTAAATTTACTGAAAGCAACCTCAGATAATGTAGATTTAAATTCCTCAAATCAAAATTTTGAGGAGTAGGTGGGGCCACATTGGAATTCCAATTTTAAATAGTAAAATATTTTAATTATTCACTAAAAATGAAATGTCAGGATATATGGTTTTACTTATATGCAAGCATTTTGACAAATTGCAGATTCTTTCAAATTGTTAAGATTTTGGTCCCTGGACGATTATTGGACCTATCAAGGGGTTAAGAGTTTGATGTAGGTTTATATCCTTTATATAATCAATTGTTTAGCATCTTCGAGAACTGCAATGCTGGTGATTTGACTATAAAATAATCCTTTTAGAAAAGATGGGACTTGATTATAAACATAAGAATATCCAGGTTCAAAAAAATTGACTCTTATTTATACAGGATCTACAAGTATTATACTACATTGCAAAGATAGTTTGAATTATGACTCTGTTTAACTGACTTCATAGCTATTGTTGCTCAGGTGAGCGATGTGGCGCATGGGCCTCTTGTTTTCCTTTGCACATGGCTCACGTCGTTAAATCCTCCTTTAGATCCATGTATTTTATGTATTTTCCGTACTCACAGCAAATTTCTGTTACATTTCATTTTTGAAAACACCTACTTTTCCTTCAAAACGGAATTTCATAAACCATATACATGAACACAGAACTCTTAATATATACCCCTTGCCATTTGGATATTGAAAATCATAAATATATTCTAAAGTAATGAAAATATATTTTACAGTGTTAGTTTCTGTTCAAAACGAATTGTATATCATTTTAATGGTAAGATTTAAAATTGTCGAGGTTCTATGTATCAGTACTAGACGAATGAGAACAGTCATTATTCCGAAATAAATATAATGGGTTAATAATAATTTTTTTATTGACATTTATTTTCAAACAATAACAAATAAAGTTACTGTATATTTTTACACAGCTGTATGTGATTTTTATAATATAAAAAACATGGACATTTCATACAGAGTATTTGACTTAATATCGTTCTTATAAGAAAAATCATTGACAAAAAGATAAACGAAATAGGTTTCAGAATTGTTCAAAGAAGAAAGTTCAGTTTATTTCAATATTTGCCCTAAAATTCAAAAGTTGTTTAAATCTCATGAAAATACACACATACCATCTTGAATATGTGTGTATAAAAAGTACAAAGTTACACGCTTTTATCTTATTTCAAAAAATATAAATGACTTCAACATTTTGGCATATTTCTAAGATTTAGTCAGAAATTATGAAAAATAGCACAATTTTTGTGGTTTTTGAGAGGAAAATGTGTCCGCAGCCGTCATCCACAACAAAATCAAAATATTTTATATGATATCACATGATAAAGTGTGAGTTTCATCGTGGGCGATAGCTGCGGACATAGTTTTCTGTTGGAAAAACCACTGAAGAATTGGAATCTTCTGCTCAGTTTTATGAAAATTACGGGAAAATGCACTGTTTATGACGTCACAATTATCCTTGCGAAACGTCTTATTGTGCAACTATTTATAGATTATTTTAATTTGTGGGTATTTTTGTGTCAATAAATGTTACATTTCCATTTTGTGTGATATTTTTATAAATCACTCTAAAACGGGGCAAAATATGACTAAAACCGTACCTAGTTCGTTACATGTATATCTCACTTTCAGTACAATAATATATTGCCTATGTACCATTCTCTTACAACAGTCTCTAATGCCCACGTGTTAGTAAACAGCGACCACACTTTTGAATGTTTCCTTCAAATTGCTCTTTCATAAGATTCTACATAATTATGTTCTCAGGAAAATGGTATACCCAAAGATGCTGAATGAAGAAGAAGAGTTTCAACGTAAGATTAATCATTGAAATATTTATTTTAATTTGACATAAGATTGTTAGTTTGGTGATTTTGGCTTTAAAAAAACTTTATTTCAATCTTCACATATCTTTTTCCTATAGTTTTGCATAAGGCAAGTTGTCTACCGCGTTACACATACCATTGGTCACTAGTTGAGTGGTATATGGAAGGACTTCCAAAGGACATAATATTCACTCGATA